>NC_036248.1:27987375-27988984 GCF_002742605.1 Olea europaea var. sylvestris | reverse complement strand
TAATTCCAAAGAAATCCTGCAAGTTTCTCTCTCTTATTATCACATTAATAAGTACTATATAATGATGGAATTGGTACAAACTTCAATGGATGGAGAGAGGACCAATTGGTCTCTTTTTATAGCATTTCGAATGCACATCTATCACACTAATTCATGAATTATCATACATTAACGCATAAGTGCTCCTTGCGACCTTCAGTTAAGTCATCTTACATGTAAACTCCATTTATTTGTAACCACACATAAGACGTCGACAATAAAGAATTCATTTTACTTCATTAACCCATTACATTTTAATTTCATTGGAAGTTATCTTCATAAATTGCATGATATATTTTTAAATTATCCAAAAATCCTTAATATGAACATAACATGCGCATTCTCATTAATGAATTCCTTAGTTAACTGGTCACAACATACATCATATGCTAGCTAAAAACTTATGCAAGTTGGCGGTCATATGTCATTTAATTTGACATAATTCCTTCCAAGTACCACTTCACTAATTTTTAACTTAACGTCATCAATAACTGAAGAACATTCATTATGGTACAACAGCAATGCATTTAAGATATTCCTGCTATAACTCATTCATGTATATCATAATTGAACGTGAAATATCATAAACACACAAGCGATCTATGTGTGTCAAAATACTCATAATGTTGTTTTTATCAACAATTACATTTAATATCCATTCGTTTAACACGTTCTTTATAAATATCTTTGGTGCCATCCTTTTTGCTAATGGGTCTACAATTTTAACTTTGGTACTTACATGTTTGATTGACACTTTCTGTTTCTAAAACTTGTTTAATGGCCAAGAATTTCTCCATATGTTTTGCACCATCAGAATACTTGTTCTTAGAGAAAAAAATAACTGCGGAGGATTGGCAATACTGTCCAATGGGGACATAAGTGCGATAATAAGCAAAAATAAGGGACCTTCATTGCAATTAAAATGCGTTGTAACAAACAAGAACTATGGTGTAAACATATTTACATGTGGTCTAAAGGAAAATTTTCTTCAAAATGACCAAGTCTGCAAGTCAGTTAAGGTTTGCTAAAAGAACCGATTTGAAAGTGTAATGGTCAAAGACCATAACCAATTAAATAGCGGCCAACTCAACAATTTCATTCACCCTAATTCGGCAGTTTTTGTGAAAAAAAAGGCCAACATAAATGTTTAATTGGAAATGGACTAGCAGGGTTCAAAATGCATTCTATTTGCTACAAGAATCGAGGTTTTGATCAATAACAAATTATCATCGTACAAATACTATTATCAAGTTGATTTTTGTAAAATTGATTGTGACTTATGATATAAAATCAAGCCTAAAACTATATGATACTAGAGAAAGCTTCATATTTTAATTATAATTACTTTGCATAACCATACTTTTATCACATTTCATCATCTGCTGGTTGAATCAATAGGCTGCATATATAGTTTGGGGCCCCAAATATTCACTGAAAAAGGGTTGGAAGCCCAGGTCCAAATATTTACTTGTAATAAATTCCTGAATTTATATGAGCGGAAAGAAGACGCGCGGTTGGAGCGCGTCATTGGAGAAACTGGCTGGTGGCCCAGAGTCCAAACCACCCTCCA
>NC_036248.1:27984038-27985271 GCF_002742605.1 Olea europaea var. sylvestris | reverse complement strand
TTTTGGAGAAGAAGGGTTTGGAAAACATGTTCTCTTCATCCGAGTGGAGAACCTCGGATCTGACAGACTCCATCAACGGAAAAAATGTCGGTTACTTGGTGGCATATCCTACTTTTTGGAATGGGGCATTAGTGGTTTTGACGGCAGCTATTCCTATAGTACGGGTTTTATACTTGATAAACAAGAACAATAAGCCCCAAATTGGTCTTATATACGAACCAATGGATCGAGCCAAGAAAACAATCAAAGAGGGGTTCAAAAACAAGGAAAGCCTGTATATGCCGTTCTGGAAAGAAATAGACGACATTTGGAACATGCATCTCCACAGCCCACTGCACTGCGTCGGTTACAATTTAAATCCAACTCTTTTTTATACAGATGATTACCACAATGATTTAGAAGTTCACAAAGGACTTTTTCTTTCTATCATCAAAATGAATGGAGCTAGCCGCATTCAAGAGCTGATCATGACGCAATTACAAGATTATTTAAGGGCTAGTGATGCTTTCAATGTGGGATCCAAATGCTTATCAGATGTTTCGCCAGGTTTTTTTCATTTTAATTTTTGCTATTTTTTTGTTCTCATGGCTTGTTTGGCTATGCTTAAAAAGTCCAATTATAAGTTTACTTACAAAAAGTAACATCGCATTGTCCATGTCCAAAATAAGTTACTTTTTGAGAAGATAAGCTTTAGATATACTTTCTAGCAGAGTTGGTTATTAGAAGAAATTAAATTTGAAATTTATATTTTAGAAACTTTGCTTCTTAGTTAACTTATCCCAACTTTCAAACGCTTGTGGCAGCACTCTGGTGGAAAAAATTTGGAGAAAAATATCCTGAATTGCAACGAAATGCAACTCAAATTCTTAGCCAGAGTTGCGATGGTGCCTCAAAATTCAAGCTGAAAAGGAGTTTGGTTGAGTTTCTACTCACAAAGGGACATAACCGTATAGAGCAGCGAACATTAAAGGATTTGATATTTGTCCATTATAATTTGCAGCTACAGATTTTTGAGACGAGCCAGAGCTCGTACTTCTCTGCCAATGAGATCGGTCCAATGAATAATCGGAATGTTGATGAAGCACAAAGTGGTGACATTGACCCGACACTAATGGGCTTCGATTAATTTTGGGATCCCCTTATTGCAGGGTGATCCGTGTGGAAGGGCCATCCGTCTTTAGCTAGAAAGAGTTTCTAATAAAAATATCATAATATGTATTGAGTACTTGACTT
>NC_036248.1:27979486-27981535 GCF_002742605.1 Olea europaea var. sylvestris | reverse complement strand
CATTAGTTGTTGACGCTCATCATGCTTAACCGGTTTTGAACATCAGTGGGTATATGTTTCGATTGCTTGTGACTTTCACTTCCCTTTTTGGAATTATTATTATGACTTGTCGTACTTCCATTATTTTTCCCTTGCCCACATCATATTTTCCCCATTAATTTGATGTTCACTAGTCAGGTTGCCCTGCTTTCTCCACTGTTTACTTGATTCCCCTTCCTTGCAAAGCTACATCTGACGGCCATTGGTCCATTCTTTAGAATTACTGGGCGAACATCTTCTAAACATTCACGGTGCAATTAACAATAGCAACATAACAATAAATAGAAGCAGCAGTAAAACTCTACATTTTTCTCGTGGACAAGTTTCAAGCTTGATCATGCTCAAAAATCCGAGAGTTCGTGACAGATAACTCAAGCATTGTAAGAATTGGCTAGTTTTCAAGTCCATTACATCCAAAATTTGTAGTTCCCTAAAATTCAGAATCTTGAAAAAAATAGGTGTATTTTCATTTTCATCAAGACAGCCAAATGTTCTCCCAATATTTATGTCATGCATTCAGCAGAAAATGAAAACCATGAATTTTGCCAATTATGAGTTAACTTAGGCAAACATTCTATCTGCAAATTATCTCATTTTTATGGAGCATGGGGGCAAAACCAAAAGCAAAATTGAAATAGACTAAACATTAGGCAAGTTGTACATTTGCTTTTGTTATGAAGGCTATGCATTTGTGGACATTTCGTTGGTTTTATCATTCAGCCAAGGTCCACACTTGGCCCATGCCGTGTGAATATCCCAAGAAGTAAAAGAAAAAGGGAAAAAATAAAATAAAAAAGTTGCATCAAATCAACTCATGGTGTGGTCCAACCAAAATTCCTTCCACCGACACACAACCTAGTTCAAATGGAACTTTTGAAAGTCTTACAACATAATTACAATGACAATTATCCTATTTGTACATCATTTTTTCATATCAATTTTCACACTCCTCTCACAAAGGTGAGGTCTACGATTATTTTAATCGTGGACCCCACGCACTTGCATGTGTGTGCTGTGAAATTGATGTGAAAAAAATGTACAAATAGAATGGTCAATTACAATGAATGTTCTAGCCTTTTTTAATTATTGTATTTATATATTTTATTTTTTCGTCGCATTCTCGTCTTTAACCCTCAATTAATCAGCCCATCACGTCTAATGACAATTTTTATCCAAATATCAAGTTAGTGTGATTTGAAGTGAGGAGCAAACATGTTGTCAAACCTTTGTATTTATTTATTTTTTGCTTTTTAAAGAAAAAATGTAAGGAAAAAATAAACTTTTTTGTATTTTTTGAACAAAATCATCATTAAAAAGAGACGTGTTAAATAATAAAAGATTGACAATAAAAATGCAATGGAATAAAGTTGGAGATGTAAGGGCAACAAGTAAAGGTTGTCAGGTTGATAACCTTTTTTAGAATTAAAATGTATAAACATGACATTTGAAAATCGTAACTATCAATTAATATATGACAATAAAGTAAATGTCACATCTGCTTATGAATTTGGGGTGCGTATTGTTTATGAGTAAGCACTACTTACAAAAAATCTTCGTGTCAAGTATCACACAAACAAGTAGTCTGTGTCTCAATTCAACGCAAATGGTAAGCACTCTCGCCCTAGTTTTTACTTAGAGCTTGTTTGGGAGAGATTTCGAGAATTGATTTTTTGACCGTTAGGCAAAATGTGAGGTTCATTTGTGAGAGAAGAAGTCAAATATGACGATTGAAATAGTGAGATAATGATCAAAAAAATCAATTTTTTAGGAAAAAAAGCACTCCCAAACAGACCCTTATTTGCTTACAACAAACTATTTTAAGCCTAACCCAAACACGGACTTGGAGAAAAAGCCCTATAAAGTTTTTGGAAAAATGGAACTGCTCCCACCAGAGACCTAAACTGACAAATTACACCCCAAAATTCAAACAGAGTCCCCACCCCACCCACCACCAGTCCCCTTCTCTTCTCCCAATTCCAATCCATTCCAAAGGAACCCTGAAAATATCTC
>NC_036248.1:27955931-27979068 GCF_002742605.1 Olea europaea var. sylvestris | reverse complement strand
TTTCACTGTATATATATATATAGAAATTGATATTGATTTTCTCCTCCTAATTCTCAATTTTTCCAAATTTCTCTTCTTCTACCTTCTTCCCCCTCTTCTTCTTTAAATTCTCGCGTTCTCTTATACTCGGTATGCAGCCACTGGATTCCATTGTATTCAGCTTCTCGATCTGCATCACATTTCATTTGATAAATATGAACCTGTTGCAAGTCTTGAATGATTGGTGAATACCATCTTAATTGCCCGTACGTGAGGTTTCAAGTGTAAATTATCTTACATATGAGAGTCAACTTTGTTGGAAGTTCAGAATGGTGACAGCAACTGAAAAGAAAATTGATTTGGGTGTCTAAAAGTGAATAAACTACTTTCCTTTGGTTCAGGATATTCTGAGAAGTAGAGAAGCTGGTGAGTTCCTTAGTGGTGCTTTAGCAGGGGCCATGACCAAAGCCATTCTCGCTCCTCTTGAGACCATCAGGTTTTCTGTTTCCCCTTCCCTGATTCTGCTTCTAGTCGTTTTTTCTTACCCTATAGATGAAGCAACTTACATTATAGATTCATTTAAGTAATGTTATTTGATCAATTTTTAAAGGAAAGTTCATTTCAAATTGTTCACAGTTGGAAGGTTAGAGGCAATATGTTGATGATTAGAAATTCAGGAATGGTTTCTCATGGTACATACCCCATTATGCTTGAAATGACGCAGTTCTTTTCTGCAGTGTGAATTTGTATGGAGTTCCATGCTAGCGTGAATAATTGCTTTGAGATACTTGCTGTTCCCCTCTGTCCTGTTGAAACAAATGCTGACTGATGAATATTCATTCATAGCATTGCAGTATGTCAACTTCCATTGGCTTAGAATCCATTTCTCTTTTTCGAAAACTTT
This sequence comes from Olea europaea var. sylvestris, assembly GCF_002742605.1. Taxonomy (NCBI): domain Eukaryota; kingdom Viridiplantae; phylum Streptophyta; class Magnoliopsida; order Lamiales; family Oleaceae; genus Olea; species Olea europaea. The sequence continues at coordinate 27,978,185 of NC_036248.1, read as the reverse complement.
TAATGCACTTTAATTTTCTCTGTATTTACTTGCTTTTTTGGAACTAAGTTCTTCCAGAATTTTCAATTCAATTCCAGCGTCAAGATGATGCTCTTACCCTCTTTAATTTGCTGCTTTAAATTGGCCTTTTCCAGTTATGTTTATTTGAAGCTCACTGATTTCACGGCAGTTTTCTAGCGTGAGTGAATGCTATTGTCTTTGAGACATCTAGGAAAATTTATAACACTGTTGAAAAGTTATTGGTCTTTGACATGTTATTGACATGTGATTGATTTATGTCATAACTCTACTATTATCTTGTGGTAGACCTTATTGTAAGGTGTCACCACCTTGAACTCAGTTGAAATATTTGAACCCATCCCACTTACTGAAGAAATTATCTCATGATTCAAGCTTCCTTTTTGGTTTTTGATTTTTCAGTTGATGGTCGACATTATGTGAAGTGCTTTTGCTCGTCTTATCGATATAATTTATGTCATGCAGCACCTTCCAGAATTCTTTTGTCTTCTCTAATAATATGAAATTCTCAGGACGAGAATGGTGGTTGGTGTGGGGTCTAGAAACATATATGGTAGTTTCATTCAGATTGTTGAACAGCATGGTTGGAAAGGCCTGTGGGCTGGAAACGCAATCAACATGCTGCGCATAGTTCCCACCCAGGCAATTGAGCTTGGAACATTTGAGTGTGTCAAGCGTACAATGACATCATTACAAGAGAATTGGAATCAGACTGAACACCCACAGTTGCAAATTGGTCGTGTCAGTTTGAGCTTTTCTCTCTCTTGGCTCTCTCCGGTTGCCATGGCTGGTGCAGCTGCTGGGATTGTTAGCACGCTTGTATGCCACCCGCTTGAAGTTTTAAAGGTATGCATGTTTGGGATTTGCTTTCTTGGAAGAAGTTGGTTGGTTCCTCAATGATTGAAATATTCTATCAATGTTGAAATGAATGTTTTGGTTTGATTTGGTATGGTGCAACTTGGTATGGTTTGACGGAGCTGGAATGATCTGAAGTTTAAATAGAATTGGGTCCTTAAGTGGCGTCACAACTTGCTTTTGGATTTCTTACCCTCTGTGTGGCAAAATTTATAAATCATTTATAGATGGTCAAACTTCATTTTCTTGACCCATTAGTACTATGCGATTTATTCATCACTCATTTTTATCTGTTTATGAATAGAACTTTTTATAACTTCTTCTCAAATGGAGGCTGAAACATTTAAATTTGGATAAAGTGAGAATTACATAAAAAATGGGGTAATTAATGTTTTTGTTTTCTTAAGATGATATGTTTTGAGAAGCCCCAAAAGAGAAGATGGTTCTTTTTAATACAAAGGGAGTCTTTTTACTGGTTCATATTTCATACGTGTATTTTGTTGCTCGTTTCGTGACTTGTCTTGGATTTATGTTTGTTAATCTCCATGTCATGGAAGGTTGTACTAATCAGCCATTCTACTTAAATATCTGATTTTATCCTTACCTTATACAGGACAGATTGACTGTAAGACCTGAATTTTATCCCAGTTTAAGTATTGCAGTACGCAAGATTTACAAGGATGGTGGTATTGGTGCTTTCTACTCTGGTATTTCACCCACATTGATCGGCATGCTCCCATATAGCACTTGTTACTATTTCATGTATGAGACAATGAAGAACTCATACTGTCTGGCAAAGAAGAAGAAATCTTTAACTCGTGCTGAGATGCTTTTGTTAGGAGCTCTCTCTGGTGAGAATTTACTCCACTGTTCCAAGTTTTTCTTGCATATACTAGTTTTCGTTCATTGACATTGTGATACTTCCATTTCTCATATACACTGGTGGGTCAACTAATATCTTCATAAACCCTAACTACACAAAACTGCTTCCTTCAACTATGCTGTGAACTTTGGAGTGGCTATAAATTAGGGGCATCACAGTTTCACCATTTGCCGCACCCTCAACTAAATTGGTTTTCAACATAACTCCCTGTTCCTCCGCAAAATAGATTAATCTAGAATAGACAGGCTGTCTTCATAAGCATTTAACAGCTTGATCAAGTACATGTTGATCACATTGCCAAACACTCTAATTTCTGATCTTGAAGCTTCAACTTGCAAGATGGACATGGCTTTGATATAACATGGATTCTAATGTAATTAACATAATTTTAGCATCTTACTCTTTCTTTACTGTCTAGAGCTGCCAGTTGTCCCCACCACTGTAGAAAATTTGAATTGTGACTACCCACCACCATGATCCCTCTTAATGACTGCTCATGTTTTTCAGGCTTGACAGCAAGCACGATAAGTTATCCTTTGGAGGTTGCAAGAAAACGGCTTATGGTAGGAGCTTTGCAAGGTAAATGTCCACCCCACATGTCAGCTGCACTTTCTGAAGTTGTTAAGAACGAAGGTATTAAGGGCCTATACAGAGGATGGGCTGCAAGTTGCTTGAAAGTCATGCCTAACTCAGGTATCACATGGATGTTCTACGAGGCCTGGAAAGATATATTGCTTGCAGAGAGACGTCCTTTATGAAAATCTTGCTGAATGCAAGGAATTTTGTGTTGAATGTCAACCCACAGCAAGCAACAAGGATCTGAAAGCCTGTGCCAGCAGGTGGGAGAAGAGCTCTGGTGGTGTTGGTACCATATTAATGTGGACCAGCACAATTTCTTTTTTTGAGATGTAACAATGTATAAATAAGCCACATGAAGAGTCGAATTTGATCTTTAGCTTTTGATCCCCCGGAAATCAATCTGAAATTGCATTCCTGTAGACTTTACTGTAATCCTGAAGAAGAAAAATTATAGAAACGAAGTCCATTTGACTATGAAATTGATTGACAGGCATGCAACTTGGAGTTTATTAACTGTCATTGGTTTTGTAACAATTGAATTTATGGAAGGCTTGGTACGGAACATGTTCATCATTGCCCCTTGTATCTTCAGCAGATTGGTAGTGGTGGCTAAACTCTAGATTTGGTTTCAATTTTTCCTATCAATTTGTGTGGAACAATGTGCATGCATCAATGGATTTCTTTTGGATTCATGGTGAAGCGCACATTTCTTGGTAAAATGCTGCTGAAGGACACAGTCGAGTATAAATGGGGCTTTCTCATTATATAAGAAGCTGACAATTATACATCATAGAGATGGCATAGATCCACAGTAATCATTAGCCTGGAAGAGGGTTGAGAACGTTGTGCATGGTGTGATCTTGCTAAGAAATTGTGCGACGAGCATATAGAGACGAAACAAGCATAATCCTATACAAGAAAATTACCAGATAAGCAAAAGAGAAATAAACGCTAAGTGGTTTCTCCATAATGAACTAAAATACTACAAGAGATTACTCATGTAACTGGAGGGAAGATAAAACCAAATCCAAACTCCTCTGCCTCGGAAAAATCTTCATCATGTATTCCCCTCCAACCCAACCCTGCACCTGAAGAGGAAGAGAAATGGGAGCATGTTTGACAATTCTTAAAAGTACATTTGTAGAAAGTAAATTTTGTTAGTATTTCAAGTTAATTTGAAAATTATGCTTTGTGAAAGAAATGAATTAAATGCAAGTGTAACTTTGTGTTAAACAACAGCCAAACATGCTCGACCTGTGGGAAATCACTCCCCTTTTGGGGCACTTGACCTTGGGGCTCAGACTTGAAATCCTTATTCTTCTTAGGCTCAATGAAGGCACGTAGGAGAAATCCACCAGTGGGCAAAGGTAGCAAGTCTAGCAAGAGAGGACTGATTGTACATTGTGTGGATGCTATGATAAGCTAATAAATTTATTTTGACTGTCTAACCATTAATCCTCAACTGCCACATACCACTTCAATGATTTTTTCGAAAGTCATAAAGCTACGGAAAAGAGGTCATATCAAGTAACACGACATGAGTTACACTGTCAATCTCCATAAGAAACCAACTAATAAGTTATTATCTCAAGCAACAAGAACTACAAACTAAGAGCATGTTAAGTGAGACTTACGTTGCCAAAGAGTTTTGAAATAAACTTCTCTACCCACAAAACATGCTTTCAAAAAGTAACTATAAAGTACAACCAAGCATGCTCTTAACTATTTTCCCAATAAATGTGAGGTTGACTAAATGAATTTTTTGTGTCACTTCCAAGAGAATGAAGGCATATAAGACTCACCTACATATGCAACAGTGACGCCTGAACCACTTTTCCAATGGTTACTGGCCACCATCTGATGCAAACAAAATAAGGTCCAAGATGTACGCTCCAGTCCGGTAAATTTGACAATCTTGAATTCTCCATTAGTGGCACAATTGAATGACAAACAAGGTTCAGAACTGTAGATAATTGACACTATTCCTCTTTGCGAATGTAGAAATTGAGAAAATAAAATAAAGAAAGCTTCAATGAATCTATCATGTCTTCAATTCTCCATCAGAAAGTAAATTCAAGATTTTCTGCAAATAATGTTGTACTCATTTTTTATGTACAACATTTTGAGGAATCATGTTCACGTGAAAATTTGCTGCAAATTTCCTCTTATACACACAAAATTATTTTGCTTAATTTTTACAGTAAGCATATACCAAATAATGTTGTACCAAGTAATTTTTACAGTAAGCACATGGTCATGGGAATTTATTTGCTTCAACTATCAGCCTATCTTTCTATGCATATTGTTCACGAAATAATTTTTTCGATTTAAAATTACCGCAAGTGTACGGTTCGTAACAAATAATAAAGTGAATTTTTAAAAGTCCGAATATCGTCCCTCAGAGATTGAGTAGTTCAATTCTATATAATCTAACCTTAACCGAATCTAATTGAGTGAAAATATGGTCTAAATGCAAAAAGCCCTAATTTCAATTAAAAACCCTAATTTCAACTAAAAACCCTAATTTCAATTGAAAACCCTAATTTCAAAATTAGAAACCCTAATTTTGAAATTTCTCTAATTAACTGATTCAAACACTCAAATAAATGAAATTAAGCAAGTTTAAAAGCTAATGTGTTAAAATGAATCAAACTAAAGTCACTAGGCTTCAAGTTCGTGTTCCTTGCCTCCAAAAGTTGTATTCTTCTTCTCCCTGAATGTTCTGCCCTATTTTTGATGAATTTTGGCTTTTATATGATGTCCTCACAGAGCCCCGAAAGAGTTTCAATTAAAAACGGGAAGTCAGATTTTTTTTTCTAAAATAAGGCCATGCGGCCGCATGGTTCAAATTTTCAACTCATTTGGAACCCTGCTAGACCCTGTGCAGCCGCAAGGAATTATAACCATGCGGCCGCATGGTTATAAAATTTTTCCTCTGAACAGCTTTCAGTATTTTGGTAATAACTTTCTCTCCCGATCTCCGATTGAAGTGATTCAAAGTGCATTGGGAAGAAAACTCAAAGATATACACTTTTGATAGAAATAGGCTTCCTCAAATTCTGATGTTTACTATGCCAAAAATGGATTTTAAGTGGAGACTCAAAATCACGAGCATAACTTTTTTGGCCTGAAATTTGATACTTGATAATATTTCGACCATATTTCACCTCTTGACTCCTTTCCTCATCCGATTGAACTTTAACACTCTTGAATCTTCATTCCATTTCCCGTCTCATCTATGAATTATTTGCAACTTAGTCCTCGAACTATTGCTTTGTTCCGTTTTGATCATTTTTCGGTTCTTTTCTTCTGAATTCCATCTTTTCCATAGAAACACCTACATAGCATGAATTTAACAAGATTAAGTCATAATTCAACTACTTTGTCCATGTTTAAGTCATATTTGTGAGCTAAATAAGTGTGTAAAAACACATTTATCACATAGACCAAATAATGTTGTGTAGAAGAGGGAAATTTACCACAAATAGTTAAAGATGCTTAATTTTCAACCTATAAAATGTTGTTCATTTTCATAAAGTTGAGCCTCCGAAAAGTGTGTATTGCTTAGAAAATAGAAACCTACCCTCATAAAGAAAATGTCTTCATCGTTTTTTAGAAACAATCACGTGACTAACTTTTGAAAAATATATTCCGTGAAAAGAATTTACAATCAAACACACCCTAGTGTAGCAACATTCAAACTTGGAACAAGCATAGAGATTGGAGAAGATTAAGGTTTCGAGAAATTGTCAAATTAAAAGTGGCATGAATTTATAGTATTAAACTGAATGAAATTAATAAGGATGATGCTGGAATAAAACGTGAATGAATATAATACTTTTAAAAAAAAAATTAAAACTTTATTGGAATTAAATTTATAGAGTAATATTGGGAAACAAGAGTGGTGGATTAAAGTAGCAACGTTCTTTTTTAATCATGAATCAGTCGGTTTTGAAAATAAGGCCCTGTTTGGCTTGGCTGAAAATCATATCTTTAATAAATTATAATAAAAGTTGGTGAAATACACATGTAAAATGTTAATAAAAGTTGTGAATTCAATAAACTATTTTGCTGAAATAAATTCCAAAAAAATTAAAAAATTAAAAAATTAGGGGCAAACAGGCTAAATCGACTAAGAATTCATTCTTAGTCGATTTTATATTTTTATTGCATTCTAGAATTTCAATTTTTGATGAATGTATTCCCAGTTGAACTGATCCTTCAAATCCCATTATTATATAGAAATAAATTAAAATATTGTCTATCATACCATCCATTACTACACCAAACATGCACATTCGAGGCTAATCCACGGGGCTATCACGAATTTCCAGTTCACTTCACTTGAAAAACTACCTACCAAATATGAGTTAAGAAGCCGAATTTTGTCAAACTGTTTTTGGCAAGCAATTACTTATTATCATCTGTTGCTACACTTTGGAGATATATACTACAAATATTTACATGAAATTTCATATTAAGAAACACGACGCCTTCTGTAAGGAACGCGACATGACAGTGTGCCATGTTCTCTCCAGCTGCTGTGACAAATCACAGAAAAATTGCCAATACCAGGCAGTTTATGGATCAGATATTCCTCTCTCTGCATCAAAACAATCAACGGTAGATCAAATATAATTGAAGGGCTACTGGCAAACAAGCATGTTGGCTATGCAGAAAGTTCTAAAATAAATCAACTTTTTTCCTTGGTCAGTTGAAAAATAAGCATGTAAATTATATTGAGACCAAGGAAAAGCTACTTTCGAAAGATGTACTTTTTTACTTAGGAAAAAGTAATGTATCAAACAATGCTCTAACTAACTTTTATCTTAGCCAAATATCTCTATACATTGATTCTTGAGATTCTGTAACTTAAACCAAAATTACCAAGCTAGATATCCTCGCCTTCACCATATAATTCTTCAAACCGAGCAACTATATGCTTTCCGTAGGTGTACTTCTTCAAAGCAAGATGATGAACCTTGATTCGGTCGAGTAAAAGTTCCCGTTGTTTATCATTGCTAATTTCAAGAATCTTCAGGACCACGTAGTTTGCATATTGGTCCATCATTGTCTACAACATGAAAGCAAATCAGCACAACGAAAACAGGCTCCATAATTAAGTTTGTGATATTCATTGCCAACAGCTTCGGTAAAAGAAATCGGTAAAGAAAATTCAATGGCCAATTATTTTCACAACAATGAAAACATACATGATGGCAGACACTAATGTTTATAAGAGTTAGAGAATGTAGTTCGACTTCAGTAATAACCTAAATGAATCCTGCCAGTCACCACCAGATGGATATCCACCAGGAATTTGCACCAATCAAATAATATCAGTACACGGCGCCCCACCATATTTGAGGGTGCACAACGCCGCCAGCAAAAGTCGTAATGTATCAAACAATGCTCTAACTAACTTTTATCTTAGCCAAATATCTCTATACATTGATTCTTGAGATTCTGTAACTTAAATTACCAAGCTAGATATCCTCACCTTCACCATATAATTCTTCAAACCGAGCAACTATATGCTTTCCGTAGGTGTACTTCTTCAAAGCAAGATGATGAACCCTGATTCGGTCGAGTAAAAGTTCCCGTTGTTTATCATTGCTAATTTCAAGAATCTTCAGGACCACGTAGTTTGCATATTGGTCCATCATTGTCTACAACATGAAAGCAAATCAGCACAACGAAAACAGGCTCCATAATTAAGTTTGTGATATTCATTGCCAACAGCTTCGGTAAAAGAAATCGGTAAAGAAAATTCAATGGCCAATTATTTTCACAACAATGAAAACATACATGATGGCAGACACTAATGTTTATAAGAGTTAGAGAATGTAGTTCGACTTCAGTGATAACCTAAATGAATCCTGCCAGTCACCACCAGATGGATATCAACCAGGAATTTGCACCAATCAAATAATATCAGTACACGGCGCCCCACCATATTTGAGGGTGCACAACGCCGCCAGCAAAAGTTGCTCTAGTTTCAGTAAAACTTCTATTTGGTAATAGAAGCAAAGTAATGAAGCATCAGATGACACTCCGCCTTTCAAAAAATTATAAAAACATTTAGGTAATAACAAATATGCATTTCCCATTTTACCCCTTCATCTTTATGCAACATCTGAAGCTATGTATCTTCTTTTCTTTTCATTCTTTATATATATATATATGGAATCTAGGGAAAAGCTAGAAAAGGAATTGTAAAGCCACCGTTACTGTTTGCAGCCAAATATTATTGTGTGCGCTATTTACTTCATGCAATCTGAACCTGCTGACTACAGCTTAGTTGAGTTGATTTCAATCTCGGGAATTCAAAGAACATGAAAAATGCAAAACACATTTAGGAATCCGACAAAAGAAAGAATTTTTGGCTATCCATGATTTGTAGAAACTTGAAATCACAAAATTCTGAAGCTGAATAACTAAATCCCTTACCAGCATATTGTCATTATCTCCCGACCGTGTCAGAATCTCCCCAGTCAAGAGCTCCCTTTCCATAGCATCACTGTATTCTAAGCACTTCTCAACAACATTTGACGCATATTTGTGCTGACTCATTCGTACAATTCTTCCAGACAACTTGCTAATAATGTGACTTCTTTCATAAGATTTTCTCCTCTCTAAAACATGCTGAAAGGATATAGCCAATCTCCATGGTGAGAGTTGAAGTGAAATTTTGAAAACATACTTAGAAACGGGATAAAGGAAAAAGGGAAAGAACAAAAGATTAAGAATGATCAACATTTCATGCATATTTATATTTAATTGAGATAACAAAAGAAATCATAAGTCTGAGTACTGGATATATTTATAATACTGATTTGCGTGGATATGTAGTTTATGAAAAACACAAAACTTGTAAGCTATAAGTGAAGAGTGCAATTCAAAGGTTTTCAAGACAATTCAACATCCTAAGATACCCATGATTGGAACATAGTATATAGTCCGGCATGCCAAACAGTTTCCATCCTGGATGAGTACCCAAAAGGAAATATTTTTTGGCTCTTTTTTATTGTTCTATATCCCTTGTTAAAGTTCGTTTTGGCACAAACATCAAATTTCCGCATACCAAAAACAAAATAACTTATCATTTTCTCCTTCAATCCCATATTTCTACAGTTTTGCAAAGACTCACAGAATGATGAAAATGGCATTTCCTACCCAGATCTTCACAGTTAATCGTGCCCATAAATTATTATTGTCTGTCCTAGATATCAGTTTCTAATCCTCACAGAAAATCATAACATACGAATCATTTTTAAGGGAAAACATACTGTTAAGCCTTAAAGATATATACATCTCATGACGTATACATATTGTCTTCAGGTAAAAGCATAATGCACAATGCACATGTTTTGCTTCGCTTAAATTTTTTTAATATATGTAAATAAAGTATAAGAAAATTTAATTGGTCAATCTTGGAAATAAGGCAATTAATTTATGTCAAATAACTTTTTGGACTGAAAAGTAAGAAACAAATAACATATCCAAACATGTTCGGTGACAAAAAGTTAATTAAAAATTAGCTTTAACATTTTTTAAGCTTAACCAAACATGCTCAATAATTATGGAGCTTCACTGTTATGAATTCACTAATATTAGAAAATGGTGAATATTAATTATAATTCAAATATATCCAACTCAAGCACAAAATCTAGGAGTCAAAATTATTTAATAAAGATAAATTTACAGGTACGAAATATGGAGCAAAAACAGTTGGTAAAGTAAATAAAAATACCTGTACGACATAATTCCCATACTGATCTTGAGCAAGATCATAAGCTGATTCCAAAATCTCATCAATTATAAATTGACTTTGTAAATCGTTTGGGCAATGCTCCAAGACTCTCTACAAGGGAACCAAAAGAAGGGTTTCCATAATTTATGAAATTTAGTAATTTCTATTTCATCAATTTCCAGTTAATTATAGAACCTGGAATTACTGATTCTTCAAAATGCATACGGGTTTAAATACACTGACGGTCACTGAACTTCAAACTGTTCCAAGTAGGATACTGAACTTTAAACTTTGTTAGAATTTGATCACCCATTAATTTTGACTAATGAAAGAGGTGACATGGCAGCATAGTTCTTTGCCAACTAGGCAGCCAATAATCAAACTGAAGGATATAGACAGAATGACCAAATTGTAACATCGTGTTTAAGTTCAATTATCAACATGAAATATCGTCATACATTCAGTGACCACTCGTGATTTTAACCCCATTATAATGTCATTATTTATGGTCTACAACCTTCAATATTCCTCCAGCAACGTGAAGACTGGCAAAGTATGTAGAATTATACCTGAATAACACGGCACCCATAGGCCATAGGGATGAGTAGATAGAGTAGCTACTTCGCCTCGCAACGCATAGATGATAAAATCAATTTTCTCCGTGGGTAAGCATTCAATACATTTCTGTATAACATGATTTCCATTTTGATCATGAACACATCGCATGACATGCCCTTCGAGTTCGTGAACAAGTTCTATCATTTGGCCAAGTTCAATAACCTCCAATGCCTAAAGTGTATATCCAGTACAACAATCATCAATGACACAGCTAGTCATACATTTTTTAAATGCATAAATGTGCATGATCATTCAATAGTTTAGCTTAAACAACCACAATCAGATTTTTTATATTAAAAGGAAAAGCATTCTAACAATATAAGACCAATGCAACTAATAGAATGCTTCCATGCAAAAATTTTCTCTGCTTCTCCCCATATTCCCGCAGAAGCAGCAAGCACATATTATTTTTTACATTTTCTTGTAATATATTAATTATATTTATTGGTTGCATCATCTGTATTATTGTGGCTATCTTACCATGGCAGCTGGTTCTCTTCCTCAAAGGCACATGGTCCATTGCGGCATGTTTCTTGAAAGACAATATATTATAATACAATCCACGCCATTTAGGACACTATTAGGATAAACATATCAGCACCAACCTTTTGAATAACACGACAACCATACATTTGAAAACTCAATGGTAATAACTTCCCTGATAGTTGATATGCCAGTTCTATCCTCTGCTCACAGCTCCAGCATTCAAAGAACTGTGAATGCAAATTTCCGCAGATAAAAAAGAAATCCTTTTATAATTCATAGAGTTAAAACTTAAAAGCATCTGTAAGACTGTAATGTCGAAGATATAAATGGCTGAGTGATGAAACTTAAATCCACACCTTCTGAATAACATAGTTTCCAAAAACATCAGTCATTAATTTTGAAGCATGAGGAAGAACTTCTCTGAAAACAGACTCCTTCTCTTCCACACTACAGTTTTCCATCTTCTGTTGTACAAATCGACTTCCATGTTGATCAACGCTGCAACGCACATGCATAAAAGTAATTCTTTTTTGTTGGTGCTATAGAGATTGCAATGCATACAAATAAAGAAGCCTAGTACAACAACTACCTGAATTTGACGATACACCCTTTGATCTCAGAAAGATCCACTGAGCTGCCCGCTTTAAGTTCTTCAAGAAAAGAATGCTTCCTAGGGCTATTGATGCTGTCAGACCCTTTTTGCCCTATCTGTCTGGCATGACCACCACTATTTCGTACAGAACCTTGAAAAAATCCATAATCATTTTTCCTTTCGGAAAAATTAGCCCCTCCAACTGGAGATCCTGGCAGCACTGGACTACCAAGAGGTGAGGCTGGAAATTGTGGCATATATCCAAGGCCTGTTGGACATCCGAAGTAACTGCTACCAGCTAACCCCATGATACTTGGACTTGCAAAACTGAGACTCACGTTTTGTTTTGACAGGAAATTCTGCTGACCAATATAAGAAGCAATGCTAGGATCTTTTGGAGGAGGAAAATAATCAGCCTGGCCTCGAATCACACCTGGTGATGGTAGGCGGCCAAACTGCCCTGGAGCACCATATTCATCTTCTCGAGGATGCTGAAAGTACTGCACTAGAAGAGGATTTGAGAAGGATGGACGCATCATTAGTCCATGTCCATAAAACTTTTCGATATTTTGCATATCACTATCTTTCGGGATGCCTTCCCCTGTCAGAACAACAGCATTTTGACTGCCATAACTTTGTCCAGAACTGGCATTAAAATGCATAGGTAAACCAGTATGAGTTGGATTAAATGGGGGAAGAAATGAAGAACCCAAATGATATCCGCTGTAACATGGAGCATATAAGCCAGATGGATTTAGATTAGGATAAAATGGGTTTCCAGCACCCATAGATGCTGCAGCCATTGCATATAACGGGGGTGTGGGTCCAGGAGTGTGTAAAAGTGGTTGTATCTCGGCTGAGGAGAATTGAACATGTCCAAGGGAAAACTTTTCAGTGTCATTTTGCACGTTGTTTGCTCCTCGACTGGATCCATTATGCTGCTGAAGGTAAGTATTCGGCTGCTTCGGTACATTATTTTCATAGAATACTTCCTCTGATTTAATTCTGCTCTGCTCCACATTAAGAAAAACATTCTTACCAATTACAGCATCCTTATGAGCAGAAGGCGATGCTCCCAGATCGTCCAGTTTGAGAATAGAATCGACAGAAGGATCTTTAATGGCTGTTGACCCAGAAGTAATTGCTACTTCACTTCGAAAATCTGTCGCTGACTTTGATTCAGGCAACTTTGAAGCATTGAAAGAGAGATTTTCAAATGGAAGGGTTTCCATATTATGGTCAGCTACTTCTTCAGTCATAACATGAGTTGAGGAATGAGAGTGATTATATACTTGTGTAGGCGTATGAAGGAAATCATCCTAGAAATCAATTCAACAGAAACTAGTACATTATGAGCATCAGGGACCACAAGAAAGACCCCCCTGATCTGGCTCTGGCCAAAAGAAATAAAATAACAACAAAAAAAACAAACTAAGCATTATTCCCAGTACTTTGTTCACTGACATATCTACAGGGATCTAAAGCAACTACATTCTCATTAATTACAATGGGCGATGTTAATTTTGGTTTATCCCTCTCTTCTAACTTGCTCCACTAAAATTGTATCACCCTTATGCATGAGGAGTCGACCCAAAAAATGACCCAACCACCCAAGTTGTCCTTCCTTCAATTTATTTTCAATCAGCGAATCTCCATTTATTGGCATATATTCCCATTTGTTCACATTTGTCTATATTAGCATTATCATTCCACTAATTCTATCTTATGGAAATCTGACCTTTAATGGCACAACACCCAAGGAAATGAAATACAATAAAAATGACATGCATACACCATCCCCATACCATGGAATATTATTAATCACAGTTGCAAATTAATTTTTTGAAAGTAACATTCAAGTTAACTTTTAAAAATATGAGAGCAAAAATAACGAGGAAGGTAAAACCAGATGGTAATTGTAATAACACTGGGTAGAAGACAGAGTAAGCAGAATTACATTTACATTTTATTTTAAGAGGATCTCACCTCACCCCACCCCTTTTTCACGCAACAGACTCTTGAAGATAATGTTACTTATTAAATAACAAAATTCAAAGTTCAACATAATGCTTTCATCAATTTAACAATATATACTTGTGATTCTCCAGACAAAGCTTGGTTTTAGGACTAAGTCTCTCACTACGGAAAACAAGGTTGAAAAATAAAGCTTGTGAGATGAATCTCTCTCTCTCCCCCCCCCCCCCCCCCCCCCCGCCCCCGCCACTCCCCCCCCCCCCCCCCCCCCCTCACTTTGGTGAAATGGAATTGGTTTATTTATCACTTAATACATTGGTATACATCAAAGACAATATGCAGAGAAAAGCAATAATAACCAAATAGATGATTAAAAATAGGGATAATTGCAGCAGAGGCCCCAAACCTTTATAACATTAGCAGACTTTCTTCAAACCTTTATTTTGTTGCAATCATCACCTCAAACCTTTCGAAACGTTATGGCAAAAGCCCTTTTAGACGATTTTCATCCAAATGTCACTAAGAAAATTGACTTTGACCACATTTTAAATATTTTTGAAAGGGTAAAAGAGTAACTTTCCATTTACTACATTAAAATAAGTTAGAAAAAATAAGAAATAAGAATTAAAAAAACCAATCGTCTTCTTTCTCCGACCCCCACCCCCACCTAAAATCAGGTAAACAAACGCAGTCTTCTATTCGACCACCATCACCAGGTATGGAAATGCCGCCGTATCAAACTCGTGGCTGTTCACAATCAACTCAATCTCTCATCTTCACCCTTTGATAGCCTCTTTCAAAGCTTGCTCACACAGTTTTCTTCTGTAAATACACTCGACTACATCATTCCTACCCTCGGCCTCGTCTTTGGCCTCACCCTCTTTTTGTCCTCAAAATCCCAAAAATTGTTATCTAGTACGAAGAATTTTGATAAAGATATTGGGGAATGGATTTTATTTACTAGCCCGACACCGTTTAATCGGTTTGTAACATTATGCTGCCCTTCAATTTACTTCCAAGGGAATGAATTGCTCGAAAATGGTAATGAAAAGCTTCTTAAAGAGGACAGACATTTCGTGAGATTGAACCGTGGGAGAATGCATAATGGAGTACAAAATTATGGTGAATTTAATGTGAAATTTGTGTATCAGAGGGTTTGTGTGAATACAGAGGATGGTGGGGTTGTATCCTTGGATTGGCAAGCGAATTTGGACTTAAAGGAGGAGAGCAAATTCGATACAACCGTATTGGTGGAGGTGGAGGTGGCAGTGGCTGATTTTGGGGTGGGGTGGGGTGGGGTGGGGTGGGAGGAAGAAGACGATTGAGTTTTTTTTTTTATTCTTATTTCTTATTTTTTCCAACCTAATTTCTAATTTATTTTAATGTAGTAAATGGAAATGTAGAAGCCCAAATAATTTTAAACACCTTAGTGTCACTAAAACATGAATATTGGATGGCTAAAGTATACTTCAGATTTAGTCTCATTTGAGACCCATTTACGACATAGAAGACATTCGATTTGGAAAATAATATCTAAAAAAAAAGTTGTAACTCTTTGAGTTAGCTTTCCAATGCACTTTGAATTACCTCAATCGGATATCGGGAGAAGAAGTTATGATAAAAATACTAAAGGCTGTACAGTATCAACCGAAGTACGCGGAATATGAAAAGTCAAATTCCTACACGATTTTCTAGCACCTTCTTAAACCTATAACTCCCACATAAATGACACCCGTATTAATGAGTATTAGGCCCTTCACTTACCCTTAAGTTGTGAAATTTTCACCTATAAATAAGCCCTAATGCATACACATTTTTCACACCAAGACAAAAGTTTCTAAGCATAAAAGAGAGAGTTTTCGAGTTTAAAAAAAAGAGAAAGGAGAGGGAGGAAAATTAGTTTTTCCTAGAAGTTTTGGTGCTATCAAGAAGTGTTTTCCAAACATTAATTCTCAACGGAGTGTTTTTTTTGGAAACATCAAAGGAGTACATTTTTCAACAAAGTTCAAAGCATCAATCAAGATAGGTAGAGGTACAAAGTGTTAATTCGTATTAAGTTATAAGTTTCTAGCAAATGAAGATTTATGTTAATGTTTGTATGTCTAATGGTACCTCCGGTACGGCATACACCTCCATATTTAATGGTACCTCCGGGTACGGCATGTACTTCCGGTCGAGGCATCGTGTTAAGTCATGACTCTACTTGTTTGGGATTCTACCGAAAATTCTACTATGAAAAGGTTTCTAAAGTTACAGCTTTGAAATGTATAGCTTGATCACGAATGCACCAATGATATCTATTGAGTTTTTTAACTCACAGGTTTAACCCCTTCTCTACAGATTGATATGATTCTACCTTGAGCCTGGATGATAGAAGAAATGGAGAGTGGTGCAACGAGCCCATGGAAAACCCGATGAACAATTTATTTAGATTTACTTTTGTGAACGTTTTCAATGTTATTTCTTTAAAGTATTTGAATAACATAGAACGCGAGAACAAGTTGTGTTTTCTTCAAATAAATTACGTTCCGTTATTTTTTTATTCAGTGTTTTATTTAAAGTATTCGAAAGGTTATTGTTAAAATTATCATTGTAAAAATTAAGCTTCCGCTAAAACATATTCTCCTATGACTAAACCACCGGTTAGTTAAGTAAAGTAAATAGCGTTCCGGTCCACAAAAGGTCGGAACGTTACAGGAAAGTTGCTATTTTACCCTTTCAAGAATATTAAAAATGTGGTCAAAGTCAACTATCTTAGCCAACTAATATACATTTGGATGAAAACTGTCCAAAACAGCCTCCGCCGCAACGTTTCGAAAGGTTTGGGGTGACGGTTGCAACAAAACAAAGGTTTGGGAAAAATCTGCTAACGTTATAAAGGTTTGGGGCCTCTGCTGCAAATTTCCCTAAAAAATACTTACAAATTCTATGTCAAACATTACTTACTTCCTGTTCTTATCTTAATATAAGATAATTATTTATATAGTTCATGCATGCTTAAGATTTTTTAAATGCGCTCCATTTCTCCACCTGTTTTAACTAATACAGAAAGTGTGAATTGTTAAATAGGGGAGTTCATCACCAATCTATGTGGCAGTGGGTCACTACTACATTGTCCAATGAAGTCGGGATGTATTTTTATTCATTGGACCATGTGGCAATGGCTCCACTGCCACATAGATAGGTGATGAACTCCAGCAGAGATGAATAGCATTATTCATTGTTAAAAGCAGTACAAAAAGTAAAAATACGTATTCCAAAAATTATTTGGCTCAGTGCTTTTGAAATATCCCGAAAGCTCATAAAACAAATATCTTTGAGCATTTCTGATGACATACATAGGGCATGAGTTCTGTAAATCCTCGTTGTATGCCAAAAATGACCACATTTCAGACAATAACATGTTCATCAACAACATAGGACTGAAAAAAACACAATTTTGTCCATTACCTGTATTAGATTGACCAGATTTTTATTGCGACCAGTGAAAGACACCCTGTTGTGTCCAGGCATCACACGACTACCACTTTCTGCCCAGTCACCAGAAGCTTTCTTGGATGAACAAGCACCTTCAGGCTCCTCGTCATGAATTGGAAGCGAACTTCTCGGCACGTGAAATGATAGGTTGCCACCATCCGGAGATGATAATCTCCAATTAATGCCGGAAGCCTGATGTCTATTCTCCCTTGAGATAATAGGTGGGTGAAGCCTCGGAGTCGAGGAAAAGTAAGCAAAATATGGATCAGTGCACAGTTGCTCCCCTGATTGAAAATTTTCTAATGCACTGCTTAAAGTTGCCAAACTTGAATTGGAACTGGAGCTCTGTCTATTTATAAGGTCACCAAAAGCTGCAAAAGAACCTTCTATAGTTGGAGGTGCACTATCACTACGAATGAAAACCATGTTACTTTGATCTCCACGAGTATAGTATGCTTTAAGAAGCAATCCCAGTTCGTCCATAGCTATATCGGATGCAGCATCCTTGGAAGATGCCAACTTTCGAGCTTGACTGTTTTCCAGAATTCTCATAGGGTTCTCAGTTGCAATTCTATCTGAAAACTGCAATAAACACTTCTAGCAGCAACGATTTTCACATTTCTTCAGCAGCAAAAACAATACAAGATTATTACTAGGATTTATGAGGAAGAATAATATCCATAAAGAAAGCCTACAACCAATTATATTGCAAAGAACTGAAAATTAGAACAAGCATAAGAAATGAATTTAACTGACTGCAAGATTGTTGGCATAAATGGAAGAAAAATAGGCAAAATAAAAGTAAAGGTAATCGGGTTGCTGACATCTTCTCATCAACATACAGGCAACACATGAAATTTCAATGTCATTGCTCAACTCTAGTTGGAATTTCCATGCATTGCAGTGTGATTAGACTTCCACTATCTATGTTTGATTTTAAAACAAAATCATAATGAAACGTCCACACAATATGACAGCTTAATGAATCATGTTGAAACCCTTCTAAACCAAGTCCATACATGAAAAAGATAAAAAATAAAGTCAAGGAATCTTTCTAATTTTTTGTGAAAAATTATCTACTCCATCAGTCAATAAATGAATATTCAGGCATAATAATCATTAGATTGAACAAACAGTTCATAAATGATCAATAAAATGCCTCCTTACTGTAAGATGTATAGATTGAAACCTCATCGTCCAAAAGCTGATACGATTAGATACGGAACACGGCTATCTACTTTCATTTAGTCTTCAACAATAATTAAAACATAAAAGAATAATAACCACTCAACAAATTTTAATCCCTGCACAATCAGAGCTTAAGCAAAATTTCTAAGCAAAATTGGGCACTCGTTACCAAAAGCCACATTAGAAAAAAAAATGTAGACAAAATTAAGAAAAAAGTGATTGCCAAAAAACAAATAATATTTCTTGAACCCTTGAAGTAGGGATGATTGAGTACGTGATCAAAGCTCACCGTTTTGGATAACCCAATTCAGCTTAAAACTCCTACGAATTCTCAAGTAAATATCAATTCCAACTCGAATTTCAGAAACCCACAAACAAAATGGTGAAATTCAGAGAGAGTTCGAGGAAAAGACGCGCGGACGTAAGAGAGAGTTTTAAAAATCAATAATGATACATGGCTACATTTCTCGACACATTGAGTGACACATTGAGCTGAAAATTGGCTGTAAAAAGAAATGAAAAATGAAAGGAAACAATTACAAAATGGTGCCCAAAACACAAACCCAATACTTTGAATTTTTTTTACCCACCCGGTTCGACCCGGCCCATTTTCAAACCCGACCCAAGTCCCTGTTTTAAAACCCTTCAGTCCATTCCCACATCCTCATATTCACGTCGGAAGCTGCCGCGCAAAATCACATCAGACGGAGAACATTTTGGCGCGATTTCAGAGCTCAGCCAACTGCAATGGCGCCATCTTGCTACAATATCCAACTGCGTCTCTTCTCTTCTGTACATGACGCATGAGAAATACCTATTTTTGACCCAAGTACAGTGGCTGGAAGCTATTACAGTGGCCGGTGGAGAAACCTCATTTCGTCGTTGTTCAGGTATTTGATTAATATTTGATGGTAATAAATAAGACCGTGACCTATATTTGCGGTTGCAGATTAATTTTCTTCTCAGTTCACTATCGAAATTTTTGAAATCCGAATTTCTTACTTTTTAATTGTGTCGTGTGCATGTGCTGAATTGGGTGAAGAAGGCTGGCATTGGGAAAATACTCCAGAGGTGGACGAACAGAACCTAACAATTTCCAGTCGAGAGATGACCGAAAAAGGTATTGGTTCAAATTGCCATTCGGAATTAGGGGATTTGTTATGTGATTTTCTCTGTATCTTTACAATTTGTTATGAGATGATGTGATTTTTTTAGAACCAATTTCTGTAGGATGTGCTCAAAAATTGCTTGACTTGGTAGAATGCACAATCATCATATTACACACGCAGTGAATTTCCATAGTAATTGATCAAACGATTATTTGCATTGTAGTCTAACGTGGTGATCTGAGTAGTTTCTATTTGAATTATAGTTACATAATTTCGTTGACATGTTAATTAATTTGTTTGATGAAGGGAAAGAAATTTGGGAACATGTGGATGAAATTATACCAATGGAGTCCGAAAATGAGGATGTTTTGGATATTATGAACGTAGCGGGTGATGATACGTTAGTTGGAGATGGTGTGATTGTGTCGGAGCCGGGTATGAAATTTAACGATGAAAATGAAATATTCGATTTGTACAAAAAATATGCATACGAAATTGGTTTCCCGGTTAGGAAAAGAAATTCGGTAAAGGATGAGGACGGAGTATTGCGAAATATTATATTTGTTTGTAGCCGTGAAGGGAAAAGAATACAAAATAGAAGCGGTAGTTTGAAACCGCAAGCAACCATGCAGAGTGGATGTAAAGCCAGGATTTGCGCATCCAAAGATCTTTGTGGAATATGGAGGATTAACAAGGTACATCTAGACCATAATCATAAGACAAGCCCTTCGAAGTCTAGGCTATATCGATGCAACCGAGAGTTGAGTGCACATGTTAAACGAAGACTCGAAGTGAATGACATGGCAGTAATTCCATTACACAAGAGTTTCAACTCTGCAGTTGTTGAAGCGGGTGGGTATGAGAATTTGAGTTGCATCGAGAAGGACTGTCGTAACTATGTTGAAAAAGTTAGGCGTTTAAGATTTGGAAAAGGGGACGCATCAGCACTACAATCATACTTCTGTAAAATGCAGGCACAGTGTTCGGGCTTTTACTTTAGTATAGATCTGGATGACGATTTACGTCTAAAGAATGTTTTTTGGGCAGACTATAGGAGTAGGCAAGCATTTAAGGAGTTTGGTGATGTTATCACATTTGACACCACATACCTCACTAATAAGTACGATATGCCATTTGCTCCTTTTGTTGGAGTGAACCACCATGGACAATCGACACTCCTTGGATGTGGTCTGGTATCGAATGAGGATACGGAGACATTTGTTTGGCTCTTTCGAACCTGGCTGCAATGTATGCATGGACAAGCTCCGCATGGGATAGTTACTGATGAGTGATTTATACTCATTATATTATGCCATTAATTTCATGATTTTGCTATCTTGGAGAGTATTTTAGAAGTGCTAACAAGTGATTTCGGTGTTGTTTTGTAGATTGATGGAAATGGAGAAAACTAGAGCTAAAAGAGGTCAAATGAAGGAAACAGGCAAAAGCTAACGAAATTGGATGAAATGACCAAAACGTAAGAGATCCAAAGTTCGAGGATTAAAATGCAATTAATCAAAAGTCGTGTCGAAACTTGAAATGAAGATCCGAGAGTTCTAGAAGCCAATTGGACAAAGGAAGGTGTCAAAGGGATCAAATTTAGTCAAGATATGATCATAAATCATTTTCCAACCAAAAAGTTTTGCGCCGGAGTTTTCGTCTCACATTTAGACTCATTTTCGACATAGAAAACGATCGAATTGGAGAATTGTTCCTGAAGCAAAATTGTAGTCCTTTGAATTAGGTTTCCAACTCATCTTGAATCACTTCAATTGGATATCGAACGAAAAAGTTATGATAAAAATACTGAAAGTTGTCCAGTGCAACCGAAGTAGCCCTCAGCGCCTAGGCGCCATGATGCTGAAATTTTGACAGAAAGTCAGCGCCTAGGCGCCCAAATCGCAGCGCCTAGGCGCCGCCGTGCGAGAGCTGAAGACACAGCGCCCAGGCGCTATAGCCAGCGCCTAGGCGCTGCGATTGGCGATTTAGGGCGCGTTTTTTTGGGCCGTTTTTAAACCTATAGAAACCCTACTTCAACATAAAAACGTGGAGGCACCTATAAATACATCCTCCTCATACTTTTGAAGGGTTCTTGACATATTGGAGAGAAAAACAACAAGAAGGGAGATTGAAGGGAGAAATTTGAGAAGATTAACACCAAGAATTGAAGATTGGAAGCACTCATTGGAAGGGGAAGGAGATCTTGGTGCAAGAATTCCACTTTTTCTTCCACATCTTTATTTCAAACTTGGTGATGTATTCTAAGACAATCTCCTATTTTTCTTCCATTATTATGAGTAGTTAGATTTCATGTTAGGGCGAACAATGTAATCTTTTGGAACCCTTTATTTCATGCAATTGATATTCTAGTACTTTTTTATTTCATGTGTTGATTTTAATATTGTTCTTAATACATTTAATTACTTGATCACTAATTAGATGATTTGTGAACAATGATTGCGTAGAGATGCGGATTATTAGTTTAGACCACATGTTAAAATCCGGTAAATTGATATAATGTGTAGAGATACCTATATTGATTGCTGCGGTCGGGTGTGAATTCTTAGAACCAATGTTTCGTTTAATTAAACTTAATTTGCATAGAGATATGGAATTAAACTAATTAAGTAGGCTCAATGAGAAATTGAGATGGGTAAGTTGAATACAATAGAAGAATTCGAACGAACACTACCTTAGGTTTTATGAATCTTGATTTATGAAG
>NC_036248.1:27953578-27955362 GCF_002742605.1 Olea europaea var. sylvestris | reverse complement strand
AAATTCAAACTTTTCAACAGAAAGATGGAGAAAGCTATCACGAGGCATGGAATAGATTTAATGAGCTGATGAGAAAATGTCCAAACCATGGAATCACTCAAGGAAATCAAGTGCAGTACTTTTACACTGGACTCACACCACTGTCAAAATCCCAAGTCGATGCCTCAGCTGGAGGATCAATTATAGGAAAATCTGTGCAGCAAACCATGGAACTGTTTGAGTTGATTGCCACTACACATTCAATGTTCTCGTCGGAAAGAGTGGCACCATCGAAGACAGGAGGAATGCATGAATTAGACAGCACAACATCTACCAATGCACAGATAGCAGCTTTAACAAAATAGGTAGAGTTACTTGTAAAATTGCAAACACATGGAGCAAATGCAATGACGGCCAGTTCAGTATGTGAGAATTGTGGGAGAAGTCACCCTACAGAGAGATGCATGATGCTCACGTCTTCAAAGGAACAAGTAAACTTTATTCAAAATAGCTCCCGTAATTTCAACTCATATGGTAACAATTTCCAGCAAGAGAAAAGACCAAGTTTGGGGGAGATGTTTCAACAATATGTGCAGAAGACAGACAAGGTGTTCCAACAAATAGACACGAACTTTCAAAATCAACAGGCATCCATCAAGAAACTGGAGATACAAATTGGTCAGATAGCACAACAACTTGCAGAACATCCACAAGGCACATTGCCAAGCAATACAATGATAAATCCTAAGGAACAGTTGATGGCAATTGAAATAGTGGAGAACGATCCACCCAGGGCCTCCGTAAAAGTTAAAGCATATGTACCTCCACTTCCGTTTTCCCAAAGACTTCGAAAGAAGTCGATGGAGCAAAATATTCATGTCATAAATACAAAGAGCGAGGTATAATCACCAGAGACCACTACAGAGAGACCCGAAAGAAAAGATGACCAAGAAGTGATTGATGAAGCTACAATGGTAGAAAAATCTACAACAAATGCAACTGAAAATAGAGAAGGTACAAAAACATCAGTTGCCAAAGCACCAAGTCTAGACAAAGCTTACATGCCTCCCATTCCCTTTCCTCAAAAGCTCAAGAAGAACAAACAAGACACAAACTATGAAAAATTTCTCGATGTTCTCAAGAAGCTCCAGATCAATGTTCCGTTCATAGATGCAATACTACAAATTCCAAGCTATAAGAAATTTTTGAGAGAGATGTTGACAAAGAAAAGAAAGCTTCCGAAGTTTGAAACTGTGGCATTAACTGAGGAAAGTAGTGCAAGAGTCCAGAGAAAATTGCCTCCTAAATTGAAGGATCCAGGGAGTTTTACTTTACCAGTTTCAATTGGAAATTCCTATTCAACTAATGCATTGTGTGACACTGGTGCTAGTATCAATCTAATGTCGTATTCTACTTACAGGAAATTGGGACTAGGTGAAGTCAACTTAACATCAATAACGCTACAACTCGCTGATAGAACAATCACAAGGCCACGTGGCAAAGTTGAGGATGTATTCGTTAAAGTAAGAAATTTAATATTTCCCGTGGATTTCATTGTATTGGACATACCAGAAGATCGAGACATTCCAATTATATTGGGTCGACCATTCTTAGCAACGGGACGAACCCTTATTGATATGGAGAAGGGAGAACTAATCTTGAGGGTAGAGGACAAGCAGGAGATATTCAATATTTACATCCAATATGAAAAACCTCCCAATAAAAATAATTGCTATAGAATTGATGAAGAAGAGCCACCTGATCAACGAAACTGTCAGAATAAAACAACAAATTTTGGAGAACTT
>NC_036248.1:27941764-27953204 GCF_002742605.1 Olea europaea var. sylvestris | reverse complement strand
AAAAAAATAGATATCAAATGCCTTGATTAAGCCACGAGCACTTGTTTTAGAGGATTAGACCTTTGATAAGGGGTAAGTAACTTGATTGATTCCTAGAGGTTGAAGCAGTCAAAAATAAGGAGAATCCTCATTTGTTGACATGTGGAACTACAATTAGTAAAATCTAACCAAACTTGAGTGGTGTAAGAAATTAGTATTGAAGATTTAACCTGAGGTTACACCCTTGGAAAGAGAAAAGAAAATAAGTTTGGGGTGTGTGAATCCCACGAGCGAAGTAAGGAAAAATTTGACTTCTATGGTCGGGAATTGGGTCAACTTATTATTGTACAATGTTGCACTTGACTCTCCACACACACATACCCGTTGTGCATTGAATAGGCGAGAATTTAACTTTTGCAATATAGCTTTGAAGTGGTTCATGGAATCGAAGTTATATTTTTAATTCTCAGGCATGAAGGCAAGCTATCTAGCGAAATTTATTTTAAGTGATTTTGTTTGTCTAGGTTGTGCTTGTGTGTCCATTAATTATTTTTATGGGTTTTGGTGTTTGCTCGAGGACAAGCAAAAGATTAAGTTTGGGGGTATTTGATGAGTGATTTATACTCATTATATTATGCCATTAATTTCATGATTTTGCTATCTTGGAGAGTATTTTAGAAGTGCTAACAAGTGATTTTGGTGTTGTTTTGTAGATTGATGGAAATGGAGAAAACTAGAGCTAAAAGAGGTCAAATGAAGGAAATAGGCAAAAACTAACGAAATTGGATGAAATGACCAAAACGTAAGAGATCCAAAGTTCGAGAATTAAAATGCAATTAATCAAAAGTCGTGTCGAAACTTGAAATGAAGATCCGAGAGTTCTAGAAGCCAATTGGACAAAGGAAGGTGTCAAAGGGATCAAATTTAGTCAAGATATGATCATAAATCATTTTCCAACCAAAAAGTTTTGCGCCGAAGTTTTCGTCTCATATTTAGACTCATTTTTGACATAGAAAACGATCGAATTGGAGAATTGTTCCTGAAGAAAAATTGTAGTCCTTTGAATTAGGTTTCCAACGCATCTTGAATCACTTCAATTGGATATCGAACGAAAAAGTTATGATAAAAATACTGAAAGCTGTTCAGTGCAACCGAAGTAGCCCTCAGCGCCTAGGCGCCATGATGCTGAAATTTTGACAGAAAGTCAGCGCCTAGGCGCCCAAATCGCAGCGCCTAGGCGCCGCCGTGTGAGAGTAATTTTTTTAGGTTTTTACCATTCTTTTTCGGCCCAACTCATCTCCAAATCTTTCCCTAAACTCCAAGACAATATAAACACAAGATTGAAGACCTAAAGGAGGGGGGGCCGCACACTAAAAATCTAGGGGATCAAGCCACGCGTTCTTGACATATTGGAGAGAAAAACAACAAGAAGGGAGATTCAAGGGAGAAATTTAAGAAGATTAACACCAAGAATTGAAGATTGGAAGCACTCATTGGAAGAGGAAGGAGATCTTGGTGCAAGAATTCCACTTTTTCTTCCACATCTTTATTTCAAACTTGGTGATGTATTCTAAGACAATCTCCTATTTTTCTTCCATTATTATGAGTAGTTAGATTTCATGTTAGGGCGAACAATGTAATCTTTTGGAACCCTTTATTTCATGCAATTGAGATTCTAGTACTTTTTTATTTCATGTGTTGATTTTAATATTGTTTTTAATACATTTAATTACTTGATCACTAATTAGATGATTTGTGAACAATGATTGCGTAAAGATGCGGATTATTAGTTTAGACCACATGTTAAAATCCGGTAAATTGATATAATGTGTAGAGATACCTATATTGATTGCTGCGGTCGGGTGTGAATTCTTAGAACTAATGTTTCGTTTAATTAAATTTAATTTGCATAGAGATATTGAATTAAACTAATTAAGTAGGCTCAATGAGAACTCGAGAGGGGTAAGTTGAATACAATAGAAGAATTCGACCGAACACTATCTTAGGTTTTATGAATCTTGATTTATGAAGTAAAGGTGACCAATAGGTGAAATTGTTCCGCCCTAACATCCATTTATTGTTTCAATTCTCAATCACTTTTCATTGAATCCAATCACATTTTTAATTCTTTAGAATAAAAATCACATTTAATCATTGTTTTTGATTTACATTCGTTAAATAGTAGCTAAAGAAAGATTAAATTAAGTGCTACAAAATAGTCCTCATGGGATCGATAACGGGACTCTTAGGTCCACTATTACTTGTTACGGATCGTACACTTGCGAAACAAAATTTTACAACAAGTTTTTGGCGCTCCTTGGATGTGGTCTGGTATCGAATGAGGATACGGAGACATTTGTTTGGCTCTTTCGAACCTGGCTGCAATGCATGCATGGACAAGCTCCGCATGGGATAGTTACGTATCAGGATAGGGCTATGCAAAATGCAATACAAATTGTGTTTCCTAATACAAAGCATAGATAGTGTTTGTGGCACATATTGAAGAAGTTGCCTGAGAAATTCGGATACCATGTGGATAAAGGGTCTATATTCAGTACTATACACAATTTGGTCTATGATTGTCAGTTTGTAGAAGAATTTGAAAATGCCTGGAGAGTGATGGTGGAAAGGTTTCACTTGTATGATAATGAGTGGTTGGCGGGTTTGTACGAGAACAGAGAACGTTGGGTACCTTGCTATCTAAAAACCACATTTTGGGCAGGGATGTCAACTACTCAACGCAGTGAGAGTATGCATGCATTCTTCGACGGTTATATGCATTCAAAGACGACATTAAAGCAATTTGTTGAAAAATATGAACAAGCATTGAGAAATAAGGTTGAGAAGGAGTTTCAAGCAGACTTCAAGTCCTTCTCGCAAATGGTACCGTGCGCATTGAGATATGAAATTGAGAAGCAATTTCAAGCAGTTTACACAATTTCAAAATTTAAGGAAGTTCAAGAGGAGTTCACAGGTAAAATGTACTGCGACGTTGTTTCTGTCTCCGAGGGATTATCGGGGGCAACGTACGAGGTACGGGAGGATGTAATACATGATGAGCATTCGAAGAAAAAAAGCTTTTTCGTCTCAGTTGAAAGAGGCAAATGTGAAATCACTTGTAGTTGCCACAATTTTGAGTTTCGAGGGATTATTTGCAGACATATGATCGTAGTATTGGCCCATAATGACGTGAAATCTATACCCGAAAGATATATACTACGGAGATGGCGACGAGATGTCAGTAGGGCCCACACAAGGGTACCAGTGAACTATGATGTTTGATTAGTATGCCAGGGCAATTAAAGTACGACAAGATGTGTCAACGCTTTGCGACATTGGCAGATCTGACAGTAGAAGATGACGCGAAATCTGATGCAATAATTGATTGGATTGACAGCCAATGTGAAGAGTTGATGTCAACAAATCCTGGTAATAGTAACATCCTCTCCCCACAGACGACACAGACATCATTCCACTGTGAAGCACCACTGGATACTGGAAGTGGTGACATAAGGGATCCAGAATGTGTGAAAAGAAAAGGTACCCCAAAGAAACTTCGGAAGAAGAGCCCATTAGAAACCATGTCGAGAAAATTCAAGGTAATAATGAAATGATGCCTATTTTCATTTGTTGTTAACTCAAAATAGAGATAATGTCTAACAACATTCCTTATTTTGCAGGCAAGTACGGGTTCTAGCAAAGGGAAGAAAAAAAAGGTTCCTAGCAATGATATGGGAATGGTTGTAGCGCCCATCCTCCAGTTACCTCATTAACAACACATGCCGCTACCCTTCTCCTATACAAACCTTCTTTTGGTTAGCATTTGTAATGATTTGATTTCAATGATAACGTACTACTTACTGATAATGCTATTTCACGCAAGGTGGGAACCTAAATCTTCAATTCATGCAACACTTGCAATCGACGTTTCTAAACCCTCCATCGGCAACTACTCTTACAATAAACATGCAAGGTGCGTAAGATCTTATGTAGAACTACTCTTACAGTAAACTTTGTTCATTATGTATATTTGTAGGCATCTAATGAACTACCTTATATGGATTTGAAATTTGTAGGTTTGGGAATGCATTTTGATGGAGGAAACACGGATTCTCCTACGGAAGTTGGACCATCTATCACATTATCAAACCCAAAAGATGCACCCGGTGGTCATTTTGTGTAGTTTATTGGTTGCTTTCCAATAGTTTGTAATTTACTCGTCATTGTGTACTTGCATGGGTTTGTATGAATCATGAATAAATCTAATGTATTCAAATGGTCCTCTTCGACGTTAAACCATTAAGTAGTGTTGAAGGGTTAATGATTCCATGAATCTTGATAGAAAGTGTAATGATTCCGTGTAATGATTCCATGTAATGTTTTAAGATGTTTCTCTTGGATGTTCCTTTTCAATAGTGTAATGATTCCATGGTCTTTGCCTTGCCTTGCCTTTTAGAGCATGTTTGATAGGTCACGTTGATGAAGGAAAAGATGGTAAATTTATGTCCAATAGTGTGAGCAAAACAAATCAATGTAAACTTGGCAGGTTCAATAAAGTTGTGTTTGTATTATTGTAAGAAGTTTGGTGGTATGTAACTAACTCAATATACTATTGTGGAAATCTGCAGAGAAGATAATGAAATACAGTTAATATAACTGTTGTAAAAGAAATTAAGTGCAGGAAAGTTTAATAAATCTTGTGCTGACAACCCAATTTTAATAGATTTAATAGGTAAAAAATGTTTAATTTGCATTTCATAACTATAATTTACATATTTTGATTTCGAGTTTCTATAAGAGCTGAAGAAAATGATAAAATATCGACATCAATTATGTGCAATGTCCGGTCAGTTCCCCCATCTCTAATGCCTGAAGAATTGCTTGATTTGGCAGTGAAATGTGCGAACTGATTCAATGGAAAAACCCGTTTCGAAAACTTTGCAGAATTCCAGATAATTATGCCATGAACGATAACGGAAATAAACACAAATAATACTGTGAAATCAATGCCAAACTTTCGGCTCCATACTTCCTAATTAAACATAGTTCATACATGAAAATAGATTCAAGTGAACAATTACATTACATTACAGCCTAGTCAATTACATTACAGCCTAGTCAATTTAATTTACATAATTGGAGTTGCAAGTTTTTTTGAAATGAAAACACTTTAGCTCAGGCCGAGGACTGTCCATTCTTCTCCCATTTGGTGACGTGCTCTCCTCTTTTGCTTATAGTCACGTTCATAGCAATCTTCATGTCTTCATCACCAGTTAACCGACATCGTGTTTCGAACATGCAAGATAAATCCCGAATGTTGGTGACTGAACTCGATTCAGCACCCGTTTCAGTCTTTTTCACCCACTTCCAATAACCACATTTCAAGCTGCAAGTTTCAAATAGTTTGACTTTGTTCTCAGTGTTCTTCTCCACCTCGAAGCACTTCAAAAATGCATGTTTACACCATGAGCAAGGTTGTTTATTCGGGCATTCTGCGAAAAAACGTCCCTTCAATCTACAACTATGGCATATCCCATAATTCTTCCCTCTCATTTTAACCTGGGAAGCAAACACCAACCAAAATGATAATCACATACTCCCTCAGTCAAAACATGAAATGAATTAACATGACCATATCAAATAATCTCTCTCTGTCTGCAAGAAATACACCCATTACATTTCATAATTCCCACAATTTGTCACTATATTAACAACTTAACAGAGGCACTAGTGGAGGATAAGTTAACAGAGACTAGGAAAAACAATTTCGTCTATGGGAGGAGGGGCGAAGTACTGCAAGTTTCCGTCTTTCCTACTCCTAACATAATCTCCATTTTATTTATTCCACAAATGATGCAAAATATATTCTCACAAAGTTCAATCCCCAAGCGAACAGGTAAAAATTGGGAAATCATATAACAAATTACTTAACAGAAATTCACATATCTGCTAAAGAGAAAATCACATCGATGCAGAGACATTGACATTTTACAACAAAACCCTAAACGAAATAGACACAAGATGAAAGGATATGCCACAAATGCTCTGAAATCTAGGGTTAGGAATGGGCCACTGCTTCAGTGTTTCAGACAAAATTAAACAAATCAGAGCGAACTGAAGGTTATTTCGACAAATGCATTGAAGCATGAACTTCATAATTTATATGCCTGAGCTTTCTCTAGATGTGGTCGAACACAAATTTGCGATAGCAAGTACGAATCAACGAGAAGTGGCTGACCATAAGACTGAGTATGTCAAAAACATGGAAACCTTCAATGCCGACGGCGTTGCACCGAATCTCTCTGGTAATGGGTATCAATCGAGCAACCGGTGAAATTGCGAAGAGCAAATCTCCGTCTGATGTGATTTTGCGCGGCAGCTTCCGACGTGAAAATGAGGATGTGGGAATGGGCTGAAGGGTTTTAAAACAGGGACTTGGGTCGGGTTTGAAAATGGGCCGGGTCGAACCGGGTGGGTAAAAAAAATTCAAAGTATTGGGTTTGTGTTTTGGGCGCCATTTTGTAATTGTTTCCTTTCATTTTTCATTTTTTTTACAGCCAATTTCCAGCTCAATGTGTCAAGAAATGTGGCCATGTAGCATTATTGTTTAAAAATACAAATGTGGCTTCTGCAATCCACCACCATATTGACAAGTTCTGAGTTTTGGTTTTTCTGTTCATAAAATATTGAGAAATGATTATGCAAGTCAGTGACTGTTAATAGGAACTGTTGATAAATTGATATTATTACCCTCGGTCGTTAATGCACAACAAATTTGAAACTATAGACTACTAAAGTTAGATTTCAATATGGCATAAATAGTCAGAAAATCCCATTCAAATCAAACTTCGAATTAAAGCATCAATTTTATCATAAACGATGCTTTGTCTTTTCAGAAGTGAAGTTTCATAATTTATGGACAATTTTGCAGAGTTGAGATCACCAAATTGACAGAAACTAGTAACCCAATCGAGCAGAAGTTATTGGTTGAAACTCGTGTTAAGCAAGTGCCAATAAGTCGCGAAATGACCTCGAGTAGGGATATGATAGAAAAGCCTGCAGAACTTTTATATTCATGTATAAATGCAGAAGAAATTTTTGCATGAAGACGATAAAATTGCATCAACGGGGAAGATATACATAATAAAAATGAGAAAGCTAGAATTGAAATGGAAAATAAGAGAAAATTATAATCCAACAACTCTCCCACACGAGCAAAACTCACACTAGTGATTCAGGACTAAACTCTGCTAAGTGAAAATTTTCCACTTCTTGATGGGAGGGGCGAGGGGTGCAAGCTTCGGACAACGAAAAAAGAAAACTACAGCAAAACTATGCACTATAGGTACCAAGATCCATGAGCAGATGTCATTTGCGTATTATATTTATTTCAAACCAAGTTGATGAAAAGATAATGATTGGAAATTTGCTTACATCTCCTTCAAATGCAAGACGTTTGAATAACACTAACAGAAAGGTTTCTTGATTTTCCTCGTAGTTGTCAATAATGACCAATCAGATAAATGAGTTTCTAATTTAAAGTAAGCACTACAACATATCAAGTCTTCTATAACTTTTGAAAAATGCTATCTATCATGTTTTATAGCATTTTCCCAAATGCTATCGTAGGTGATGTTATTAAAATTCATACCTTTATTATAACGTTTTATAAATGCTATTATAAAGTGCTATAAAAACTTTTACATAACATTTTATTATTGTCATGGTTTTAATATTTATAGCATTCTTTTCGTGCAATCTTTTTTAATTCGATAGCATTTTTTGTTATAATTTTAGCTTTAATAGCATTTTTTAATCGTCATGTTACGTCTTCTATAACATTCTTTTTCATCATAATTTTCAATATTTATAGCATTTTTTGAATATAATTTATTATTTTTAATAGCATTTTTTTATTGTAATATATACATATTACATAGCATTCCTAATTCCTTAATTATCAAATGTAAATATTCATACTGAAAACATGAACAACAATAACGAGACCAATAATAAATTCCAAAACATTCATCAATATTATCTTGCAGAAATACACAAGTGTGGATATTCAATAGAGAAATATAATTATGTTTCGTCTTCATATCAAATACTAATTGCAATATATGCTTGAAAAGACAATAAACAAGATTAAATTAGAACAATCTCATTCGAGTTCTTCAACATGAAATTTCTTGAACTCTTGCAACAAGTTTGGAGAAGGCATCCGTCAAACCATCTTTTGCAATGGAGGAGCCTGGAAATCATTCATAACTCATCACAGATAACCTGAAAACTTGAATGAACAAATGTTTTTGTGTGTGCAAGATCCCACTGTTCTATAGCTTTACTCAACCACTTAAGTGCTCTCTAAATGTCGTGTATGTAGTAACATCAGTCAAGCACTTGCTCTCAACTGCATAATCAAACACTTCATAAGCATCAGCCAATGAATTTTGTTCAAGTTCAATATCATACTCTCTAGTTCTGATTAACGATTTTTCATTCAGTTTGCAACTTGTGAAACTGAAGAAGAGAAGCAAGCAAAGCACTTGTGAACTATATCTTGAACTCGAAGTTACCATTTTCTCTCATCAAGGAATCTTAAAAAAATTCTTGAAGATGACAAAACCAAATAGGACCAATTAATTTCAATATTTTCTTATGCAGACAAACTGCTTAATACGTGAGACTAGTACCATTCTTTCTTGAACCGTGAATGAAAACACAGAAGAGTGTTGAGGGGGTAACAAAAATTGCATAGTACCATAGATACAAAACTCAAAAATACATAATATAAGATTCTTCGGATAAGCTACTTGATCATCCTTAACATGAACAAAACGGGAAAGTATGATACGTACCAATAGAAGACATAATCTGCTACATAATGGAATGAGCTTCAAGTTCTATGCATATTGTCAGAGATTAAGTAAAGGACATGATAATAACTTAAATAAACTTGTTACATACAAATAATCAACCAAGGATGTTAGATGATTTGTAGCATGCATACATATGAAGTTTGACGCGCCACAATCCATATTCCATTTTCATCTGCTGTGAAAAATCATTGGGTTGCAATCAAATCCCACACCAATAACCATTCTCTCAAATATTAATAGAACCTAAATTGCACACTCGTGCAATACATTAAAGAAATTGTGTTAAATGATTGAGATTGGATGCTGACCCACATCACGAAGAGGAAAATCAAGGAATGCATGCTACACATTTTTAAGTGAAAACTCCTAGAAAGTTGGGGGAAAATTAAAGGTTGGACTTAAAATCAGAAATTAAATGTATGCTACACACAAATGCAAAACTTATTAAAAAATTAAACCCAATTGGAGAAGTGAGAACAATTGAGAAATAAAAGAAATTTTCTTTCTTTTTTTAAAACAAAAATAATATGCAAACAATCCAAAATTCCTATTTCACAATTAAATCACTGCACAAATTGGCAACTTACAGAAAAGTTTCAAAACCCTTTTGCAATCTGTCGGCACGAGGTGAGCAATCTGTTCACTCTTCTTGCAATCTTAATGGTGAATGAAAACCTAATTCCCACAGTTAGGATTTTTTTTGCCAAGGATGAAGGAAATGACAATCACAGGAACAGTAGGAAATTGAGCAAACCTTGAAGATGACTTGTAGGACTCAAATCTGCTAAACTTTGAGCAAGCGTTTAGAAAAATGCCCAAAACCTGATGAAATTAGAGAATTTTATCAGCGAGAGGCAATGGATTTGACGCGACGACAGAGAAATATAAAGGAAAATAAAAGGGTTAAAGCGATGGGAGGCGGGAGTGCGTGTGAAATATTGGACAAACGAGTTAATTATAAGCAAGCTGAACACTATTATATTCAATAAAGTATAATATTTATTTATTTAATAGCATTTTTAAAAATAAATCTATGATTAAATGTTATAAAAAGTAGAAAATGTTGTGGTGAAGGCAAGAGTTAACTTTTTTGCTTACATTAAGAAAAAAGATTAGGGTATTAGCTTTTACTTCTTTTAAGCTTAGCCAAACATGCTCTAAGAACGTAAAGAAAACAATGTAAAAGAATTCATTGACAACCCTTGATACAAAATCATTTTAATTGGAGAACCAATTATGCCTCTCGTGGATTCTTAATGTAACAGTTATAACAATGTCCTTGTGCAATTATGATCCAACTATAATCAATACAACCACACAAGAAATATCTAAATGATTTATCATTCCCTAGATGGAGGATGCAAAGTTGAGATCTCAAGCGGCATTTTCAGAGACAAATGAGTATGACCTACAATCTCATCTATTTCATCATCAAGTGAAAAGATGTATTTATATACATGGAATGCAACAAACCTACTGATAATAGGTAACAGTATTGTTAGGTTACTCGTTTCAGTAGATTTGATTGAATAAAAAAATATATATACATATTCATGTGGCTCAAACGTGATCAAAGGCACAAGTATCAATCCACTTTCGCAATTATTGTCTATACCACCAGGAATGATTACTCAATTATACAGTAGATAAATTTAATTTTAATTTTTTTGTAGAACTTTAAGCTATCGTCATCCTCATAATATTTGAATTTTACAATCAAACACGCACTGAATTTGTTGTTAAATAAAATTAAATCCAAATCTTAACAACGAATTTTAATTAAATCTTAATTTACTGTGAGTAATAGAAGACGTTTTGTAAAGGTGTGCAAAGGAAGTGACTACTAATTGCAATGAAACTCACAGTATATTTATTGTTAAAATTAAATTTAATTCGAATTTTAGCCCATGTTTGATGGCCATTATTCAAAAAAAAAAATGAGTTTTAAATAGTGATTTTTTGTAGAATGTGTAGCTAAAAAGTTGAAAAAAAAAATTGAGTTTACATGTAAAATATTTTATTGTATAAATGTGATTAAAAATGAGTATAAAAATTAAAGAGTTTTGTTTTAAAGAGAGATAAACGTTTGGTTTAATTTGGTTAAAAATGAGTATGAAATTATGGTTTAATTAAATTCAAATTTATAGTGAGCAATGGAATACGTTTTTCAAAATTTAGTGGTCAAAGTTCAACTATATCAAAGTTTAGTGACCAAAACTCAATCACCTTAAAATTTAGTGAGCAATAGAATACATTTTTCAAAATTTAGTGATCAAAATAAGACTGTCTAAAAGTTTTTATGTTGATGAGTAACATACAATGTTTTCCAAAATTCGACGGCCAAAAGACATTTTAAACTTCAGTGAGTAATCGAAAGCAGATCTATAAGCTCAATGACCACTGGAACCATTAACTCAAAATAATCAAAATGTTGGCACGTCTCGGTGGGACCCACCTTAGTGTGGGGACTTGTAATATTAACAAATCATTATGAAGGGAGTACCAGACTTCAAGCATTCATGATTGCGATCAATTGGCACCAATTCACTCATCCCTTAGAAATTCGAATGGCGTGGATA
>NC_036248.1:27937197-27941664 GCF_002742605.1 Olea europaea var. sylvestris | reverse complement strand
AAGATCTGATCAAATCAATCACTGATCCTAAGCTTCCAAGAACCTCACTCACTTGAATTCTTTGTCAATGAGATATACTCGACTCTGATTAGCAAGATATCCTAGTAGATACATGGGCCGATCAAAATGGAACATTGTTGTTACCTAGAAATCACACGAAAACACATTTCTTTATGATCCTGTAAATGATAAAATTGTAGAACGTGAGCATATACCTTAAAGGCACACAGCAAACCATACCTCACCCCCTACGCAGTAATTAAGCTTCCAGGAAGAGTTATTGTAAATGAAGCAATCCCCGACCCAAATTCCAGTCTTCACTCGTTCATTTATTTCATAAAGGAGCTCAAAAGCATCTTCGACGCCTTGTTCATCTACTGACCTCCCACCATCTATATGAGCAGAAACTACATCTCGCTGCAGTTTGGAAAAGCCAAATATAATCCAAACTATAATGATACAAGGAAGATATAGTTATTTATAGACATGTTCGTGTGAAACTAAGATAATAAAATCCTTACATTATACTTGAGTACATAGAATGATGTATCGCTGGCAATGGTAACCAAATCACCGCTATCAGCCCAATAAAGATTCTGGAAATTGAGGGAGGAAAAAAAAAAGAAAAAAACTGTTTGATTGCCTTTATGGCTATAATTGCAACATTTACGTATAATAGCTAAAGCCATAAAATTCTTACTTTAACATTAACATCAATCCGACGAATCAACCTGCATTCAGCCCAATCATAAAAACAAATAAAGTCATTTGAGCATATTGACAATAAAGTCCCCCCATATATGCGCTCAGCGGAAAATGTAGGCCGGATACTTTTCTTCTCCTGAAAGAAATAGTCATTGTTACCACTTATCCCAGTAGGTAAATGAGAAAAGGGTCTCAACACAACTCCTTTGTTTTAATTAAAATTATGAGAAAACAGTACCACTAGATTCACTTTTAGAAAATTAAAGGAACAAAAGTGAACAATTTAATACAATTTATAGAGAACAAACATATTCTTTACGGAAAAAGCACTGATTGAGTTTTGAATATCGCGGAGAAAGCTTTTGCAATACTCGTAAAATATATTGCTGAGGTCAGCACAAAACAAAATGACCTAAAATAAAAATCAATGAAAAGGAAGGACAGTAAAAGAAGAGAGCATATGAACATGCCTTTAACAGAGACCATAAAATAAAGGGCACAGACAGTGAAGTGAAGAATAAAGAAAAGTATGAAGGAAATTATAAACCTGAAAATTTTTACTGAAGATCTTAATCCTCGATGTACTTTCTCTAATAGCATATTCCCCATCAGATGACCAAACGAATTCCAATGCTGAACCAAAAGACCTATTTCTCCATGCCAAAGCTGTGTATATAATATGTTCGCCATCTCCACACACAACCACGAACCTACCATTGGGATTGTGCTTCAAGCTCTGTGAAAGAGAAAGAAACCAAAGTGAATATGATGCCAACATAGATTAACATACAAGCACTACAGCTGCAGCTGAATGTAATCTTAAAAATAATGATGTCACCAAGATGATTTAAAGCAACAATTATTTTCCCCCAAATATCATGTTTGCCTAATTTCTTTAATATTAAGCCAACTAATATTTTTCTCTAAGAATGAAAAATGTATCAGGNCTGATTAGTAATCTGTGTCAGAGAGTCACATGCTAAACATGAAAAACTTGTCGTTAATTTGCAATCATGGAAACATAAAGAGTGAATAAAAAATCTTAAACCATTAATTTTCTCAGGATAGTAAGTATTATAATTTATATCATGTGCTCCACTTGGTATCTAATGGTAACAGCATCTATGAAGTCATTATGTTCACGAATATAACAAATAAAGCAGTTCAATTAAGAACACTTGGATAAAAAATTGCTTGAATACAAATTACACAGCAACAAAGATCTACATATGACAGTCTAGGTTGTTGATGAAAAAAATTATTGATTAATAGAATAAAAATAACCAAAAACTCACTTGTGGGTAAAGATCACAAGTGCCCAATTCTTTAACAGCCAAAGGCAGTCTTTCTCCATCAGCAACCTGAGAGAAAAAGTAATACACTAATAAAAATTTCCAACATATCAGCACTTGATACTATTCATAAACTTAGTTATGCAAAGCCGGAAGAATATCATATCCACACCTCATAATCTGCTCCAACGCTTTTAATATTAACAGTCTGAATTTCATTATGCTTAGCCCATATAATTTTTCCACCATTATCCATACTAGCAACAGGTACCTCTCGACCGATTTTCACCATGATGGTTCCTTCATCATAACCAATTACAACCCTGTATGGTAAATGTAACACATTGAATTCAGTCGCTTGATAAAACAGAATCCTATATGAGGCAAGCTAACATCAATTTTTTCTTGTGAGATCTCAATTTTCCTAGTATTGTCAACCTTTATCCAGCAAGATCTAATACATTTATTCAGCTAAACCCTTTCTCTAACCAGTAAACAACCTCATTGACATTGAGATATGAAATGGACAAAAGATTTCGTTGGACAGTCTTTTCTGCACCATTGAAACATAAAGTCTAAAAAACAACAACTGCCACCCAAAAACCAAAATTAGACGCTTTATAGATAAGTTACAAACACCAGACAAATGAACAGAAAATTAACTTACCGTCTTGAGCCTTTTATGCAACCAATAGCCCAAACTCTTTCAAGACCATAATTCAACGTGTTTTCAAGTCTGCAAGATAATGCAACTAAATGAGAGGTCTCTTATTAACGGATGATGAGTAGAAACTAACTATCACGGTAGGTAAGGAAACAAAAATAAGAAATTAGGTAAAACAGAAGAAAATAATTAAAGAAATAAGATAGTAAAGGAAAATATAGATACTGCAGTCATATAATTACATCTTACACAAAAAAATTGATGAGTATGGAACGGAAAGAACTGGGCAGAGATGGTAAATGTACAGCTACTTCTCATTGTTCTTTAAGGAAAAAATTAAAATAAATTGCCATGCGGAGAAAAGCAAGTTTTCTCAGGACAATTCATGTAAAATAAACCAATCACATCAAGGTCACTATAACCTAGGTAGTAAGCAATCTTGTAACTGACATTACCTATAAGTGGTTGCATGCCATATGCGAACTGTACCATCCTCAGAACCTGTAATTATGATGGGAAGTTCTGGATGGAAACATACAGCAGAAACATTGTGTGTATGACCTTCTAGTGTCTGGACACAACTTTTTGTTTGATAATCCCACACCTATTAACAGGAGTTAGAAATTGCCTTCAAATTTAATTAATAGAAACTTGACCAAGAGGACAAAAGGGGAACAATACACAAACCTTAGCAGTTTGATCATCAGAACCAGTAATTAAGTATGGTTTATCGCCACCTGTGAAATAATCTACACAATTTACCCCTTTCAAATGGGCATCCAATGTGAAGTTTGGGTCAGGGGAGCCAAGATTCCATATCTACAAAAGCAAACCATAGCAATACACATCCAGTACATAAATAAAACAATAAACTAAGCCTTATTCCAAAAGAATGGACAACTACATGATACAAAAAATTTACAAATACTATTATTAAAAATTTACTGATAAACAACAGTCGTACCTTAATTGTGCGATCTAGAGATGCACTAGCAAATGTGTTGGTGTCTTTTGGATTAAAAGTCACTTGCATCACGTAATGGGAATGACCCTCGAATATTTGAGTGCATGCCCACCCTTTTTCCCAGTCCCACAGCTTTATAAGCATGTCATCAGATGATGACAGCACATATGGAAGAGTAGGATGAACTGCCACACACCTAATATAATCCGTATGGGCTTCAAACACAGTGACTTTATCCATTGTGTTGTAATTGTATACACGAATAAACATGTCATCAGCACCAGCAACAACCCACTGCTTACGAGCTACGAACTTGGCCGATCTCACTGCAACAGGATTGTTTCAACATTTGAATCAAGCATATTTCTCGTCAAAATGAGAAATGCTAGTGAAATATTTAATTACAATGCATACAATAAAATAAATCTTAATCATGAACCTGGTAGTTCGGTGACTTCAAAAGATGTAACCGCTGTCTGCAGCAAGAGAAATGGATTATGGATTAGCATTTGGAAACTGCAAAATCAACGGGACAGCAGTTGATGGTGTAACATACAACTGTTACAACTCAATTATCGGAACCAGCTATACATTACATTGACGTTGATGAAGTCATTCATATGTATACTAAAAGCTCTAGGTGTTTCCCGTCCAAACTGGGAAACATGCAATGTGGCTTCTAATAACGCATGGTTTTAACATATATCTATACGCACATAAATGTAGAAAGAGTCAACTAGAGATGGACGGTCTCTATGATAAAAAATTGTTAGCTATCAGAGACATCAATTATGAAGATTCTGCATGA
This sequence comes from Olea europaea var. sylvestris, assembly GCF_002742605.1. Lineage (NCBI taxonomy): Eukaryota > Viridiplantae > Streptophyta > Magnoliopsida > Lamiales > Oleaceae > Olea > Olea europaea. The sequence goes on along the minus strand of NC_036248.1, from coordinate 27,937,231 downwards.
CTATTCTTCAAGAAACTCCTCTAAAATCATAAGA
>NC_036248.1:27830572-27932924 GCF_002742605.1 Olea europaea var. sylvestris | reverse complement strand
TACACGTTATTCTGAAATACCTTATAAGTGCAGTAAGAATAATATTTGTTTTCAATTTGTTGGAATGATTTCATGAGTCTCAAGAATAAAATTTATGGTAGAAATTTAAGGGAATAAAATTGTGCTCTCAAAAATTCAATTTTTTATGATTCAAATATTGTGTGTGATGTAGGGCTGTAAGCAAAAATCGCCAAACTGAAAAATCGAATCGAAACCGCATTTTAGAAACCGTCGGTTTGGTGCCAGTAGACCCAATCAACGAAATAGTTTTGACTCAAATCAAACCGATCAAAATAATTTGGTTTAGGTTTGAGAATTTTAATTGCGGTTTAAAACCAAATCGGACCGACGAAAAAATATATAAGAAAAAAATAAAAAAATGATTTTTTTTGAAAATTCATCCAAATATGTAAAATTCAGTAGTTTCATTTATGGGTATTTTTGTCAATTTCTAATTTTCTAATACAGATATATTATTATTATCATTATTATCATCATCATCATCATCATCATCATCATCCAATTATCTTAATATATATCTAATAATTTCAAGTAGGGCTGGACATGGTCCGATTCGGTTCGGTTCTAACGAGAACCGAACCGACCCGAAATTTTCGGGTATTTAGTAAGTGGAACCGTCGGATCCAAATTTAATTACGGAACCGTTCGGATTCGATTCCATTCTGTTCGGTTCGGTTCGGTTCCGTATTATAATTAAATTTTTTAATATATACAAAGTGACGTTAATTTAATTAATGATATATTTAATATTAGATCTTACAAAATAACGTAGTTCAATCTTATGTGTTTCACGTCTCTCTTTGCTGAATTCTTCATAAATTTGATTATTAAAATTACAGAAAGAGAAAGATAACAAGCTCAAAATAATTAAGAGAGATGTTGTAGAGTTTTAATTCGATTTTTTTCGGTAGAAACGACACTATTGTAGAATAACAAATTTGGATAAAATTGAGGTCAATTCGATTAAGTCGATTTTGAACTGAATATTAGAAACATGAAAATCATATTTTGTGGTTTAAACTAAATTACCTAGTTAACAAATTTATTAAGAAAAAATAAAATAATTTTACTTATTTAAAATAAATTAATAAAAAAATTACGGAGATTCGGTTCTTATTCGATTTTTCGGGTCTTGGCCTAGAACCGAGAACCGAACCATACGCGTCGGTTCTTGATTCAAATACCCGTTCGGGTATTTAACTTGAGAAGAACCGTCGGGTTCGGTTCGGATCTGTTCGGTTCGGGTTTGGGTTCGGTTCGATCGATTCGGTTCGGGAGTTTTGTCCAGCCCTAATTTCAAGACTGACATAATCTATCAAAAGTTATTTTCCTCTTCAGAATTTAGACGAACTCTAGGCGACATCCAACATAGTCTTGAGCCACCGGCACCACACACTTCATTTTCAGATTTTTCACGCCTCTTCAAAGTTGAATAGTAGTCTATTATACCAAATCGGAGACAAATAGATCCTAGACATTCGGTGATAATATTTGCTACGAATAAAGTTTCAGATCAATAATTTTTTTTATAACAAACAAAAGTAAGAATCTGAAATTAAATGCATTTCGTAATATCATACAAACGTAAACTTGTGTAATTATTATGTTTATATATTATAAACGATTGTTTTATTATTGTGGTTGGTTATTCTCTTTATCTAATTAGTATCATTTTTTCAGATATGATGATCACGAGATCCTATTGAACATCATTATATTTTTTGGGCCTTATATCTAATTTAATAGACTTATATTGTAACATTATTATATCATCATTAGCCTTAAAAAGGGTGGACAAAAATGAAAAAAAAAAAACCATTTTTAATTTATTGTAATTTTTCTTTGATTTAGTTGGTATTTAAATTTATAGTAGATATATTTAGCCTCTGTTTGAGCCATATTTTCCATATCATCATAACGAGAAAATTAATCATTGGAGAGGAGGCTAGGTCCCACACATGAAACAGCAGGTTAACAAAGGCGATTGGACTTGTGGGATAATGATCCAAAATTTTATTTTTTTGTTCCAAAAATTTGGTTCAAACAGGGGTTTAGTTTGTTTTAGATTTATTGCTAGTAAGATATAAATATATATTGAATTCGATGAATTAATGATATAAAAGTAGACGGAAAAAAATATGGTGAAACTGGTGATTTAAAATCGGACCAAACCGTTAGGTTTAGGTTTGAGTTTTTTTTTCAAACCTTTCAAAATGGTTTGGTTTGAAAATTTGTTAAAAATCAGTAAAATCGGACCGCTTACACCCCTAGTGTGATGAAATACTACAAATATGTAATCTTTTTATACTACAATTTGTACATAAGAATTAATTGCTAATAAATGAATTTAAATTCCTATAACATGACTAGAAATAAATTATTCTATAATAAGTCAAGATTCATTAGTTGAATGTTAATTAATTGAGAATTAATAACACGAAATGCTTACATGAAAATGATTTCATAGTATTTATTACATGTTGAAAAACGAAAAGTAAGATATTCTTGAAATTATCGAATTGTAATAGACTTAAAATCGTCCAAAAAATTATTATCGCTTGATGTAACTATGTATAGATGAGCTATATTTTCATGTTCATCGTCCCTTTGTATGCAACTATGTTCGACTCTTGAGGGCAATACTTTGAGCAATAGTCATATGTTGACAAATAATATTTTTTAAGCACCACTATCATATGTCACAATAACCTCTTCCAAGCTTCACGAACCATTGTTGTTGGTGGCTTGTATGCATGCGGTGAATAAAGTTTCTTGATACTTTTAAGAATGTACAACCACTCTAAGTTTGCAATGCTTCCCGCTCGATATGGATGCTCCTAGAGCCACAAAGATGTACAAGAATTTATTATGGTAGTCTGTCAAAAATTTCATTATGGAATCTAGATTAGCCTCTTTTAATGTGTAAATGTAGGTTGGTGGTATCTTTCCCTATCATAGTTCGGGTCTTCCTTTATTGCCTCCAAGGCACGCTCCTCGAATCTTCGTGCTTTTTCTTAACTTAAAGTTACCCTTTACATGTTCATCATATCATTTGCTATGTCACTTGGTGTATATTGTATTCTCTTTGAGAGAAACTTATACCTGGTGCAACTAACAATGATCATGGAAGTTGATTGACTATGATCTAACGTTATCTATACTGAGAACGTATGACAATTTTCTCTTTGTGTTATCTTGCACATCATCGCCAAGACAATTTTAGAAGTTCTGAAACTTCATTTGCAATTTTATCTAAGCAGTTCGACATATACAAGCCTTTATCCAACTTATGAACCTTTATTGGACTGAAGAAATGAGGGGAGAAAAAAAAAAGAATTATTCTAGATGTACATTGTTGTTTACATTATGGATGACATTCTCCCTACGTATTAAAATCTGGCCAGTAATGTGAAAGTGAATTGGGAAATTCAAAGGCTATGATGGTTGCCATGTGGAACGATGTTAATGTTAATGTAAACAACAATGTACATGTAGTATGTTTGGGAAAAAATGATTAGAAGCCATGAAAGTAAAAATGTTTTTTTCTTTTCTCTATTTTTCTCCATGTTTTCTTGTTCTTTATAACTTATGTAACAATTCATCTCGACATTTTAGTTGTTTCTCGGTACTTTCTCAGAAGCAAAAGGAGGAACGAATAAAATAATTTATAGGAAAATTTGTAGCAACGATCCCTAATTTTTTGTAGACTTTAACTCAATCTTCAGTTTGTGCTAGCAAAGATCCCAAACTTCCAAAAAATTCGCAGTTATGGTCCAACTGGAATGATGAATTGACCATGAAAAGTGAATATTGACCAATTTTGACCATGTCAAGCAATGGCATTTTCGTCAATCTCTTGATAACTTTATACTTTTCAATAAAAATACTATAATAAGGGATAATTAAATAAAAATCATACCAAAAGTTCTTGTAGTTCCGCTTCTTGCTCTCAAAATGAAGAAAGACTTGTCGGAAATTGCCGATTGGGTTGGTCCAACCAAGAAAGGCATGGGAGTCTTTGGGCATGAAAAGCTTCGCATTCTTTTCGATTTTGTACCCGATACACTCAACAGAAAATTTTCACATTTTTTCTCTCAATAGCGTGAAAGAACTGCCCCAATGCCCTATATACCTTTTCTTCTAAGGCCTGCATCCTGCCTCTATCTGCCGTGGTATCTTTGTCCTTAGTCTCCCGCACTGTTCAAGTCAATGTGTGACTCCGTATGAGGACCTTCTTCTCTTCTACCCACTCTCTGTTCACACAATCAGAAAACTCACTTCCATCGACCAACTAACCACAACCACCCGTCCCACACAAGCGGCACCACAAATCGTCGCCACCATTACCATCACCAAATTAAAACTAACTGTCACTACAACACTAGACCGAAACCAATCACCACCACGTGTTTCCACCAACACAAGTAATCTAGTTTGTGATAAGCCCTGAAACACACCAAATTCGACGATGTCGAACCTCAAAAAAGCACACACAGAGAATGAAAAATGTTGGTGAAGGTGATGGTGGCAGCGAAAGCGACGACGATGTGTGGGCAGTGGAGGGTAGCAATTTCTTTGGATTTGGAGTAGGGGTGGAAGATGGTGATGTTTTGTTGTATTTTATTTAATGATTTTAATTATTTAGTGTCAGAAAAATACAAAGTTATCATTTTTTACCCTTTCCAATTTGGTCAAAATTCACTTTATTGGTCAACTAACGGTCATATATTTGAATCCCAGCGGCTAAGTTTTCAAAGGTTCCGATCCTTTGTTGGCATAAAATGAAGGTTTGGATAAAATCTGTGGAAAAAAAGTCAAAGGTTAGGGACTCTAGTTGCAATTTTCCCTAGTTTATATTGGGGGTTGCTGTCCATTATCTAGATAAATTGGTAATCATTTGCAAGTTTGTTCTATTTTATATTTAAGTCTCAATGCAAACTTCATAACATTTTTCTCATTTATGATTTGATAACTAATTTTTAGATATGTTCAATGAAAAGGGGAAAATAAGTAGTTCTGAATTTTTGCTTTTATTCGAATATCAAATGTGCTTTTGTTTCTTCTAAAGCCAATATGTGATTTGAAATGCTAATATGAAGTTTAATTCTATTTATGGCACCAACACAATAAATGAATATAATGCATCATGTAGTGACTCCAACTTGTCCAAAAATTCTAATATGCACGCTTGATGGATCATGCCAAATGATGGAAAATCTATGGCCCAGGGACGGAGCTAAGGGAACGCGCGCGCACACACACACACACACATTTTTTCTGTACTTAGCTAATTAATATATATAAAGAGGAAATTTCACCGGTTAACTATTTAAAATTAAAAATCCATACTTTACTAATCAATTTTATATTTTCCATTTATGCTGTAATATAATAGTATAATTAAAAATAATCAAATCACTTAATCCATTGTTATCATTCAATTACTTAACGGATTATTAGCAATTCAATCCCAATAATTTCCCAAATTCACGAATTCTACCACAAATTGATCACTTTATTAATTAGTACGTGATTATACATGGATGAAGGCAAACAAAAGAACTGCAGAGCTAGTAGCTCGGATTTAGCCCAACCAGCCATCCGAGGAGAGCTGATAGTAGTAGATTATGTTCAGCGGCTCATCAATAAGTTCATCTCTTGTCATGTTGTTAGAAAGATTCGAATTGTGTACCATAGATTGGTTTTTCTATTCTCTTTGACAATGGCCGAAATTTTTATTCCCAACATTGCTAGAAGAGACCTTGCTTGTTAACTAAACAAGAATGAAAATCAGAAGTTTTGTCGGGACATCAAACTGATGCTGATCTCATCTCGCGGAGTGAGGAAAGCTGCGAAGGGAAGGGATGCAAGAAATGCATAACTTCATATTTTGCAAAACAATTGTCCACTTATCTTGGTGATGCATATGCTAGTAGGTGTGATGTCTATATATATAAAAATCAACTACGAGATTAGCAAAGTTTGACGCATGCACTAGAAATCTAATAAACAGCAGAATGACATGACACACACCACATTTTGAGTAATTTTAAAATCACATAGAGCATAAATAATAGGAAAAATTGCAGTAGCAGTCCTTCACCTTCTTATTTTTTGCAGACTTTACCCTAACCTTCATTTTGTGCAAGCGAAGGTCCATAGCCTTTCATAAATATGCACTTAAGGTCCTTCTAAATGGAAACCGTCCAAAAAATCGTCAATTGACTAAGAAAATTTCTTGAACTATCTGTTACCGTGATAATTTTATTGGATATTAATGTGGCAACATGGGGGAGAAAAAAGGAAAGGGAGGGATGGGGTTTCTCTTGCTTTTGGCGTAGCAGGCCCCGGTGGGAGGCTCGCACGACGGGCTATTGGCTCACTTGGCTGGGAGGATATAGCTCTGTTGGCAGAGCTCTGCTCTTGCAATTGGGTCGTTCATCAGATAAGAATCTTCATAAACTGGGCTATTTTTAGAGCTTGTCTCTGTTAATCGAGAAATCTATCGATCAATTCCGATTCATTCTTTCTCTCTTGGTTCTTTTCCGATCGAGATGTATAGATCCTGTTCATCGTGAATATTCTTGGCATTGGGATAGCTATTCCACCCATTTCGTCAAGATAAACAAGACGTATTCTATCATAACTCGTTCCTGCCAAGAAAAAAAGTGTAGCACCAATAAATCCCAATAAATGATTCTTTTTTGAATCGTGAAATATTAAACACAAGCAAAATACATATAGCCCTTGGTAAATTTACCAAAGACGAAAATGATTTATTTGATATTATGGATGATTGGTTACGGAGGGATCGTTTCGTTTTTGTTGGACGATTTTATTGGATGTTGATTCCATAATTTTTCTGGTCAAGTAACGGTGTTTTGGATAGTTTCTGTCTAGATGGACCTCAGGTGCATATTTATGAAAGGTTAGTAACCTGCGCCAGCACAAAATGAAGGTTTGGGTAAAGTCTGCAAAAAATGAAAATGTTAAGAAACCCTACTACAATTTTCCCTAAATAATATATATATCTTGCAAAATAGCATAATAATGTTTACTTCATGAAAATTATTATTCTAAATATAATTGGCCAATATTTAGAAGGATTAAATACATAGATTTACGCATCTGAAAATTGCATGACGACTACGGATCAAGGTTAGAAGACTGATTGAAATGTTTGTAAGTATTTATATCGTCCTACTTGAGGAGAAGTGCGCAATCTGTTGTAATCAGCATTTGGTACAATGAATCTTCATTTAACCTATGGACGCTTTCTACCAACGACGCAGTAATTTGACTATACTTGTGCTAGAACTCCATGTAGAATATGAGAGAGTTATTAGTTATCCAAATAGAGGTCATGTCTACATCAGCAACTTAATCCATTTTCGACCATACCTCATATCAATCTATAATTCACTTGATATTGTATCAATAAGATCTGCTTGTATGCACCCTACCAGCACAAGAAATTCAAGTGTATTTGAACCACAACTAATGAACACTGTCTCCATATCTGCATCCAACACACATATAAAATGTCAAATACTTATTTTGAAGTAATATAGGAATGTAGCATTATAATTGGATTGTTCTGCAATAATTATTCGGTGGCCAAGAAATGGATTTCATGGTAGAAAAAATTGGCTTATCCATCATCGAATCACACACCTTTTTGTGAAACTGTAAAATCAATGCACGTTCACAATACAACCAAACATAACACATACAGCCTATATTTCATGATGCCAAAATCTAAATAATAATAATAATAATAATAATAATAATAATAATAAAATCATTGGCATTTCATACTTCTAGCATCATATTCAAGCTCAGGTTATAAAAATTAACAAATTTCGTAATCATATGTACGAGATCAGAATGAATCGATAAAATTTTATAGTTTAAAACTTACTTTTAACAATCACTAAATGTATTGGTTCATAGTATATTAACAATATTATCAATAATTTTTTATATAACAAAAAATGAGAATTTACCTTGATTTGTGAAATTTCAAAACAGTTGAAGAAATCCCCAATTTTGGAAGTAGGAGATGAGCCCATTCGTAACAAGGTTTTGAAACAAATTATATATGATTGCTAGAGATGAAGAAGAAATATACCCATTATTTATTCCATAGCTCTTGATCACATCTTCCATGAATTTTTATTTATTTTTTATTTTTAAATCATGTCTGACTTGAAGAAATAATTAATTGAATTCATCAGTTACAAACCTTATAATATAGATAAATAGCAAAATATGAGTATTTATAGCAAGCAGTATTTTTGGTTTTATTTTACATATTAAATAGTATATTACATATATAATATAATATATAGTATTTCATGAAATTGTTTATTTCTAATGGGTATATACGATTTTTTCCCGGGAAAATTACATGAAACGCCACAAAAAAAATAATATTACCTATTATACTTGCCATCATATTTTTTTCCTAGAAATACTGCTTTTTGAGCAGTATAATGTAAAATCGAAAATAAAAACATTACAACGTGTGGATTAATTTGGAAGGCGTCAATTATGGTCAAAATCAATTAGGCCCCGTTTGATTGCACGAAATTTTCCATGGAACTTGGAATTCGAATTTCAACTTCCACTTTTGGCCTGTTTGATTGACAAAATTTTCCAGGGAATTGATTTTCCATGAATTTCTAGGTACAACACCTTAAAGCGTGATTTTCCACCTTTTTTTTCCTAGGGGATAGATGGTTTTTGGTTTTCTACCTTTTTTTATTTTTTATTTTTTGCTTTTTTTATTTTTTTTTTAATTGTTGGCAATGGGAACAAATTTTAGGAATAATTGTAAAAGAGGATATCCCTGAAATTGACAATTTCCACGTAAAACAAAGTCAAACGAACATCAAAAAATACTTTTACTTCAACATTTTCCACGTGAAAAATTTATATAATCAAACACAATAATTTACAATTTCCATGAAAACAATTTCTAGATAATTCAATTCCTTGGAATTCATTTTCTTTCCATGTAATTTTCCTACTTGTAATCAAACGCACCCTTAGAGTGTGTTTGATTGACAAGGAAAATATCATCTAAAAAAGAAAATATTTTCCATCTTTTGTGGAAAATAAAAACCACCTCTACCCAAGAAAAATATTTTCCTTAAAAATAAGGAAAATTATGCATATTTTCAAAAGTTGGAAAATATTTTCCATGGAAAAAAATAGCAATCAAACACTTCAAGTAGGAATTTGGGTGGAAAACTGATATTTTCCATGGACAATAAATGTAATCAAACACACCCTTAGAGTGTGTTTGATTGACATAGAAAATATCACCTAGAAAAGAAAATGTTTTCCATCTTTTCTGGAAAATAAAAACCACCTCTACCCAAGTAAAATATTTTCCTTAAAAACAAAGAACATTAAACATATTTTCAAAAGTTGGAAAATATTTTTCATGGAAAAAAATAACAATCAAACACTTCAAGTAAGAATTTAGATGAGAAACTGATATTTTATATGAAAAATAAATGTAATGAAACCCAAGCTTAGAGTTTTGCTACCCAATATGTTGCACCTCCCACTAAAGACCCAACCTTTCCTTTTGCATAATACAAGCGATAAAGACGTTCCTGTAAATACAAATTCTTCGTATCAATCAACCAAGAAAACGAACAAAAAAATCAGATCATAGTTTGACTGCCTTACCTCACATACGACGCATTGTTTAGAAAATATTTCAGAAGGAGATATTTTTTCCGTTACACGGTCTTGATTTTTGAGGGTTTGGTTGCGATTATAAAACCAGTTGGTCGTGAAGCGGTTCATCCCGAATCGGAATTGAAGTTGGGTTTCAGATTTGATTGATTTCGGAAATAACTATTCTATCTCTGTCGATTAATGGCATCATTCAGTCGGCGTAAGGCACAACGTTCTGAAATGCTTGGTTTTTCCGTCGAAGACTCTCCAATAATGGGCATTCCACATCGAACACTACCCGTGGGTTCCGTTTTCGTCCCCCAAACGGAACTTGATTGTTATAAGTTGGCCACACCCAGACGGAAGCTGTAGTTGGCTTCCAAAGAGAGAATTAATGCAGGGAAAGCTTCGAAATCTGTGGAGATATTGGAGACCAAAATGGAAGATGCACCTACTCCTGCGCGTCGAATTACACGTTCCATAACCGTTCTTATAGAATCTAAGGAACGGGATTCCCCTCTGAAAGAAGTACTGAAAACCCCAGCCCACAATGAAAAAGGCGAGAAGAGGCCTCCTGGCAACGTAGAAGAAGAAGATGGCGATGCAGTCGATCCCGAAAGTAAGCAAACCCACAACACAGGTATCATATTCGTGGAAAAAATGATAATATGTATGTGAGTACGGTCTGAAACTGGTTATCCTATTTAATCGATTTTTAAGATATATGAACGTGAAATATGTGAAATTTCACAAATTCCGAAATACACCGAAACTATAATGGCCTACTGGAATTTGTGAACTTCGTTTCCTATGTAAGACATATGGGTGCGAATACCAGATTCTGTTAATGGTTTGTTCAAAAAGCATCGGATGGTCTTATGGAATTATGTGAATTTTGTTTCCAATTTACAATTATATGGATGTGAATATTACACTTGAATGCGATGCTGCGGTTGCACGCCTTCTATATGCTACGTTTCTAACAAAAAATTAATTCTTTTGTAATGATGTCAGAACTATTCATTCATCATCCACCCGGAGAATCGATTCGGTGGAACTATCAATGTCTTCTACAAGAACGATGTGATTTTAATACTGAAGGCCAAATTGAACAATATGCAGAAAGAGATGTTCAGAAGTTCTTGTTTTGGGCACTTCCTCCAGATGAGCGAAATGCGGATACATCAAATTATTCATAAGATGCTGATGCTTGAGATCAGGCAACCGAACGAAGATGAAATGTGGTTCGAACTAGATGGGAAGATTCTAAGGTTTTTTGAACTGTTTTAGTCAGCTCATTCGTTTGTTGTTTGATTTTGCTTTATTTATGTGTCGACTAAGTGACAAATTGGTAGCCAGCAAGACTTGCTGCAAATTTTTTTGCGTTTTTGCGAAACGGGGAAGTTTATGTATTATGAAAGATGCTTGTATTTTGGTATTTACTGAATGCTGCACACCAGAATTTGGGGATTGAGAATTTTTTTGGTCGACAAATTGATGAATTTCATATTTTATTATTTAGTGTAGCACCAATCACGTGTTTTTCATATACCAGGTGTCATGATGTCATTGTAATATATATGTTTACTATGAAATCTGATATATTTCATAACACAGATGTCGGACTACCCACATGTAATGCTTAGAAAATATAAGTCAGAAGTTTGTACTTATATTCCTTTTTAGATAGATTGAGCACCAATTGTATATGCATTTCTATGTTGCACCGAAACTATTCCTAGTTGAATAAGCTGTATACGTTTTGAGCATGTTGGTGGTGCACCAAGCATGTGTTTTCATATCCCGGGTGTCATGCACGTTTTTGTAATGTATATGTTTACGAAAGAATGTGATATCCCTTTTTATATACATCGAGAACCATTAGGAATTTGCATTTTTCGGTTGTGCTAACCATATTCTTAGGTGAATTTTAATTATATGTTTCCAACACAGTGGTTGCAAAATTTTTGGTGAGCAAGTAGATTCCATAGGTCTACATTAGCGTAATTGTTTCACGTAATGGAATGGTTTGTGCAATATTCAACGTTTTATCACGGGTGTGATGTTTGCCAAGATGACATTGTAATGTGGAATATGGGCTTCTTCCATGCGACCACACAGCTCTGCATGGTGCGGTCGCATGGACCACTGGAAACGCGGACTGGGATTCCCTGATTCAGTGTGTGCGACTGCATAGCCACTTGTGCAGTGCGGTCGCATGGAGGTAAGTATTAGCCTATTCTTCAGCTGGTTTTTTCACGCGAATCCAAGTTGTTTCGATTCTCAATCCCCTAATGTAAAGTGCCAATTGGCATGTCAACTTCACTCTCTCGAATCCCCCATGGTTCAGACAAGTGTTTGCTCGGCCTTTAATGGCTATTGTGGCCTATCTTGGACCCCATAACATTGAATCAATGTTATAGGGATTAATCTTCTTGTACATAGGGGGATCCATAATAGTGTCCAAAATCGACACAAGGAGCCCCCTGTTGGAGGGGTTCCGGGTATGTACCCATAGCATAGCCCATGTTACAGAACGTAATCAGTCTGATGCGTTCATTACATCATATACATTTAGGTATTTTCTGACCATCAATATCCATATCATTGTTTATAAGCTCCCATAATGACCAGGTGGATTTAATGAAGCTGTTAACAAGTGATATTCGCGCAAATAAACAACTGGGATGACCAACGCACTTTAAATTCCCCATCGTATGGAAATTGAAATATTAAAATTCTAAGGATTGACATAGATTCATAAATTCTGTCATCGTACATTATTCGAAGCAGGAGGCTGGATCTGATGCATTTTTCTGAATTTCGTCTTTTTGGTACCATTAATACTACTAGTTTCCGAACGATTTACCGATTTTTACATGTTCGTGCTTGCATCAGATGCAGACCGTATAGCATCACAGATTCACGATTACAATTCCAACGTTGGTAATCTAAAACACACACATTGTAAGCAGAAACCAAGATCACATCGATGCAGATTTATGCAATTCAATGACGGTGCACTAAAACGAATAGATACATAGTAATTAACTATGATGTAAGATATTCACGTTCCAACAATGTTACATTTGAAGTGGTAATGAACGCATGTGACACTTACCAAGTTTCCAAATGTAGATTATTCTTCTATCAACCACACAGCAAGAATGTAATTCAATCCCCGTGCAAGACAGAGTAGACGAAGCAGTCCAGTGCAAAGGAGAATCTCTGTAATGGAATAATTATGATAGAATTCCAAATCCAACCAGCTGTAATTAAACTGCCTTTATTATCATCCAATCACAGTTACAATTCGTGTATATGGAAAGTTTGGCAGCAAGTATTTTTGGTGTTTTTATGTGAAATGTGTAGTATTATTTAAATTTCGGAATAATTATGGTAGATTTACAAATATTCCAAATTTCTAAGGCATTTACGATTTTTTCCCCCAAAAAAATAGCCATCAAAAGTTAAATGGGCTTGGGGGCAGCATGGGCTAAAGCCCAGCTACGCCCTTGGTATGGCCTATTCAAAGATGCTAGGAATAAGTTTAGCATCATTCCACCACCAGCACCATCTACAAGTCGTATCCAACAGAACATAATTTCAGGTCAGAATCTTCCAGCGGTATTTGTTCTCATTTCCCTGCAACTAACCTTGTTAGAAAATCCTCCATTTAAATAGGACTGTAAATAAAATGATTTTAATTCTATCCTCGTCCCGCCTTGAAAAAAATTCTTAATGGAGCGGGAGATAGACAGGGCCGCTCAACCCCGTCCCGCCCGTAACCTTCCCTAAATATCTGCTTGCACTTCTTCAACCATTGGAGGGTTATTGATAAAAGTCAGAAGCACATGATATTCATATATAGAGAAAAGAAATATAAAACGTTAATATAAAAGAATTTAAACTTTTAAATGAAATGATCGATCAATGCACAAAGTATGAAAATCACACTAAGCAAAAGCTTTTCATCACCAATGCTCAATTGCATACAAACTAACATACAAAAAGTACATAAAATTCGATAAAAACAGAAAATGAATAATTTTATATTTAATTAATAATTTATGAGAAAATAAAATCAGTGCTCAGACAACAAAATGGAGAAAAGTGCATTTTGCCTGCATCATTAACCCATCAGCTGAAAATAAGCATAATTAATCAATTAATTGCTCTCACATATATTTAATTATTTCTTTTCGAAAAATAAATAAATTCCATCCTCATAGATTTCAACCGTTAAAGGTCCAAATATTGAATCGGTAGTAATGGTAAAAATGTTTTTCAAAAACCTAGACATGAATTGCACAATATATTAGTATTACAAATGAAAAAGAGGCCCCCGGGGCATAGTTCAGTGGTGCAAAGAATAGGAGTGAGGTTATCTCATGCCTTGCGTCAAGTTGCAGTGTGGGGGTTCGATTCTTCAAACATGAAATTGGACTCCTTGTAAACGCAGTGTACATACAACTCTTGTTCTCTGGCCTGTTAGGGCACATCCCTCGATTTACCTCCTTCATAAAGTTCTAGGGACGGTTGCGGTGGAGACCCTCAAGATTGGGGTTCAACTTTTTATTTTTATTTTTTTTATTACAAATGAAAAAGAGTGGCCAAATTATACTAGACACAGAAAGCGAGGATGTTACGGCGGTCCATGCTAGGCCACATGTTGAGCTTTACAATTGTGTACTTTTTGGAACGGTAGGTTGGCTAGCAACTTTGTCGAATAAAAAAAATTATTAAAATTTTACTAAACAATCTTTTTGTTTAATTTTTATTAATAAACAAAGAGCATATTCACAAAAAGTTCTAAAAATCGACTTGAGGCGACTCAACTAATGTCGGGTCAAAGTGGTTAGTAAGCTTTGCCATGTCAAGCGTGAAAAATCTAATTTACCATACATTTTTAAGTATTCGTAATTGTTCTTTAACAAGCACGCTTTGATCATATACGAAAAATGTAAGAGATGCTCAAAAGTGTAAATCCATTGGCGATCAAGTGCACTCCTTTCTTTTCTTTTTTCAATGGTAGTTAGTTGTTAAATTAGGGCAATTAGGCAACACTTGTATGAGCATATAATCTCCATAGCTGCATACATCATTGTACTTTCACTTGCACCTATCGTAATGATAAACGGCTCTTGTCTTTATAACCACTTAATTAGTTTTAATGGATTGTTTTAGGCTCTTAATCAAACACCTAACTTATAGCTAAGGGGAAGGTGCTTAAAACTTAATGCAATACAAGACAAAATGGCATGCGGGCTTGTTTTGATTTTAATGCTTTATATATTAGTCCTTATTTGTTAGATAAAAATTAGATTTCTAGTAAACTTTGATAATAGGCAATAGGAATTATAAAATATATGGTTGAAAAATTGTGAATCTCGTGAAATGTGTAATTAAAATGAATCAGGACTTTGACTTCGAACAGAGTTTTATATATTTGTTAGGAGAAAGTCAAATTAGACTTGGTAATTAGGTGACAAAGCGGGCAATGATATTCGTTGGTTTTGTTTAATCTCATTTTATAAAAATTGAAGTGATCTTTCGATCTTTGATGTGATCTCGATATTCTACAAAATCAATGAATTTGTAATTGCGATTCTCTTGGGCTTCATTGCTTTTGAGCATCATCAGCACTTCAATAATGGCTACCAACAATTATGAGGGCTGAAAGTTGACTTCAGTTTGATGACTTTAAGATAAAGATAATCAAAGAAACATTTAACAAAATTATTCTGTTCACCATGATTGCTAGTTAGCTCTCAGAAAACTATATTCACAATCCTAGCACTGGGCACAGGAAAGGAGTGGTATATTCCAAGAATAAACTTTTCCACTATCATAAAAATTCAAGAAAAAAATAAAAAAAGAGTCCACATTCTCCACTCTCTACATTTGATATCTATAAATCATGTAGTTGTCTAGATTCCAAACCTTTCTAGCTAGGTATAAATAGAAAACTTATCAATTATTGAATTAATACGAGCCAACGAATTTGTTAGATGGCTCTCCGAAAAGAAGTAGGATCAAAAGGGCCGTCAAATCCTAGCTCGCTATCAACAATCAACTCACAAGGCTAACAAATTATTGATATATAAGTATATATATTAGCAGTAAAAATCAATTTTTTGGAGTGTGGGTTATCCCAGGTGGTCTTTCTTTTATTTTTCTGGAAATTTCAAGAAACATTTGCCATAACTTCATATACAGTTGGCCTCCCACATATTGATTCTCTGAAGCAATTATTCAGTGGAATCAAATCACACACTGTCATGATTTTTATATTGAGCAATGTCTTAAGAACAATTTATGCTACGCCTTTCAGACCTAAAGTTTAAAAAAATAAATTTATCTATTCTCAAATAGTTTAAGTTTTTATCCGTCGTGATTCATTAAATTAAAAAAAATCCCGAGTTTAAATGTTTAATTCGCAAAATTTTAAATCTATAGTCGAACAGAATAATATGTTCTTCTTCTTTTTCTGTTAAAATAAGCATACAGAATTATTGAGTTGTCTAAACCCTGACCTCAGAAATTAACCATTCAAAGAATATCTGCACTGAAACTAGTCGCAGCAAGCAATTGAATGACATGTGCATCTGTTCCATATACTAATTCTTCAACGATTAAATTCCAGAACATAAAGGAGAGGCCATATTCTTATGGGAAAAAGTGGCTTTTTGACACTGATAATTAAATCTGGTCCATCCAAGGTGGTTTTTCAGCTTCATTATATTACATTCTAATGCAGGTCACTCTCAAAAGCATCCACCATTAGCCGCATATATTGGATAGTCGTTGTCCCTTTTCATGTTGGACTGCTCGACCTCACATTCTTAGAAGTTTTTCCGAGTTCCAGTTTTAAGAGATGTGAGGAAAACCTTGTACTCTTCTTCATCGTACATGTAAAACCTATAGCAATCACTATAGCGAATATAATTCAATTTCATGTTAGATTGTGGATCGCCGATCAATCTAACATTAAGCCATCTCAATCTTAGTGATCAATTAATTTCAACCATATGTTTCAGGGGATTCATAGCTTCTCAACCACACATTTTATCATTTTTTTTTAATCAAAATCTATTAAAATCCAATTTTAATACTCATCAAACAAGGGCGAAATAAGGTTTTTAGGGCACTAGCTAGTTCTAGGATATGCAAGAAAAACCTTGTATTCTTCTCCTCCATACATGAAAACCATAGTGACTGTGCCCGGCTTGGTGTGACTTAAAATTTTGATAAAATTCTGAGAAAAAATTAGTAATTAATTTTAATTACAGATTTCATGAACCCATAACATTTATCAACTACATATTTTATCAATATATGTAAAAATTTAATAAAAATTTGATTTTTAACTAAATCAAATAAGGACTGTACGTATAGTCATATTTGTCAAATTGACATGAACATAATTCTCACATTGACTGAATTAATATTTTGGTATTATGATTAAGGTATGTGTTGTGTGCTTCCATTCCCCACCCGAAAACTGTACTTCACAAAAAGAAAGGTTAGCATAAAAAGATATAACAAGGAGACACTAGCAGATATTCTTCTCCTGTGACATAACACTGGCTCCTTTTTTAGAATATATCTGTAAATCCTATGGATTTGTTCTACGTAGTGAAACAACTGTTGTTCAACTGGAGAAATCATTGACTGACATACATTCTTCGTGGATGTGAGGGTTTCTTTTTTCTTATTTTTAGGTTAAAATTCGAAAGTAGAGTCCTCACCTATCCCTTTTTTTTTTTTTTTTTTTTTTTATAAATAATATTTGAACCTATTTGACTGTTTGAAAGTTATATATTTGTTAGAAGGAATGTTGTACCGTACTCCCTAATAGAGAGTAGTCAAGAAAAGAGCAGAACAGACACGAAGAATGGAGAACGAGTAAATAGATGGGATGGAATGGAGACGAGGTAGGGGAAGGTACAGGAGGTTCACAAATTCCTAAAATGGTGTTTAATGAGTATCATATTTGAATTGCCGTATATTGATAAACAACGTTTATGAGAATTCAATTGTTAGAAAAACTTAAAAAATTGGGGATTCAAATACTACATTATGCAAGGTTGAGGACCCCGTTAAAATTTTTTCATAATTTTTTTTTAATTAATTTTTTCTTTTAGAAACCGTAAAATTTTTATAATTGATAGTGATCATTAACTCTTTAAAAATTGGAGAAATATTTATTGTTTATATCTGCAAGCCAACATCGATCAAAATACAGAAGGAAAATATTTCGATACTTTTAGTCTATATATGCATTGGCATTAGACGATATATAATTGAACATAATTTGATTGGTCGCTCACAAGTACTTCACAAGACAAAATTCTTAAAAATTTAGAACTAAGTATACATAATTTCCTCGTCTCTATTAATATAGCTACACTACCGAAAATTCCAATATAATAAAAAAAAAAGGAAAATTGCAGTAGCGGTTCCTAACCTTTTCATTTTTTGCAGACTTTACCATAACCTTCATTTTGTGCCAGCGAAGATCTCTAACTTTTCATAAATATGCATCTGAGGTCCATCTGGATAGAAACTGTCCAGAATCCTGTCAGTTGACCTTAAAAATTTCCTTGAACTATCTGTTACCGTGACAGTTTTATTGAATGTTGATACCTTTTTGGACGATAGTTTTGAACGGTTTTATTGGATGTTAATTCCTTAATTTTTCTGATCAATAGACTGTGTTTTGGACGATTTCCTTCCAGATGGACTTCAGGTGCATATTTATGAAAGGTTAGGAACCTCCGCTGGCACAAAATGAAAGTTATGGTAAAGTATGTTAAAAATGAACATGTTAGGGATCACTGCTGCAATTTTTCCTAAAATTATATTGAAATGGATTAATATGCCTCAAGAAATAATATTTCAAAGAGAAAATATTTATGTAAGTGATAGTTTTTAAGATTCTTCTAAAGATTAAACGGGCACAATTTGGTCGACTCAAATTGTATGCCCATTTTGCTTTGCGAGGAGTCAAAAATTCTCCCGTTTTTGGTAAAGATGAAGAGCCAAAGTTAAGAGTAAAAACGTATAATTAAATAAATAAATTATCTAAGTTAGATACTTAACCACAACAAAAGCTTTTCTCTTTGACGAGTCAATTGGAATATATTACAAATCGCAAATTAATCGAATAGAATGACGAAATACTAAAGCATCTTTCAATGAAATGACACACATTATCGTACTTCGTAAGTTGAATTAAAATGAATAACCAACAAAGTTTATGATTATGATATATTTTTCTCGTTTCAAACTATATTCAATTGTGTCTAGTCAAAATATACATTCGATAAATGATTAATCAAGATACGGCAAAATCTATCTTGATTAATTTCCAAGAAATCTTCAACAATTGTTTTTTGAAAATGATAGAAGATGTTTACAAATCTTTAACATGATAAAAAATTTTATTGATGAATAATGTCAACGAAATTGACAAAATGATGATGTTATCTTTGGTAAGTAGTTTGAATTATACCAAGAGTTAAAAGTAAGTTAAGTCTCTATTTGATTTAACTAAAAATTAGATTTTTAGCATAAATTAATGAGATGTGTACTTATTAAAAAATTGATAAAAATTATGGATTCACTAAAAATTTAATTTTTAGTAAAACCAAACAGAGACTTAATATCGTATACCAAGCACTAGTCGAGGTTCGCGAGAGTTCAAAACGTGTTTTTTGTTGGACGGTGGAACATGCAATACAGATGTTGAAGAGTTGGTACACCATAGCAATGGTGCTGTCTCTTCGCATTCTTATTTCCTTTTTTCGTGTGGTTACCACTCGTTAGTCGTTATATAAAGTTTGTGGGGTTGATGATAAGTTGGTTTTTTTTTTTTTTTTTTAAATAAAATTCAGAATTCGAGATTATCGTATTCCTTGAGGGAAAGGGGCTGATATTTTGTCCCCCACGTTAAAATATGTTCACATTAATAAAAAAGCCACATACATGGACAAGTTAAAAATAACTAAGCTCTTGTTTGGTAATCTTTTGTCAAAACTTTTTTTTTTCTTTATAAACATTTTCATAATAAAATATTCTTCATGTTAATCCAAAATTTTTTCTACTTTTTAACCACACAATTTCCAAAAATTTACTATTCAAAAACTCATTCTTTAAAAAAAATCTATCAAAGAGAGGCTAAATATATTGACACTTCGTTTTAATTGTATGAAAAGTTCAAAATATCTACTTGTTGGAACATTTTACATTCCCATCATTTCCTCATCGTATTTTATCATTAATTTTTTATTAGTTAGTGCATAAGGTCCGTGGTGATAGCATTTAAACAACTCCGATTGTACGTGTAGCATGACTATTTGTCCAAAGAATTTTGCTGGTTATACAATCAGGATTGACAACCTATACATAAAAGGCAGTCCACGATTTTTTTATTCATCGTGAGCCCCACTCCCATGTGTGTGGTTGTCAATCAGGATTAATTGTATATATAGCATGGCCATTTATCTAAAGAATTTCGCTGGTTGTACAACTAGGGTTGACAACCTCCTCAAAAAAGGAGGGTTCACGACTTTTTTATTCATCGTGAGCCCCACTCTCATGTGTGTGGTTGTCAACCTCGATTGTACGTATAGCATGGTCTATTATGATTAAATATTTGTCCCTCATTAAAAACACACTAATGTAATTTTTGAACAAAAATCGTCATTAAGAATAAAATTTGCTAATTGACGGCAAGTTAAAAATAAAAATGCTATGAAAAAGCTAAGGACGTAAATGTGATAATGAATGAGTGTGATGAAATATGAACCTTTGCATTTAAAGGGAAAAAACAGCATTTTGAAAATAAAGTAGAAAAACAATTATGCCAAAAATAAATGGTGGCGGTATGGGGAGTGAGTGGGTGGCCTGAGAGAACCATGCAAAATCTGGCACTATAAAATGGCCATAATATTGTCTTACAATCTTACAAGACAACTGCTTCCTAACTGAAAAAACCTGTAATAATTCACAAATTCTACATCTTTAAACCACCCATTAGTTCATCGGGTGGTTTAAACTCTGCAACAATGGTTTTAAATTCCAACAGAGTGGAGCACTTTTCTGGCGGCGGCGGCGGCACCACAACCACCATAACAATTTCTGGAGATGCACTGCCGCCGTTGGAAACCCATGAAGTGTGCTTGCCACCGCACAGAACCACTCTTCAGAAACTCCGGCAGAGGCTCTCGGAAATATTTTTCCCCGACGATCCACTTCACGGATTTAAGAACCAAACATGGTTTAGAAAATTACTTTTTGGACTTCAGTATTTCTTCCCAATTTTCCAGTGGGCAACTAATTATAATGTCAAGCTTTTGAGATCTGATGTCGTTTCTGGGCTTACAATTGCAAGCCTTGCAATCCCACAGGTAAATCTTACCATCCTCAACTTTACTCTCTTGTTTGGTGGAGAGTTGGTGGATAGGACATTGTTCGGTTTGGTTGAATGCTGCTTGCCAAACATGCCCTCTACGGTCTTAGCATTGTGTGTTAGTGTTAGTTTTATGATCTTAATTCGTAAGGACACTTTTGATACAAAGTTTAATTATAGATTCATATATAAGAATAAAATCATACTGTCGACCCCAAATATATCGAGAATGAGGCTTTATTTATCGTCGTTTCACGTACAATTTTTTTTCTAGTTTTCTTTGAACTCTTAATGACTGTTTTTCTCATTGATGCAGGGGATTAGTTATGCAAAGCTTGCGAATTTGCCTCCTATAATCGGTCTATGTAAGTCAGTCTCAATAATCAAACCTTTCTCACACGTTGTTGAGTTCACATATTTGTTAGTTCATGCCGATTAATTTGAAAGCTTAATTTGTTAGAAATGCGACAAAATTATCCATTTAAAATCATATAAGAACTAGACTAAAAAAAATTATGTTGGGTTAATATTAAAAAAATCTCACATAAAATTTATTTTCACATAATTTTTTTTTTTAATAGAAGAAAAGTAAAGTTGGGCTAGAGGCTGGCCCAGACCCCAAATCCGCCTCCAATTCGATTAAATTTGTTTTACTAGTTTTCGTAAATGAATGATGATGAGACTTGAATTCGAAACCTAAAAGCTTGTAAAGCTATTAGAGATGAGACAAATATATTCATTCATGATATATTTCGTTGAAAAGATACAATAGTTTTAGATAGTATTAAATAAAAAAACTAAATAAAATCTTGTTTAGTGTACTATCTAGTCCTATCGAGTATATTAAAAAAGAAAAACAAGCAAATCATGTTCATTACACTATCTTCTTGTTCGATATTGTGTACCGAACATGAACGTAAAATTCGTCGTCTTACAAAGAATTGGTTCTTATGCAGACTCCAGTTTTGTACCACCTTTGATATACTCTGTTCTTGGGAGTTCAAGACACCTAGCTGTTGGTCCTGTCTCCATAGCTTCTCTTGTTATGGGCACAATGCTTAGTGAGACAGTTTCTTCTACTGAAGAACCAATTCTTTATCTTCAGCTGGCTTTCACT
This sequence comes from Olea europaea var. sylvestris, assembly GCF_002742605.1. Lineage (NCBI taxonomy): Eukaryota > Viridiplantae > Streptophyta > Magnoliopsida > Lamiales > Oleaceae > Olea > Olea europaea. The sequence goes on along the minus strand of NC_036248.1, from coordinate 27,910,677 downwards.
GCTACTCTTTTTGCTGGATTATTCCAAGCTTCACTAGGTTTCTTAAGGTACTCAATTATGATCAATTCATAATCCAATTCACGAACGAGTAAATTCATTTTCAAACTTCCATTACACTTTTAGTAAAGTTTTTTTTTTTTTTTAAATAAAAAATAAAATTAGTCTATACTTTATTTTGCACCTAATTATTTTATAAAAGAATTACTCATAACATTATTGCTTACAACTTTACAAAATGGAAACATCTTTTGGAAAAGTATTTTCCAAGAATCATTAACAGTGCGCACTAACAAAAGCTTGCTAAGAATGCTATGCCGTACACACCTAAAATAAATATTAGACAGAATAATATCAAGAAGGATTCTTGTATAAAATTCAATAAAAACAACGTAATATTTAGAATGAAGTATTCGTGTCCGTACGATTCGTTGTTGACATGAATTATGTGATTTCCAGGTTAGGATTTGTTATCGATTTTCTGTCGAAGGCAACACTACTAGGCTTCATGGCTGGTGCAGCAGTTATTGTTTCATTGCAACAACTGAAAGGGCTACTTGGGATAGTCCATTTTACGAGCAAGATGCAACTTGTTCCCGTGTTGTCCTCAGTTTTCCATCAAAGAAACGAGGTAGATTCTACCCGAGAGTCTTAGAAAAAGTACTTAAAAGTAACTTTTAAGCATAGTCAAACATGTTTATCAAAAACTGATCATTGATTTACATGTTGAGCAGTGGTCTTGGCAAACCATAGTTATGGGAGTTTGTTTTCTGCTCTTCTTATTGACAACAAGGAAAATCGTACGTCGTGTTCTTCATCTCTAGAGAAATATCCTAACCGTTCGTATAGATCAATGACAATTAAAATATTAATAATGACTGCAGAGCATGAGAAGACCAAAACTATTCTGGATTTCAGCAGCTTCCCCATTAGCATCAGTTATCTTATCAACAATTCTAGTCGTCTTCCTTAAATCCAGAGTTCACGATATTAAAACTGTAAGAAATGTTCATCGACTTAGTATTGTTCATTGATTAGCCTATATATTTGCACAGACTAATTCTTGAAATAACTGGTTATGTATATTTCTACAGATTGGGCACTTGCCTAAGGGTCTGAATCCACCATCGTCCAACATGCTATATTTGCACGGCCCTTATCTCGGTCTTGCAATCAAAACTGGCATTGTTACCGGAATATTGTCTCTCACAGTAAGTTGTTAATAAAATCTAAGCGTACTTAACTATATAATTAGGCTCTACAGAGTCTAACGTGTAATAACTCGTGCTGCAGGAAGGAATTGCAGTGGGCAGAACATTTGCGGCTTTGAAGAACTACCAAGTAGATGGGAACAAAGAAATGATGGCAATAGGTCTGATGAATATGGCCGGTTCATGTTCTTCATGTTATGTCACGACAGGTAACGATTCCTTTATTTTCAACTTCCTTTTCTTCCCGAACTCTTCATATATAAATGGCATTTTGATATTGGCTCGATTTGTCTTTACAGGATCATTTTCTCGATCTGCTGTAAATTATAACGCTGGAGCACAAACTATGGTGTCAAATATAATACTGGCGACAACCGTGCTTGTGACTTTGTTGTTTCTCATGCCCCTGTTCTATTACACTCCCAATCTCATTCTTGCAGCGATTATCATTTCTGCTGTGATCGGCCTAATCGATTATCAGGCTGCAATACGACTCTGGAAAGTCGACAAACTAGATTTCTTGGCTTGCATAAGTTCCTTTCTTGGTGTTCTCTTCATCTCAGTGCCTCTTGGTCTTGCTATAGCAGTAAGCCTTACTTCTTATCTCCTTGTAAAGCTTAAGGTGTTCATCTATCCAATGTTGTCCAGTTCAGCATGCCAAATATCGCATGTTTGTCTAACTTTAAATAAGAACATGTACGGATAAATTTCTCCTTTCTAACTTTAATGTTGAAAAAAGATATTTATTTTGAAAGTAACTCTTATACAGGTTGGAGTTTCGGTTTTAAAGGTTCTCTTGCATGTTACAAGGCCAAATACAGTTGTCCTGGGCAACATTCCCGGAACTCAAATATATCAGAACCTTAGCAGATACAAAGAAACTGTTCGGGTCCCCTCGTTTTTCATACTAGCTATAGAATCTCCTATGTATTTTGCAAATTCCATGTACCTACAAGAAAGGTTAGCAAAACTCAATTTTTTTGCGCGTCTGATCATCTGCTTAATCCAGATATCTAATGAAGTGAATAATCCTTTTTCACAGGATATTAAGATGGATAAGAGAGGAGGAACAGTGGATAGAAACCAACAAGGACAGTAATATGAAATGTATTATTTTGGATATGACAGGTTAGTCAAGAAAATTTGTAAGAGAACACAAGTTTTCTGTTCAATTACACCTGCAATTATCCGAACCTTGGCTATAGGCTGATAACTTTGTCTTTCTTAATCAGCGGTGACAGCAATAGATACAAGCGGTATTGATACAATATCTGAACTCAGAAAGATGTTGGAGAAACGATCACTCAAGGTAAGCCATCAGAAAACCGTGTTTCCATGTAAATTTTGACGTCCAGTTGAGTAACTCGAGCACCATTTTCATGTAGCTTGTGCTGGTAAATCCCATTGGAAGTGTAATGGAAAAGCTGCATCAATCAAATATCTTGGACTCCTTTAAATCTGAAGGGCTATATCTAACGGTTGGAGAAGCCGTGGCTGACATATCCTCTTCATGGAAAGCTCATCTCTAAGTCGATAACATGGGACATTAAGCACATGTCCGGTACAACAGCCTAAAGAACAAAATTAGAACTTATTTTTCAATTACCATCAGCTTTTTGTTAGCAACAGGGAAGATTGGAAGATCCTGCCATAGTGTAGGTTTGAAGGAGAGATTTTGCAGAAGTTGGGACTGATTACTTGTAGTGTAAAATTATATGCTAAGCTCCTTTCGGAAGAGAGAGAGAGCTCTATTTTAAATCCATTATTGAATTCTTATTGCAAGATTTAATTCAGTGGTGCAGTTCCATCGACCAAGTGTAAGCATACCGTTGCACCAATAAAGTGAAGAAAAAACGCACTATTTCCTATTCGGCTAAGCTGAAAAGGAAATAAATTGACGCCTAATAGATTTGGATAGGATCGATAGATAGGTCTGGCAAATTGAATAGTTGAACCATATAAAGTCTTATAAGATCCTAGAAGTTAATGATTTAAAATATTAAAACATAAAAAATAAAATTAACAACCATAAGTCAATAACCAACTAAAACAAACAATAAAAAATAAATATAAATTTTCACTTACTTTATAAAGGTCTACAAGGAGATTTTTGTTGTTAAAATAACAATTCAGGCATAACATTGAAAATTTCTGAGTTAAGTTATCTTTCCGAGCTTCTCTTCATGCAAATCAATCAAGAACGTCCAACCATTTTCCTGGTTGTGGACGAACTGCATCCTCCTTTTATGTTGTTAATTCATATCAATTGCAATAGTAATACATCTTGTAGCTAGCGTAATGCGATCCTAGTTCGATTCCATACAATCCTGGGGTGATCTTCAACTAATCCGAATCAGAATTTTGCATGCTATTTGAATCATTATACCTTTTCAGGATCCGGTCTGTGAATTTAATAGCTATGCTCGTAAGAGCATCTCCTCCAATGCAAATGTGAAATGTGAAAAATGTTACTCCACATCACTAAAATGGACATTTCTTCTCCAATTCATGGTGATATGGACAATGTCAAAGGTGGTGATGTAGAATTAAAGTAGGCAATGTCAAGGTGACCATTTACATTTAAAATCCCTGTCTAATAAGTAATAATACTCCATGTGCAAGCTTAGTACAAAATAGGGTAGGACTTAACACTACAAAAAAACAATATAAACTTCCTCAAAATGTCAGATTATCCATCTTGACATTCAAAACTGGTCACCCAAACAAGATATAGCAAATAACATAGGCATAAAGCCATTTTACATCATTCAAAATTTTCATTACTTCCCTCAATTGTACAGGGACAAATTCAATTTTTGAAATTGGTTGGGTTTCATGTCATATTTCAAAAACTTTAACCTGTAGCACATCCCAGCATGGAATATAAGTCTCTTGAATGGGTTCCAAGATGTGGTTCGAAAAGAACGCCGAATCGGTATCTTATGAGCTTCATTCAAAGTTAATTTGCAAGTTCCACACTGGTCAAAAACCTGCATTGATTTAAAAGACATACTCAAATAATTATGCTAACATATTGGGAAAATTGCATATTTGTGTCCGCAACCTGTTGCCCAATTAGCACGTTGGTCCATAACCTTTTATTTTAGTGGCACAATTAGTTCCGAGTGAGACTGTCTAAATCTCGGATAAATTCTCACATGGTGCTCACGGAAACACACTTCACTTCACTTCACTTCAAATTTCTAGGCACCTTATCAATTTGAAAACTAAGTCTAGCGTCATAAAGTTGGACATGCAAGGAATATGTGATTATTTAAGTTGACTTGGACGGTTTTCAGCACAGGGGATTGATGGCCACTGTTCAAGCAAAAGGTTGGAGAACAATAGTGCAATTTTCCCAGTTGTTTATATAAACTACTGAGGCAGAAAAACTACACTAGTTATGCACGTGGCCTAAAATCTGCATAGAATGAAATACTGATATTTATACCATCAAAAAAATGACACCCACCTTATATCAGTGCTCTACAAGGAAAATATTTTATTTTGTAAAAGATGAGATAACATGCCGGTTAGAGCTTCAATTATTTATTTATTTTTTCAAGAAACACGATTTGGATTTCAATGGCATTATTATTATACAAGGTTATACAGCTTCCTGCTTCCTTCAGCAGCGAGGAAAACATTTAAAATCTACTATATTTTTATAAATAAAAAACAATATTGCCTTATGATTAATTTCTTGGAACAGCAAGAAATTATAGGACATGGAAATTTAGTTACTGCCGATGTTTTAGCAGTACTGAGTTGATATAAAATACAAGAAACTCCTTAGATCACATAAATATGAACAATCAACAGCGCCTGGGAAATACCTGGGCAACAAGAAAGAAAAAGAATCCAGACCAAAAATATCTGTATAAATGCAGGTCCTTAATAAGTAGTAATTGTTGTCTAGAATGTCCTATTCAGTTGCCATTTTAATTTCCTTCTTTTTCTGGCAAGTTGAAGTTAGTCCTCCCTAATGAACTCTAGGAATCCTCAAAATCAATGAATGCCTTCAAAAAAGAAAAGAATTATTCACCAATAATGAATTGAATATCACATCAACTCTTAAATCTGAATAACACTGTCAAAGTCTTTTGTGCAACCATCTCAATGAACTACGGAGCACAACCAAAACTTGAATCCTTTCACAAATTCTCGATTTTCAGCTTTTTACATTGCACCGACTGCATTTCGGAATGGTTCCGGTCAAACCGGCCGGTCCAGTCCAATTTTTATAACATTGATTGCAACCATAAATTAAAAGTAATATTCAGTAGATGTCACATTTAAAATAATTTTCACTAAAATTGGGCTCGGCAGTACATCAAACGCTTCCCCCATAGCTGTTAAAAGTTAAAAATGCAGATTTGGATCTTAATCTAATGATCCAAAAACAAAAACAATCCCGATACCATAAAATATCTTAAGACCCGTGTACTTCTAAAATTATTAAAATATATTGAGTATTTGACCATTGGTATTGTTCTTGTATACTTTTAGGACCATGGACATAAATGACACAATTGAGAAAAATAGATCATCGATCAATTAATGCGAAAATAAACTGCAAATTACATAATGAGCAAAGGGATACACGGCAGAATAGATAAGCAACAGACGAGGAAAAAATTTGAGAATGTCCGAGAAGAAAAATGGCAACTTTTAAAAAATCAAGATAATGTTTTGACAAAATAAAATAAAAAATTAATGATTTCTAGAAGTAACCAATTAAAACAAAAAAGGATCTTACTTGAACGGGATCTTGAAGTAGGAATTTCGCGCATTTCCCGTTTCATGCACAAACAGTAACCTAAGAATGCCATCACTGTAAAGGCGGTAATGTTCACTACCCACCATGTTATTGATGAAGGCCAGCCTCCATATATGATACAAATGAAAAGGTGGATGATATAAAGGGTGGCTGAGAAATCTAGGCACTTCTTCGCCCTTTCAATCAAATAGACTAAATAAACAGCCCTGTTACCATATTTAAATGGAGAAAAGGATTAGACATATCATTTAAGAAGTTATACCAAGTCCAAGCTTGTTTAAATCTATGAGTCACGACTATCAACATTCATTGGGTGGAAATTCAGCACGTGTGAATTGCATATGCATTACATTTTAAAGGTAAAATGTCCATGTTAAAACAATCACATTCAGGAAAACAGAACCACACTATAAAGTTACCCGTTCCCCCTTCCTCTGTACCAGGTGTGTTTTTTTTCTCTATTATTTATTTATTTATTATTATTATTATTATTTGGTGGGGGGAGGGGTCTTTTTGTCCAAGCACCAGAGATTTTCTATTTACAAATCCCGAACAGCTTTACGTACAAAGCTTATTTTCTACGAGAATTTTCCACATAAGCTCCATCACGATAGATTGATCCTTAACTTTCATATAGACTGAACAATAAGCATAACTGTCTAAAATTAATGACAACTTAACAACCATGATATTTGAAATCAATACTATCATTCAATTGTTTGATATAGTCCCCCATAAAAAATAAGAACTTCCCTGTCTTCTTGTTCTATCGATCTAGTATCTGGTAGAGGTCCTAATAAATCAAACCATTTCTACAGTTCTTTAACATGTACCTTAATCTTTTTTCAATCACCCATTTCCAGGGCCACAATCTCATAGAATGATTCATAAATCAGCATATTCGGTAGTGATTATGAGAATTGATTTTTTGACCGTTAGATAAAAAAGTAAATCCCACCTGTGAGTGAAAAATAAAAAATGAAAGTTGACCATGTTAAGTAACGGTAAAAAAATTGATTTTTTTGTGGTGAAAAATCAGAACCAAATGGGGGCTATATCTCTACAATTTGTACAGGAACTATTCGCCATTTCGTTACAATAAGATAACTTACCAGAACTTTGTTAGTGCAAATGAAATAAAATATTCATGTACTCAAAAAGTCCATATAGTATACATAAAACAAATTTGACATGAAGTTTTCTTTCACATTATTTTTGCCTTTTCACATACATATCTTCATAATTACAGACTTCACTGATTTTACAACCCAAAATTGACAAAATAGAACTTCTTGCGTCTCTAATGTCTTGGGGCCGAGTTCCTGGCATGTTAGAAATTTCTAACATGCCAGGAAATTTCTAACGTGGCATGTCAGACACATATCCGTTGCGTGTCAAAAATTTGAAAATTACATTTAAGGAAAGAACACATGCACCAGCGCATCACAGATGTCAACTAACTTTCTTGCTGTACCAACAGGTTTCCTTATTAGGTCCTAATGCAGTTAGCTACCCTAGATCCACATGGAGTTACTATCTTCATCCATATTCCTTATTCCTTCCTACAAGTTCAACACCACTAACCTCAATATTCATTACTGTATAAAAAATTATAAAAAAGAAAACAGAAGCCAAGATTCTGAGACACTCTCTCACGTTTATGTCTTATCATTATGTGTTATTTGCCGCTAAATATTTGTTCTAGTAGCATATGAATTAATTTATTCATAGTTATTATCCCACCAGGTCAGGGTATTGTTCATAATTTGTGCCAAGAACTTTTGTAAGATTATAAGAATTCATCAATCTTTCCTTTTCGGAAGAAAGAAAATAAAATCAGCAAGAAAAATCTCATTGACAATCATATCTTTCAAATTTAAACCAGATTAACGCACAATACTCTAAGCAAAATTACTAAAGTAACTCAAGCATTCCGCTTTTAAAAATTTCACAGTTCAATCTCCACGCCACAGATATTTAACAAAATAAATATAAATAAAAAATAAATTTGAAATTCACAAACATACAGAGAACCTTTTAATCATTATTTCAAGAACACTTAAACAACCACATTAATTATCAACAGACTCATCAAATTTATTGCATCGCAAAAGAAGAACAAAAATTGGCACAATCGTAAATCTTACCCAGCAACGCAACTGAGAAATATTGAGGCAATGACGCACCACCCAGTAACTGTAGATGCAGTAACAATAGCATAATCAAAGAAATAAACCAGGCTCATTTTAGAAACCCTCGTCCCAACAAGAAGGGCCAAAAATACTCCGAGTGTCAGATAGTATAAACATTGTAGGCAAACGATTTGTGCAACTATTAGAAATGGATCCCACACCACCTTACCATAGAACATGACTTTGTTGATTTTTCTGTAAAATCCCCAAAACAATTCAAGAAAAAAAAAATAAAACTTTGTTGACTTCACGTAGAGGATGTCAAAAAATCGGAATCCTAATTTCTGCGGGTAGGCTTGGAGGTGAAACTCAAACGGGTCTGAATTTGACAAAGAAAATTCATATTTCCTTTTCGATTCACTGAATTGAAAATGTATTCTTTAGTAGATTGGAAATGAATTGAAAATTAATGCGTAAATCCAATCTAGAAATTGGGGGGAAATGGAATATAATTAATGAGTGAAATAAAAAAGAAACGATTTTCGTGGCCAAAGAGGAATTTCTGAAGCGCTGAACCAAATCCCAGAGAGATTAAATCCTGAAGACACGATTTTTCGTCTTCGAGTGATATAAATATATAACAGAAGACGCGATAAAGGAGCGATAAATCCTAGATCGAGTAACTAAAGAATTTGATATGGGTGAGAAAAATAACAATCGTGCTACGTCAGTACATTACTAGACTCAGTGATAGAATTTTATTTACATTTTATTATAATTCATCATCAATATGTCAATAGAATATTAGTCATCAATAGATTACGATCTTTAATCCCCGGAAACATCCAAGTTCATGTTAAGAATTATCTTTTAACCCTCGCGAAAAATACATCATTTCGAATTTTTGTGGAACACCAAGTTGAGAAACAACGTAATTTCATAACAATTAGACGTGTAGATCCCACTTAACATCTAGACAATTTTCATCATTTTAGAGCATAATTTTCAACACATCCCTTGTACACTTCACATAATTGTCATATTGATGTGTTTAAACCAAAATAAAGATGGGGAAGTCAACTGAGCCGTTTTCATCTAAACATCTTGCAAAATTACACAACAAATAGGGCCAAGATCCCTCGCCTACTCTTTCAGAGAACATATTCATTATTCACGATACATGAACTCACTATTATTTAGAAAATTCTCCACATAAAGAAGATGAAAGCCGATGGCAGCTAGATTCTGCGATTTGCAATAAATATGAAAAAATAGAGAAGGTATTGGGCTGTGATGCCAAATATAGTTGTGTGTCCAGCCCATTTGGGTAATGATGATATAATTGGTCCAACAGATACTACCCAGCCCATTGCCCAATAATTCAATGTTGAAAGCAGCTGAAACCCTGCCCAAACCTAATAACCTACGTGTGTCGCTCTGGATCCTTTGATCTACTTGACCTAACATCTATGGTGATGACCCATTATGATATGAACGAGGTCTGAGTCTGTTTGGCCCTAATTCGAGTCACTCTTTCTCTGCCTCTTCGTGATATTTCTGTGGAACCTTTTGGGTCTCTCTCTTCGTGACTTTGCGTCTTCTGCCTCTTCTCCTTCTTCAAGAATCTGGTGATTTAGCCATTAAACCACTGATTTTTTGACCACTGTGTGTGCTTAGAGTCTTAGTGATTCTTCGGCTGTGATTTGCGGAGAGTTTCCCGTTCGTGTTTGAGTGATTTGGGTCCATTGAAGCGACTGCCTCTGTGTTTGTGATTTGGGGCTGTGGTTTATGAGTTTTCACATTGTACAGACGGGTATAATGCGTGATCTGAGCCCAAATCGATGATAAACTTGATGCATTTGGTCTGAGAGTTTTCGGTCATTTGTTCAGTCGATTTTAGGTCTTTTTTTGTAATAGTGGTAACAGAGCCTCTTTAGGCCGTTCCAGTCCCTATCTCCGACGACTGGTCGTGCGAAATTAATTTTCACGATCGGATTTTTGGGAGACAAACAATCGGCTGAAACCCTAGATCTGTTCGGCTACGGATCTTGATTCGATTTACGGTTTCTTGTATTTTTTTCTTGGTGAACTAACATTGTTGTTGGCGGTTCTTGCAAAAAACATTGAGTCTAGAATTCTTCTTGGTGAAGTGGCTTGAAAGTAATTGGGCCTCCTGCGTGATACTCGATCTGTCGGTCCAATTTTCTAACTCTCTTAAGGTTTTTTAATTGAAATACATGATTTACTGCTGAGTGTCGTGAATTGGTGTATTTCTGGCATTGAACGTGTTTTGAAATTTTGGAATATTGCAGATATACTTTTAATTCAAAATGTTCTGCATGATTTTAAACTTTGTGATTAATTCCTGATTTCAATATAAAGTCTATTGATTAATCTTTGTGATTAATTCTTGATCCCTGTAGTCTACATGTTAATCTTTGTGATTGTTAATTGACAATTTGTCTTTAATCCTGTACACTTTGCACTGCACTACTGTGTACTTTGGGTTGAGCCTTGACCTGAGGTCTTTAAGCCTCACGGAATCCTGGTGAACCCAAGACACAACACTGCATTCTGAAGTGGTTGTTTATTCCTCTGATTGGTTACTATTTTTGTTACTGTTCACTGAGTTATATCCCCTGATTTTTTTTATACTGTGTGTGATCTGGCTGAACTTTAACCCTCAAAAGCTTTTCTTGAGTTGATTAAAAACTTCAAATGATAACAGGAACATTTGAACTTGGGGTTTTTAATGGAAAAGGGGATTTCCCCATTTGGCAGCAAAAAATGAGAGGGGTTCTTGTTCAACAGAAAGTGTCTAAAGCTATAACTGGTGAATATCCTGATACTATGACTGATGAACAAAAGACTGAATCTGATAATCTTGCCTATATTTTCATTAATCTTCACTTGTCTAATCCAGTCATTTGTCTGATCCAGTATTAAGAAAGGTTGGGAAATTGGATAATGCAAAAGCCTTATGAGATAAATTTGAGGAGGTTTATTTGGTAAAATCATTGTCAAATAAAGTATTTCTGTTGGAAAAAATTTTTAGCTTCAAAATTGAAATGTCCCGAGACTTAGATGATAATCTTGACACTTTTAATAAACTGGTACAAGATATAACTAATGCTGGGGATAAAGTATCTGAAGAATATAAGGTTGTAATTTTGTTAAATTTCATACCTGATGTGTATAAAGATGTTAAGACAGCTATTAAGTATGGTAGAGAGTCTTTAACACCTGAGATAGTGATTGATGCTTTAAGAAGCAAAGATTTGAAAGTTAGATGTGAAAGACATGGCAAGGAAAGTGAGAACCTATTTGTAAGAGGTAGATCACCGACCAGATCTAGTAATAATCAGGGTAACCAAAGTAATCAGGAAAATAATGCCTTTAGGAAGAAGGGAAAAGGTAGACAAAGGTCAAAGTCTAGAAATTGTGCTAGAAAATGTTATGGTTGTGGAAAAACAGGGCATTACATCAAAGACTTTTTAAAAGGAAAAATGAGCAAAGAGAGGTTAAAAATTGATGAATGAAATATTGTTGAGCCTCTAGGTGAGGGTACTGTTGATGTCTATGTTGTGACTGAGTCCTCATCTGATTTGAACTCTGCAAATTATGCAGATAATTCAAGTCAGAGTGTAGAGTAGATCTTAGATTCAGGTTGTACCTTTTATATGACCTTTAGAAAATATTGGTTGCTTGATTTTAAGGACTTAGATGGAGGTGAGGTTGTTATAGGTAACAATGCAGCCTGTAAAGTGTTGGGGATAGGCAGTGTGACTTTAAAATTTGATAATGGGTACACCTTTACCTTGGAAAGGGTGAGGTATGTACCATATTTAAATAGAAATCTGATTTCAGTTAGGAACTCAGATGACATAGGTCTCCAAGGAAAAATTGGAGATGGTTTCTTGAAAATAGTTAAAGGATCCTTAGTTATTTTTAAGGGTATTAAAAGAAATGGTATCTATGTCACTAAGGCTAATATTTTAAGTCACACTGCAGAATCCTCTATGGCTGAGAGTAATGCTACATTGAAATTGTATAATAGGTTAGCCCATGTGAGTGAGAAAAGCTTACACATCTTAAGTCAGAAGGGTGCTTTTGGTAGTGATATGATTTCTAAAATTCCCTTTTTGTGAATGTTATACCTTAGGCAAACAACATAGACTTCACTTTAATACAGGGAAACATAAGACTATATCTATCCTAAAGTATATACATTCTGATTTGTGGGGTCCATTATCCATCACCTCTCAAGGTGGGAATATGTATTTTTTATCCTTAATTGATGATTTTTCAAGAAAAGTATGGGTATTTCTTTTGAAACAAAAATCAAACACTTTTGGAAAATTTAAAACTTGAAAAACTTTGATTGAAAATCAAATGGATAAAAAGATTAAAATTCTAAGGACAGATAATGGATTAGAATTTTGTAATGCTGATTTTGCAAAATTGTGTATGGATGATGGCATTCGGAGACATAAAACAGTACCATATACTCCACAACAGAATGGTATAGCTGAAAGGATGAATAGGACAATCCTAAACAAGGTTAGATGTATGATGTTCAGTTCAGGTGTCCCTAAAGTGTTGTGGGGGGGCTGTTATGGCATTAGTTTATATCATAAATAGGACCCCAACTAGTGCATTAGATGGTAGGACACCTGAGGAAGTGTGGACAGGTAGTGTAACGCACCGACCCCTTATGGACCGAAATGCTACTTACTTTACTTAACTAACCGGTGGTTTAGTTATAGGAGAATATGTTTTAGCGGTAGCTTAATTTTTACAATGATAATTTTAACAACAACCTTTCGAATACTTTAAATAAAACACAGAATAAAAAAATAACGGAACGTAATTTATTTGAAGAAAACACAACTTGTTCTCGCGTTCAACGTTATTCAAATACTTTAAAAAAATAACATTAAAAACGTTCACAAAAATAAATCTAAATAACTTGTTCACCGAGTTTTCCATGGGCTCGTTGCACCACTCTCCATCTTTTTCATCATCCAGGCCCAAGGTAGAATCATATCAATCTGTAGAGATGGGGTTAAATCTGTGAGTTAAAAAACTCAATAGATATCATTGGTGCATTCGTGATCAAGCTATACATTTCAAAGCTGTAAGTTTAGAAACCTTTTCATAGTAGGATTTTCGGTAGAATCACAAACACGTAGAGTCATGACTTAAGATGACGCCTCGACCGAAAGTACATGCCGTACCCGGAGGTAACATTAGACATGGAGGTGTATACCGTACCGGAAGTACCATTAGACATACAAACATTAACATAAATCTTTATTTGTTAGAAACCTATGACTTAACACGAATTAACACTTTGCACCTCTGCCTACTTGATTGATGCTTTGAACCTTGTTGAAAAATGCACTCCTTCGATATTTCAAAAAAAAAAACACTCCATTGAGAATTGATGTTTGGAAAACACTTCTTGATAGTACCAAAAGAGGGAGGAAAAACTAATTTTCCTCTCTCTCCTTTCTCTTTTTTCTAGACTTGAAAACTCTCTCTTTTATGTTTAGAAACTTTTATCTTGGTGTGAAAAATGTGTATATATTGGGGCCTATTTATAGGTGAAAATCTCACAACTTAAGGGCAAGTGAAAGGCCTAATACTCATTAATACGGGTGCCATTTATGTGGGAGTTATAGGTTTAAGAAGTGCTAGAAAATCGTGTCGGACTTTGACATTTCATATTCCGCGTACTTCAGTTGATACTGTACAGCCTTTAGTATTTCTATCATAACTTCTTCTCCCGATATCCGATTGAGGTAATTCAAAGTGTGTTGGAAAGCTAACTCAAAGAGCTACAATTTTTTTTAGATATCATTTTCCAAATCGAATGTTTTCTATGTCGTAAATGGGTCTCAAATGAGACTAAAAATCTTAAGTATACTTTAGCCATCCAATATTCATGTTTTAGTGCCACTAAGGTGTTTAAAATTATTTGGGGTTCTACATCCCCCACACCTTAAATTAAAATTTCGTCCTCGAAATTTACCTTCTAATTGGGCGAATAGTGTTGGATGCTTGTTTTTGGCTTCTTCTTCCCCTTCCCAAGTGGCCTCTTCTAGTTCATGATTATTCCTTTATATTTTGACTAATTGAATTTCTTTGTTTCTTAGTTTATGCACCTTTCGATCCAATATCCTAATTGGTACCTCTTCATAGGATAAGTCCTTTTATACTTCCACGGACTGATAGTTCACTACATGATTAGGATCATGCACGTATTTCTTGATCATTGATACATGGAACACGTTGTGCATTGTCGATAACCCAGGTGGGAGAGCTAACCGATAGGCTACATTTTCGACCCTATCAAGTATCTCGAATGGTCCGATATAGCGGGGTCGTAGCTTTTTTTTTCTTGCCAAACCTAAGTACACCTTTCATCGGTGCCACTTTCAGAAGCACTTTTTCTCCAACTTTGAATTCTAAATCCTTCCTCCTTGTATCCGCATAGCTCTTCTGTCGATCCTGTACTGCCTTTATCCTTGCACGAATCTTATCGATTGCCTCAATTGTCCTTTCAATTATTTCTGATCCCAAAACTCTCTTCTCTCCGACTTCATCCCAATGAACAGGGACCTACATCTTCTACCATAGAGAGCTTCGTATGGTGCCATCTCGATAGTTGCTTGGAAGCTGTTATTATATGCAAATTCTACTAGGGGTATGTATGACTCCCAACTATCCCCTAGATCCAAAACACATGCTCTCAGCATGTCTTCCAAAGTTTGGATGGTCCTTTCAGATTGACCATCGGACTGAGGGTGATATGTTGTATTAAAATTTAGCTTCGTTCCCATAGCTCCTTGTAGACTTTTTCAAAATTTGGACGTGAACCTTGGGTCTCTGTCAGACACAATGGACACAGGTACGCCATGTAATCTCACAACCTCCTTAATGTACAATTGTGCCAATTGGTCTAAACTGAATGTCATTTTCACTGGAAGAAAATGAGCTGACTTTGTTAATCGATCCACTATTACCCATACAACGTTGTTTCCGCTTGTTGACTTCGGGAATCCAACCACAAAGTTCATTGTGATATTTTCCCATTTACATTCGGGTATGTCCAGTGGATTTAACGATTCAGTCGGTCTTTGGTGTTCTGCCTTAACCTGTTGACATACCATGCACTTTTCCACGTACAACCCTATACTTCTTTTCATATTTCTCCACCAAAATGTATCTCGGAGGTCTCGATACATTTTTGTACCACCGGAATGTGCGGTGTATGGGGTGGAATGGGCCTCTTTCAATATCTCGTTTCTCAAGGCTCCATCCTTAGGCACACAAATTCTCCCCTTAAACATCAGTGCCTGATCCGAAGCTATTCCAAAATCCTTTCTCTTATCAGTACAAATTTCATTCTTGATCATCAACAAGAATGGGTCATTATCTCGTGTCTCTATAATTCAATCTCTAAGAATAGGTCGAATTATCAAAGCTGCTAGACGAGCAGTGACTTGTCCTAGTATGGTAACCACTTCGATCTGCAACTTTTCCAAGTCCTTGACTAACTCCATTTGAAAAGTGGGTAGTGACGCCAACTGTCCCATTGATTTTCTACTTAAGGCGTCGGCCACAACATTAACCTTACCTGGATGGTAATGGATAGTGCAATCGTAATCATTCACCAATTCCAACCATCGTCTTTGTCGCATATTCAATTCCTTCTATGTGAATAAATATTTGAGACTCTTGTAATCTGTGTAGATATTGCACTTCCCTCCATACAAGTAATATCGTCATATCTTCAAGGCGTGTACTACTGTCGCAAGTTCTAAATCATGCATCGGGTAGTTCTACTCATGTTTCTTCAATTGTCTTGATGCATAGGCTACCACTTTTCCATTCTGCATCAGCACACATCCCAATCCTTGCTTGGATGCATCACTGTATATAACAAACACTTCCATACCCTCAGGTATTGTTAACACGGGTGCTGATATCAACCTTTGTTTAAGTTCTTGGAAACTTTGTTCACATTTATCCATCCATTGGAATTTCACTCCCTTCCTTCTAAGCTGCATCATTGGTCCAGTTATTTTGAAGAATCCTTTTATGAATCTCCGATAATATCCTGCTAATCCTAGAAAGCTCCGTACCTCGCCAGCATTAGTTGGTGCTTTTCAGTTGGTTACTGCTTCCACTTTTGCTGGATCTACCTCAATCCCTTTGGCAGTGACTATATGTCCAAGAAATCCAACTCGTTCAAGCAGAACTCACACTTCTTGAATTTGGCATACAACTTCTCCTTGCGTAATACCTCTAATGCTATTCTTGGGTGCTCTTCATGTTACTCCTTACTCTTGGAATATATCAGAATGTCATCAATGAAGACTATGACAAATTTATCCAAGTACTGATGAAATACACAATTCATCAGGTCCATGAACACTGTAGGTGCATTGGTTAGCTCAAACGGCATCACTGTAAACTCATAGTGTCCATAACAAGTTCTGAAAGCTGTCTTAGGTATATCCTTTGACTTTACTTTCAATTGATGGTATCTTGATCGTAAGTCGATCTTGAAAAATACCTTAGCTCCTTTCAGTTGATCTAACAGATCCTCGATTCTCGGGAGTGGGTACTTATTCTTGATAGTTAATCGATTTAACTCCCTATAATCGATGCACATCCTCATGCTTTCATCCTTTTTCTTCACGAACAACACCGGCGTACCCCATGGAGATACACTTGATCGTATAAAGCCCATATCTAGGAGTTCTTGCAACTGTTCCTTTACCTCTTGTAGTTCCTTCGGGGCCATTCGGTATGGGGCTTTTGACACTGGTACCGCTCCGAGAATTAGGTCTATGGTGAATTCCACTTGCCTATCTGGTGGAATACCAGATAGATTTTCTGGAAACACATCTACGAATTCCCGTATTATTGGTATGTCTTCAACCTTTATCGTCTCCTGTTTCCCGCTTGAGATGTTTACTAAATATCCTTGACATGTTTTTTTCTTAACATCTTCTCAGCTTGTAAAGTCGATACTAGTCGAATAAGGGGTTTCGTCTTCATTTCAAGGAACAAAAATGGTTCATCTCTTAGCTTCTGAAATGATACCTCCCTTTCCTTTCATCGGATGGTGGCGTAATTACAACCCAACCAATCCATGCTTAGTATTACATCAAAATCCTTCATTTCTATCATGTATAGGTTCACTTCCATTGGTTTTCCCTCAACTTCAATACTTACTAATTTGGCTATTCTATCAGTACTCAAAGGGTTGCCTGAAGGAATGCTAACCTCTAATGTACCTTCCGACTTATCACAGGTAATACTAGATTTAGCCATAAAAGTTGTCGATACAAAGGAGTGTGTGGCTCCTGAATCAAACAATACATAAGCAGGCGTATTGGCTATCAATAAAGTACCTGCTATGACGTTCGAGTTTTTCTCTGCATCTTTCTGAGTTATTGCAAAAACTCATGCTCTCCCTTTCTGGTTCAGGTCATTGTTATCATCCTTATTCGGGGTAAATGTGGGGCAATCCTTAAAAATATGCCCTGGCTTGCCACATCTGAAACAGACATTCTTCCCTTGCAAACACACGCCACGATGCATCTTTCCACACTTGGGACATGGCTTTATAACTGGCACAATGCTCTTGTTGGCATTGGCTCTGCCATTAGCTTTCTTATTTTGCCACTTGCCATTTCCCTTGTCCTGGCCATTCCATTTTCTTTTACCCATACCGCCATTGTTCGGTTGATTGAACAGTTGACTATATTGCTCGGCGCTAGTCTTTTGGTACCAGATAGCATGAGCCCTTTCCAGCATTTCACAGTATGAGGTGAAACGATGGGACATGAGTATCATGCTTATATCTGGGTTCAACCCTTGTTCAAACCTCCTGAGTTTCTTGTCCTCCGTATCCACCAAATGTGGAGCATACCTTGTGATAAGTGTGTTTTTGCACACTTATTTACATCACAAACATGACTTAAATACAAGTAAAATGATTGAATTGTTACTTAATTTTGTCGAATTCATGCAATGTAGGTGATTCTATGAAAATAGTGAAATTCAGGAAAAAAGAGACGAAAAAGGACCAAATTGGAGCAAAATGAAAATTCGGGGACCAAATTGCAATTATCTAAAAGTTGATCCGATGAACGCATCAAGCAATTGGTCAAGCTAAGCACCAATTGGAAGTTATAATGGAACATTGGAACAACTAGAAACAAGAGAGGAGGTCAAGGAGTGAAGGAATGAAACTTGAGGATCAAAATGACTCAAATTAGAAGTTCACTCTACTATGCAGTCCCATAGTAGAAAACCTATGCGGTCACGAGTAACCCTCCAGGGATTAAAAACGCCATATTTTATATACCTATGCGGGGTCGCATAGGTATAACCTGTGCCCGATTTTTGCTGTTTCCTTATATGAATGCAACTCCTTTGGTAACTTAATTTCGACGGGTTTAAATAGCAAATAAACATCCAGAAGCTGCACGAACGAATTGGGAGGCAAAAACATTCATCTTGGAGAGGATTTGAAGGTAAGAACAAGGATTGATGCGAAGATTTACAAGATTTCTTCAAGTTTTGATAACCCGGTGATGTATTTTATTCAAAACTTGATAGATTTCGTTATTTTTATCATGATAGGCTAGATTTCTGCAACTAGGTGATCGATGAACCATGTAATTATTATTAAACTTATTATTTTATGACTTTGAATTCATAGTTCGATGGGATATTTGAATGAATGATATTGATTTATTTATTTTCACAATTAATGTGCACTTAATTTGTGTGAATTTTGGTGGTTTAATTCTTAATTTGAGAAAATTGGATTAAACTCGACACATATAATTCATCATAGGGTTCGATAGGGGATAGAAATATACCCCTATGCCCTATGTAAATCTTCAATTGCTCATAAAAAAACTACATGCGTTCTTGTATAATTGCATCCGTCATAGAAATATATGCTGGTGATTTATGAGAATAAGTTCAATACATCTCGAGAGAGAGCATTGAATAGATTTAGGAGCATTGATTTGTCAAATTCTCATTGGATTATCAAAATTGTGAAATCAGGGTTTAATTAGTAATTATTTGGAGATTCGTGATCCTAGTGCATTCGTTTTACATAGATTTTCATAAATTGACAATACATTTCATTTATTTTCATAACATTTCGTAATTGAGTCATTCTTTAAGTGAATTTGAGTGATTAGGGTTTGATTTGAAATTAGGGTTCTTTCAATTTGGGGATTCCTCTCAAAATTAGGGCTTTTAATTCTAAAATTTATCTTAAATCAATTAGTTTCGGTTAAGGCTAAAATAAATAAAATTGAACTACTCTTTCTCTGTGGGACGATACTCGGACTTCTAAAGTCCACTTTATTACTTGTCACGACCCGTACACTTGCGGTAGTTTAAATTCAAAGAAATATTTCGCGAACACCTTGAAAGTTGGTCAAACTTCCTTTCATACTCAGTCAGGGACATAGTCCTTTGCTTGAGTTGGAGAAATTCACTTTCTTTGTGATCCTTCAAAGACTGTGGGAAGTACTTGTCCATTACTTCCTCTTTAAATCGCTCCCAAGTCAATTCCGCTTGTTGCTCTGGGGTCCTCGTCATTGACATCGAGTCCCACTAGTGGCTTGCATCACCGAAGAACATAAACTTAGCACATTGGATCTTCTGGGCATCCGTGCACCCTATTAATCGGAATATTCTCTTCAACTTGTGAAGCCATTCCTCGGCTGCAAATGGATCATCTACTCCATTGAAGGTAAGGGGCTTGTGTCTTCTAAATTACTCGACCACTGAAGCATGGGTTGGAGGAGCATTAGGAGCTAGTGGTAGGGGTTGCGCCTGGTTCGGGTTTTGCCTGCCAAGGTCTTGGACCGCTTGGAGGAGATCTCTTATCAAGTTGGTTTGGTTTGCGCAGGCCATTTTCATTTAGACAAAACGTATGGTTCTTATTAGTTTCATACTTCGAATTCTAACAAAGAAGATAAAGTTTTATTTCTTGACATGAAGGAAGTTGTTACAAGGATTTAAATCTAATCCCTATAAGTTCTACGGATCTTCTTTGGTGGAGCCTCATCTCCAGAGGAGTCTACCGCCTCAGGTCCAGATTCTATGTCCATCTCAACCTATGGCTCGGGCTCAGGATCATTCCCTTCTTCAGGCTCTTCTTCTTCATCAAGTTCAATTACTATCTCCGGTTGAGGTTCTAAGTTTTCCCTCCATAGGTCTAGGAGTGATTGGCAATACACTTCAAACTCAAATATATTTGGGTGCTCCTCTAGCATTACATCCCTAACCGTGACTCTCATATCTCTCCATTGAGGTGGAAGGGAGTGTATGAGGTTATTTATAGCCTCAATATGCGTTATCTCCATTTTAGCATTCACCACTGTCATGCATCTCTCATAGACATCATGTATATGTTCGTCAAGTGGAAGGAGCAGATCAGTCACGTAATTCTCATAGGACTGAATGGCGATTCGACGGTTCAATGCTTCTCTATATGCCCTAACCGTTCTACGAGCCATATCTGTTGCATTTTCACATATCATACACTTTTTTTTTACTCTTGGAAAAATGGCTACTGTTACATAACATTCTACCTATAAATTCTAGCCCAATGCGTATCTTTTGAAAAAAAAAACACATCTTTCAAATCATTTCTAACTGGCATAGTATATCTTTGAAAATAAGCATAAGTTGTACCATAGTATCGCAAAGCATCATAACATAGTCTTTTCATGAAAACATTAACTTTGAACATACTTGGGCCGTAGGATGAGATTGATGGATGGATGCAAGATGCCATGGAGTATCTTAGACTTTTTCATTTTTAAAAAAAAAAACATACTTGATCTACAGAACCGGCTAAACCGTGTTCTGATACCACGCTGTAACGCCCCGACCCCTTGTGGATCGGAACGCTACTTACTTTACTTAACTAGCCGGTGGTTTAGTCATAGGAGAATATGGTTTAGCGGAAGCTTAATTTTTACAATGATAATTTTAACAACAACCTTTCGAATACTTTAAATAAAATACTGAATAAAAAAATAACGGAACGTAATTTATTTGAAGAAAACACAACTTGTTCTCGCGTTCAGCGTTATTCAAATACTTTAAAGAAATAACATTGAAAACGTTCACAAAAATAAATCTAAATAACTTGTTCACCGGGTTTTCCATGGGCTCGTTACACCACTCTCCATCTTTTCCATCATTCAAACCCAAGGGAGAATCTTATCAATCTGTAGAGAAGAGGTTAAACCCGTGAGTTAAAAAAACTCAATAGATATCATTGGTGCATTCGCAATCAAGCTATACATTTCAAAGCAATAACTTTAGAAACCTTTTCATAGTAGGATTTCCGATAGAATCCCGAACACGTAGAGTCATGACTTAACATGACGCCTCGACCGGAAGTACATGCCGTACCTGGAGGCACCATTAGACATGGAGGTGTATCCCTACCGGAGGTACCATTAGACATACAAACATTAACATAAATCTTCATTTACTAGAAACTTATAACTTAACACGAATTAACACTTTGCACCTTTGCCTACTTGATTGATGCTTTGAAACTTATTGAAAAATGCACTTCATTGATGTTTAAAAAAAAACAATCCATTGAGAATTGATATTTGAAAAACACTTCTTGATAGCACCAAAACTTCTAGGAAAAACTAATTTTCCTCCCTCTCATTTTTCTTTTTTCTAGACTTGAAAACTCTCTCTTTTATGCTTAGAAGCTTTTGTCTTGGTGTGAAAAATGTGTATACATTGGGGCCTATTTATAGGTGAAAATCTCACAATTTAAGGGCAAGTGAAGGGCATAATACTCATTAATACGGGTGCCATTTATGTGGGAGTTATAGGTTTAAGAAGGTGCTAGAAAATCGTGTAGGAATTTGACTTTTCATATTCCGCGTACTTAGGTTGATACTATACAACTTTTAGTATTTCTATCATAACTTCTTCTCCTGATATCCAATTGAGGTAATTCAAAGTGCGTTGGAAAGCTAACTCAAAGAGTTACAACTTTTCTTTAGATATCATTTTCCAAATCGAATGTTTTCTATGTCGTAAATGGGTCTAAAATGAGACTAAAAATTTGAAGTATACTTTAACCATCCAATATTCATGTCTTAGTGATACTAAGGTGTTTAAAATTATTTGGGGTTCTACAGGTAGGTTGGCTGACTATACATACTTAAAACCTTTGGTTGTGCAGCATATTCACACCAAAGTGTAGGAAAACTTGAGCCTAGATCCCAGAAATGTATGATAACCAGTAGGAATGTGACCTTCAATGAAAATGAGATGCCTTGTTTAGATAGGAAGGCCGCTAGTGAGGAGCCTAAGGGCCAGGAAGAGGAAAATACTAGGCTGCATATAGAACTTGAACCTTCACCTGATCTTGTAGTTGGAAATCAAGAGGAAAATGAAACTGTGGAAGAATCAGGTGATGAAACAGTTCAAGGGCCTACTGGTGAGTTAGTGAACCCTTTAGGTAATTATCAATTAGCTAGATAGAAGGTTAGAAGAGAAATAAGAGTTCCTATTAGGATGCAAAACTATTTGTCACTTGCTATGTTGTCATATCAGGATTTAACTTTTAAGGAGCCTAAATCCTATGAAGAGACTATTAGTTGTCAGTCTTCCAAGGAATGACAGCTTGCTATGGATGAAGAAATGAGGTCCTTAGTAAAAAATAAGACCTGGAGCTTAGTGCCTAAACCTAAAAATAAATCTCTAGTTGTCTGTAAGTGGGTTTCTACTATTAAAGAAGGCAATCCTCCTAATCGGCCCCTTAGGTTTAAGGCCAGATTAGTGGTTAAGGGGTTTACCCAAAAACCTGGTATTGATTATAATGAAATCTTTTCTCCTGTTGCGAAATATACTACCATTAGAGTCATGCTTGCATTAGTTGCACATTATGATTATGAATTAGAGCAAATGGATGTTAAAACTACATTTTTGCATGGAGACCTCGATGAAACCATATATATGAAACAGCCACAAGGTTTCATTGATAATAGAAAATCTGATTATGTATGCTGGTTAAAAAGATCACTTTATGGCCTAAAACAATCCCCTAGGCAATGGTATAAACGTTTTTGATAACTTTGTGTCCTCAGTTGGCTTTGTGAGAAGTTCATTTGACCATTCCTTGTATTTTAAAAGGGATAACAGCAACTGTGTGACTGTTTATTTGATGTTATATGTGGATGATATGTTGTTAATTGGCCAGAAAATAAGTGATATAAATGAGATTAAAAAGGTACTAAGTACTGAATTTGAAATGAAGGACCTTGGGCATGCTAAAAGGATTTTAGGGATAGATGTTAAAAGGGATAGATCCCAGCAGTTGTTAATTTTGTCACAAACTGATTATGTGAAAAAGGTCATATCCAAGTTTGCTATGCATTATTCTAAATATGTGACATTACCCCTTACATGTCATTTTAAGTTGAGTAAAGATCAGTCCCTGCATGATGAATCTGACATTAAATATATGGAAAAAGTGTCATATTCAAATGTTGTTGGATCTGTAATGTACACCATGGTTTGCACACGTCCCGATGTTGCACATGCTATAAGTACCTTAAGTAGATTTATGTCCAACCATAGCCTTGAGCATTAGAATGCAATGAAATGGTTATTAAGGTACTTGAAAGGCTCAGCGGACTTAGGCTTATGTTTTAGATCTAGTAAAGAGGGAGTTAGTTTAGAGGGATACGTAGATTCTGACTATGCTGGTAATAGAGATAACAGGAAATCAATTACTGCTTATGTGTTTACTTTGTGTGATACTTGTATAAGTTGGAAGTCTCAATTGTAATCAATTGTAGCTTTATCAACTATTGAGGCAGAATATGTAGCTGCAACTGAGGCCATTAAAGAGGCATTATGGCTGAAATGTCTTCTAAGTGAGGTAAAAGAATCTGTTGATCCTATTGTTGTATATTCTGATAGTCAAAGTGCTATACCTTTATTTAAAAATCTAATTTTTCATGAAAGAACTAAACACGTAGATGTGAGAATGCATTTTATTAGAGATATTGTTGAAAAAGAATTTATTTTGCTTGAGAAAATCCCTACTCAGTTTAACCTCGCTGATATGGGTACTAAGGTACTTCCTCTAAATAAGTTTAAGTCATGTTTACAACTCTTAAGAATTGATACTGGGTAAACTTTGTGTTTGTGCACGTGTATTTGACTTGGTGCTGATGATCTGGAAAGAATTATATCAATTGCTTGAAAAGCCTATTGTTATATTTTTTCTTTATCTTTGTGAGTTTTGATCATTGGCATCAAGGGGGAGATTTATTGGGCTGTGATGCCAAATATAGTTGTGTGTCCAGCCCATTTGGGCAATGATGATATAATTGGTCCAACAGATACTACCCAACCCATTGCCCAATAATTCAATGTTGAAAGCAGCTGAAACCCGGCCCAAACCTAATAACCTACGTGTGTCACTTTGGCTCGTTTGATCTACTTAACCTAACATCTACGGTGATGACCCATTATGATATAAACAGGTCTGAGTCTGTCTGGCCCTAATTCGAGTCACTCTTTCTCTGCCTCTTCGTGATATTTCTGTGAAACCTTCTGGGTCTCTCTCTATGTGACTTTGTGTCTTCTGCCTCTTCTCCTTCTTTGTGAATCTGGTGATTTAGCCATTAAACCTCTGGTTTTTTGGCCACTGTGTGTGCTTAGAGTCTTAGTGATTCTTCGGTTGTGATTTGTGGAGAGTTTCCCGTTCGTGTTTGAGTAATTTGGGTCCATTGAAGCGACTACCTCCGTGTTTGTGATTTGGGAATGTGGTTTATGAGTTTTCACATTGTACAGACGGGTACAATGCGTGATCTGAGCCCAAATCGATGATAAATTTGATGCCTTTGGTCTAAGAGTTTTCGATCATTTGTTGAGTCGATTTTGGGTCTTTTTTTGTAACAGAAGGTACACATGGCATTTAGAAGTGAAATTCACTATTAAGAATTGTCTTGCTGCCAAGTAACCTTTCTCCCTTGAGTAACTTTCCTCACAGGAGTAGTAGCTTTTTCTCCAATTTTTGTTGATGCTGATCATTTATTGGCGCTTTCGATGAATTTATTTGATTCCTTAGCCGCGATATTTCCCCCTTCGCGGATGGCAACTCCTCTTCTAGTTTCATTCCTATCTTTTCCAAAATCTCCTTTTCCTTTCCAAGTCGCATCACCAAGTTATGGGCATCTTCCAAATTTTCTAGGGCTTCTTCAGAAACTTGCTTTTGTTAATTAAGGGACTTGTAGAACACGTCTCTCTTATCTCCATAGAAGGTTAAAAAATTAAAAATGTATAGAAAAAATAGGAAGGTATGTTACTTGTAGGACCCATATTATGGAGTATCTCTTCGACAGGACATGATACGATATGATGTGTGCCTATTAAGATTGATCGTAAATCATATTATACATGTATGTGTGTGTAGGCATTTGCATATAAATAAAAATAACATTGTTACACCACATACATATATATTCAAAAAGAAATGCATAAACTGCATGGCTAAAATGAAATATGGAAAGCTCATCTCCTCAAGTTCTATCTCCTATCTTTGTATGATTTTTCTCTTTTGATGTATCAATTTCAGAATGTCATATAACATATTTTACTTCTTCTCTAAAGATTTCTGTTTCTTTCTTGTGATCATTATTGAAAATTAAACAGAAGGAAAAGGAAGCTGCCATTACTTCTTTAGAGAAAAAATTCGAGTTGGACCTGATGAATAACAAAAAAGTTCGAAATAAACAACTAGTGAAAGCAAATGAGGAGAAGCAATCTTTAGCTAACCAATTGCAACTAGCGAATGGTAGAATAAATATATTGATAAAGAGCTGCAAAATGGGAAAAGATTAGTTAAAGAGCTTAATGCCCAAGTCAATAGTCTTCGAGCCAATGTTGTTAATGCAAGGAATGAGAAGAAGGAAGTCAAAGAAAAGTTGAAGGACAAGCTGTTGTTTCTGGAGTATAAGTTTCCCCTTCAAACAATCCGAAAGAATTACCGTAACAGTACTATAGAAAATTAAATTTGAGCCCACCGATTTCACGATGTTTTTTTAAAACGATTTACTGCCTTCAACGGTGCCAAAGGTATCCAGCAATCATTTTCCAGGGTAGAACGAATTTCATCTCCTATGGAAGCAGCACAACAATCTGCAGGAGTTCCAACGAACGCAACGAAATATTTTTACTTCAAAAACAATATCAGAACGAGAGGGAGAATGTGATTCAAACCAGAGAAAATTTGCAATGAAAATGGTGTACTTTTTCTGCAAGCGGGGCAGGCTATTTATAGATTTGTTCGTGGCCATTCGAACATCCTCCAGAACAGTCGTCACTGTTCAGACAGCCTCCAAAATTCCAACAAACATGTTAGTTCAATACTGCGTCTGTTAAGTTGATTAACGGTCAACGGTTAACAGTCGACTATTTGGTCGGTTAACAGTCGACTATTTAACAGACCATCTGGATCAAAAATTACCCGAAAAAAAGCCAATGGAAAAAAAATAAATTTTATTAAGCACCCAAGAATTTGATTGTATACAATTTGGTCCAAAAATTTAAATAAATTTTGTCCAAAAAATTAATATAGTGCAAGGATGCACCTGCACCGAACCGGACTCGGACTCAGACACAGGCACGTACTCATGCTGTGCCGAGCCGAGCGGGTCGATCGGTCGGACGGACGACGGCGCGCGCATGTGGGCTTATGACCCGAACCCGATAGGATATAGGTCTCTCCCTTCCAAAAACTATTGGTACCCCTTGGGGCCAAAACATAATTTCCAAACTTGCACCATATAAATCACACCAAAGTTTCATAACTTTCCTATGTAGGATAAGTGTTTGGGCAAATCAAAATCTTCACTAATTCATAGTTTCAAGTGGGTTACTTTAATATTAAATATTTTATTCAATTCTAAATAATTTTCGATAAATAAATATACCATGTTCATCACCTTGCGGAGTAGAACGTGAATATGCTAGGTCCCATATTAATTAAGATGTGGGTTCCATTGAAATCTGGGTCCAAAGTTGACCCATTTCATACCATTTTCTAACAATTCCCCACGTGAATGAAATATGTCGGTCTTTTCCAAACAACAACATCTGATATGTTTTTCTGAAGAAAGTTGAAGAACACCGCATCAAGATAAGTATCCAAAAACTTTGAACTTTCCCTAATAAAATCCATCGGATTTACTTAGCCAATCAATAGCAAGTTGTTTTGAACAGTCAATCGTTCATGTAAACCTAGACAATAGAAGTCACACAGTTCTCTTCAAACACAGTTGGTTTTCACATTTGTGTCCATTTTGGCCTTGGACGCCTCTTGGTTCATGAGTGTTTTTAGAGAATTCATCTTCATCTAATTCTCTTAGAAGCGACCCCTTCTCACCCACATAGGTGATTTCCATAAAGAGTATTCTGCTATACTCCACTTGAACGAATCAAGATATGGAAACTATTAAAAGCGTAACTTAACATATTTCTCTGCTATTAGGCACTAACTCATCATAGGAATGGGTAAGAGTAATAATCTCCCTAGTGCTTACTAAGTTTGTCACAATTTGGTTATCCCATTGAACCTAGATCTTGGGATTTCCAGTCAACTAGTTTGGGTTGCCACCATGAAAACTTTTGATTATTTTATCGATTTTAATACCATCCCGTTTGATGAACTTTCAACTTGCTCTCTTGTTAAACTTTTAGTTAGCGGATCCGCAATATTCTCTTTTGATTTCACATAATCTATAGTGATAACGCTAGTAGAGAGCAATTGTCGGACGATATTGTGTCTACGATGTATATGTCGAGATTTACCATTATACATAGCATTTTGTGCCTTACCAATTGCTGATTGACTATCGCAATGGATACATATAGCACATGTTTTATCCAACATGGAATATCTTCTAGGATGTTTCTTAGCCATTCGGCTTCTTCTCCAGCTTTATCTAACGCGATAAATTCAGATTTCATCATTGATCTAGCTATACATGTTTGTTTTGAAGATTTTCATGATAATGCAGCACCTCCAAGTGTAAAGACATATCCACTTGTTAACTTGGAGTCTTTAGTATCTGATATCCAATTTGCATCACATAATCCTTCAAGTACTGCTGGATATTTTGAATAGTGCAATCCAAAGTTTTTTGTATGTTTTAAATACCCTAAAACCCTAATAATTGCCTTCCAGTGATCAGCGCTTGGATTGCTTGTATATCGACTTAGCCTTCTAATTGAATAAGCAATATCAGGTTGAGTACAGTTCATGATATACATTAAACTACCAATAATTCAAGAGTATTCCAATTGAGACTTACAGTCACCAGTATTGGAAACAAGATGCATACTGGCATCCATAGGTGTTTTTATAGGAATAATATCATATTTCTTGAATTTATCAAGAATCTTCTCAATGTAGTGTAATTGAGACAATATAATACCATTGGATGTTCTAGAGATTTTAATTCCTAACATAACAGCGGTCACACCTAAATCCTTCATTTCAATTTTGTTTGTTAGCATCCTTTTAGTAGCTTGAATTATGGTATCATTGTTACCCATAATCAACATGTCATCTACATATAAACATACCATGACATATCCATTTTGAGTGCTCTTGACATAAACACATTTGTCACACTTGTTAGTTTTGAAACCATTTGACATCATAACCGTGTCAAATTTTTTGTTATTTTTTAGGAGCTTGCTTTAATCCATAAAGTGATTTAACAAGTCGACACACTTTCTTTTCTTGTCTTGGGGCAACAAATACTTCAGGTTGCTCCATATAAATTTCTTCATCTAACTCTCAATTCAGGAAAGCTGTTTTAACATTCATTTGATGTATATCCAAATCTTTCAATGTTGCTATCGCAATAAGCATACGAATGGAAGTGATTCTTGTCACGGAAGAATAGGTATTGAAATAATTAAGACCTTCTTTTTGCTTGTAGCCTTTAGCAACAAGTCTTGCCTTATATTTATCAATTGATTCATCTACTTTCATTTTCCTTTTGAAAATCCATTTACATCCCAATGAATTATTACCGGGAGGAAGGTCTACTAATTCCCATGTATGATCTTGTAGTATGGATTCAATTTTACTATTAACAGCTTCTTTCCAATATAAAGCTTCGATTGATGACATAACTTCTTTAAAGTTTTGAGGGTCATTTTCTAACAAATATATTAGAAAGTCAGGCCCAAAGGAGGTTGACATCCTAGCCGTCTTACTGCATCTAGGTTGTTCATTTATAGGTTCTTGATCTATAGCCTCATCATTTTCACGAGATCTCTTCTGTGAATTTGATTCACTTTGCATGTTATAAAGAAAAACATTTTCAAAATATGTAGCATCCCTTGATTCAATAATCGTATTAACATGCACATCGGGTATTTCAGACTTGTGTACCACAAATCTGTATGCGTTACTATGGTAGGCATAACCAATGAATAAACAATCAATGGTTTTTGGTCCTAACTTAACCTTTTTAGGTTTAGGAACTACTACCTTGGGCAAACATCTCCATACCTTTAAGTATTTATAATTAGGTTTGTGACCTTTCCATACTTCATAAGGTATCTTATGTATTTTTCGATGTGGTAATTTGTTAAGAAGATAATTGGCAGAAAGCAAAGCATTTCCCCACAAGTTCTACGGTAATCCAGAACTTATCAACATAACATTCATCATCTCTTTCAATGTTCGGTTCTTGAGTTCAGCAATACCATTGGATTGAGGAGAATAAGGCGCGGTAGTTTGATGAATAATTCCGTGTTCCGAACAGAATTGTTCAAATGGAGAATCATATTCACCACCTCTATCACTTCTTATAGCCTTAATCTTTTTACTAAGTTGATTTTCAACTTCCAACTTGTAATGTTTAAACACTTCAATTGCTTCATCTTTACTTTTGAGTAAATACACATAGCAATATCGAGTACAATCATCGATAAAAGTAATAAAGTACTTATTACATCCTCTCATTTGAACAAACTTTAAATCACATATGTCAGTGTGAATTAAATCTAGAGGTTCGGTACTTCTTTCAACAGAACGAAAGGGTAAATGTGCTATTTTAGCTTCTATACATATATCGCATTTGTGATTAGGATTTAAATCGCACTTTGGTAATAAATCTAATTTGATTAGTCTACGCAAAGTATTAAAATTTGTATGTCCTAATCGTTCATGCCAAATATTAAACAACTCAAGCAAGTAAAAAGAACCAAGTATTTTATTCATAATCGAAGGTACAACAGTCATTACATTCAACTTAAAGAGCCCCTCATTCAGGTAGCCCTTTCCTATAAACATTTCATTGTTCGTAAGTATAAATTTGTTGAAATGAATACTAGCTTAAACTTGTTCTTGCTTAATAGGGAACCCAATACCAAATTCTTTCGAATATCAGGCACATGAAGAACGTTATTCAAAGTGAGCTCCTTTCCACTTGTCATTTTCAGCACTATCTTTCCTTGTCCTTCAACTTTGGAAGATGATGAGTTTCCCATGTAGAGTTATTCATCATGATCCATTGCTTTGTAGGTAGAGAACATCCCGCGGTTTGAGCATATGTGACGAGTAGCTCCAGTATCCACCCACCATTCCTTAGTGTTTCCAACTAAGTTGCATTCAGAGACGACTGCAGAAAGATTTATTTCTTGTACTTTATCAGAAAGGTTGTCATGTTCTATTACATTTGCCTAGTGAGGTTTTCCCTTGACATTTTTTTGTCTTTCGACAGTCCTTGGATCGGTGTCCTGCCTTGCCGCAGTTGTAACAATTGCCCTTGAACTTTTTAGCAAGTTTTGAAGAACTAGTTTGCCCTTCGCCATTGTTCTTCCTCTTTTTGCTAGTCTTTAAACCTCTTTCCACAATGTTGGGTTTTGATTCCATCGAATGAGATGCACCACTCCTCTTTTCAGATTTGCGATTGTCTTCTTCTATTCTCAACCAAACAATGATATCTTCAAGTTTCATTTCCTTCCGCTTATGCTTTAGATAATTCTTGAAGTCCTTCCAAGAAGGTGGTAATTTCTCAATCAGTATAGCGACTTGAAATGATTCACTTAGTTTCGTTCCTTCGGTATGGATGTCGCTAAGTAGGATTTGAAGTTCTTGAACTTGGGATATGACAGTCTTGCTATCAACCATTTTATAATCCAAAAAACGATCGACAATGAATTTCTTCGTGCCGGCATCTTCGATTTTGTACTTTGTGTCCAAAGATTCTTACAATTCTTTTGTGGACTTCGCATTGCAGTACACATTATATAATGTGTTATCCAGTCCGTTGAGTACATAATTTCTGCACAGGAAATCGGAATGCTTCCATGCATCAACCGTAACCAATTTCTCAACGTCACTTTCTTGCTCGGTGTATAAAGGTACATTTTCTTTGAGAAATTTTGTCAAACTTAATGTTGTCAGATAAAAATGCATTTTCTGTTGCCAACGCTTAAAATCTGACCCATTAAATTTCTCTGATTTTTCTCCGATCGTATTCTAAAACAGAAGTTATCATTTCTAAAACACAATCAGAAGATAATCAATAAGAAGGAGTAGAAATAGAATGATCCAGAAAAGCAAATTCGTTTTAAAATTGTTGTTTCTAGAGTATAAGTTTCCCCTTCAAACAATCCGAAAGAATTACCGTAACAGTACTATAGAAAATTAAATTCGAGCCCATCGATTTCACGATATTTCCTTAAAACGAATTTACTGCCTTCAATGGTGCTAAAGGTGTCCAACAATCGTTTCCCAGGATAGAACAAATTTTGTCTCCTATGAAAGCAGCACAGCAATCTGCAGGAGTTCCAAGGAACGCAATGAAGTATTTTTACTTCAAAAATAATATCAGAACGAGAGGGAGAATGAGATTCAAAGTAGAGAAAATTTACAATGAAAATGGTGTAATTTTTCTGCCAGCGGGACAGGCTATTTATAGACTTGTTCATGGCCATTCGAACATCCTTCAGAACAGTAGTCACTGTTCAGACAGCCTCCAAAATTCCAACAGACATGTTAGTTCAATCTTGTATCTGTTAAGTTGGTTAACGGTCGACGATTAACAAGTCGACTGTTTAATCGATTAAGAGTCGACTGTTTAATCGATTAACAATCGACTGTTTAACAGACCATCCAGACCAAAAATTACCCGAAAAAAGCCAATGGAAAAAATAAATTTTATTAAGTACCCAAGAATTTGATTTTATACAATTTGGTCCAAAAATTCAAATGCAAGGACGCACCCGTGCCGGTTGGACGACATCGGTGGCGCGCGCATGTGTGCTTATTATCGAACCCGATAGGATATAGATCTTCCCTCTTCGAAAGACTATTGGTACCCCTTGGGGCCCAAACCCAATTCTCAAACTTGCACCATATAAATCACACCAAAGTTTCATAACTTTTCTATGTGGAATAAGTGTTTAGGCAAATCAAATTCTTCACTAATTCATAGTTTCAAGTGGGTTATTTTGACATTAAATATTTCATTCAATTCTAAATGTTTTTCGATAAATAAACATACCACGTTCATCACCTTGCGGAGTAGAACGTGAATATGCTAGGTCCCGTATTAATTAAGATGTGGGCCCCACTGAAATTTGGGTCCAAAGTTGACCCATTTCATACCATTTTCTAACACAAGCTTGACTCTATAGCAGTCTTAGAAGGAAGAATCGACTTGCTTATTTAAGGGATCAATGATAAAGAGGATAATATTCAAAATCTTAACTCGAAACTTGTTGATAAAAGAAAGAGAGAGAGCTCTGCACATCAGCAGTCCAAGGATCTACTAATGATTTTGAATCTGAGATCAAATGAAAAAAAATGCTGGACTTGAAGAATGCGACTATGGATAATCAAATTGCACAAAATAATTCGTTGGTTGCTGAGAAAACTAATTATGAAAAGAAAGTTGCTGCCCTTTAGACGGAGTATAGCCACTTGAAGTCCTATACAGAAAAGAAGGCAGCTACAGATGCAGAGATTTTAGCATAACGAGAAGAGAAAATTCACCAGCTTGATGAACAACTTCAATTTGCCTCTGATGAAGTGAAGAAAAATGAAGGTATTTTTGCTGATTTTCAGTATGTATGTCTGTTTTTTGAGAAGTCCTGAATAGCTGAAGCACCAAATCTTGCCGAAGCTTCATTACGTAAAAAGAAGTTTAGACATACTCAATATATCATAACATCAAGTTTTAATAAGTTATGACACAATTTTATTGCTCTTGAATCAAGCTTCATTGTTTTCTTTTTATAAGAACAAGCTAATTTTAAATACCTTTTAGTTGCAGGTGAAGTTAATTTCACTAATATCAATCTGGCTACCACCAATCATTTACTCGGGTTCATGATTAAAGATCTCGATGGCTATGGTAAGGCTTTTCCTAAGAACTTTTATTTTCACAATTCTTTTATGTGCACTATTGAACATGTTAACTTTCTAATATCAGGAAATTATGTGGAAGGTAAGGTCTCATCAGTCGAATTAAAAACGTGTCTCACTTTAATTCAATAGAAACTAGATATGCATGGCAAATAGAACTGATGAGAAACATGTAACACAATATCTTATTTTATTTTCATATTAATGTGCATCACTTATTCAAAAAATGAACTTTGTAATTGTAACTATATATCTATATTTCTTTTGTATTATCTCTTAAAAGAGGGAATCCTCCATCCACTGTTTATTCAAGAAGCAATTATCCTTTTCCCATCTTATCTTAAAATTGTAAGTGTTATGACCTAAATTCAATCGATTTAGGTTGTAAACACTTTTAATATGTTTAATGCATTTATTTTTGGTAAGATCTATTATTTATTTAAATTAATATTCTAATAAATAATATTAAATAATAGAGTCCAAAGATTCAAGTTTAATTGATTTGTTAATAACAAGGAGTTGTGATTGTGATATGCAAATTACATATTATTGGATCTTGAATAATCCATGGTCGTAAGTAATAACGAGATACGGATATCGTTATTACAAATAGACCATCGTGTGTGGCATTTTTTACTTCTGAAGTAAGTAGTTGATCTCACAAGTTAAAGTATGGAGACACTTAAATGAACGCGTAGATATTTTGTTATCTAAGAGATTCCATATGGATAACTATCTGAGTGTCAATGGTTCATCTCTAACGTTCGTCAGTGGAATTGGTCCTTTGTTTTGAGGTCGTCATAGTGCCTTGTATGAGGACAGTCATATTTTGACAGTGTTGAATGTTGCTTTGCCAAGGGCCGCTAATACAGCATCGTTCGGGTATGTCAAGAATCATATGAAAGTTGTGGATGACCAATAGAGGATTCGTCACTCTTAGATAGTAAGATATTATGATCTGCATTTCATTCAATTGAGTCGATAACGAAATTTTTGGCCAAAGTATACTCAGAAGTCGAAAAGAAGTTTTTGATTTATATTGACTTAATAATAGAATGAAAGATATGATCGATAATCGAGATTGACACATTTTCATATCTCGTAATTGATCGGATCATATTGAAGAAAGGGATTATAGTTTTATGGTAAACGAACAAGTTTGATTTTGTCATACCACGTGATATTTTCCGTCATATGTATCGTCCTGAAACGTTGCTAGATGTCAATTTGGGATGGTGAGTGTGAATTGTTGATAAATTAAAAGAGTATTTTAATTTATCAATTTTGATTAGATCAAAATAATATTTCACGTCGTTAGGTATTGTGATCGGGAACTTGGTGGATCGCACACAAAAGAGAATTGGAAGATTGTTATTTGTCGATTAATTAATTTTTAAT
Organism: Olea europaea var. sylvestris; assembly: GCF_002742605.1. Lineage (NCBI taxonomy): Eukaryota > Viridiplantae > Streptophyta > Magnoliopsida > Lamiales > Oleaceae > Olea > Olea europaea. The sequence continues at coordinate 27,875,658 of NC_036248.1, read as the reverse complement.
TTAACAAGCATTGGATAAATTAATTAAGTGAGTTGGTTATTTATATGCCCGAATTAATTAATTCACAAATCTAATTTAATTAAATGGGATTAATTAAATATTGGATCGGGTCAGGCCAAGCCCGTTTGGGCTTATATAAATACATGGCTAGGGTTTTCAATTTGTAGAGATTCTCATAATTTTTGCTATCACGAGAGGAGAAAACTCTGGTGGCTGCAATCCGTTCTCAGTGTGGAATTCATTGAAAACTGGACAATTGGACAGTCGGGGGAGACATATCCAAGTTGCTGGAACAAAGATAACGCAACGGAGTTTGCAAATCTAGAAAAAGGTACAACTTTTATCACAATTCCTATCTAAACACAAAAATGAATCTTGGTGGGAATTGGAATTCTTTTTTTTTTCGCTGTACATAATAAATAAATTCCCAATAGTAGTATTAGAGACAACTTTGTGTTTGTTAGGAATGGATTTACATGTTTATGAAATCAAAAGTTGATTTTTCAACATGTTCTTGAATCTAACAATTAAAGTATTTATATTTCTTCAAATTTTGATTTTGAAAAACATAATTTTTTTGGATCGGCGGGTGGCCCGCCACTGCCTTTGACCGCCCGCGCAGCACGCTGCCAGGCTTGGTAGTGTGCTGCTAGGCGTTTACAGCAGTAGGCATTGCTCTGGACCAGAGCGGCGCCTGTGTGTGTGCTGTTGGCAGCGACATCTGTTGTAGTGCGAAAGGCTACTACAGTAGGGCCTTTGCATTGCTAACGGAAGGGTAAAAGCAGGCGACGAGTCTTGCTGGTAATGACGTCGCCAACCCAAAAAGAATAAGAAAAAAAATATTTTTTTTAGGGTTTGGGGAGAGTTGGAGGCGAGGGCCTCTCATGCAATTTATGAAATTTCAGGCCCTCGCATGCAAATTAATTTTGGGGTTGTCTTGCAAATTTTAAATAAAGGACTTGTCACGTAAATTACATAGTTGAGGGGCTTGATTTTAATTTTGGCTTGGATCAAATTGCAATTGTTGAAATGGGGTTTAAATTTAAATTCAATGTAGGTTTTTAAATTATGCCCTTGTTTGAGCCCCATTTTTCAACCAAAATATATTTTTCAACAGTGATTTGATATCATTTCAATCACATTCTTCAATAAAATAATATTATACGCAAATCAAAAACTTTTCCTTATTTTTTAACCACACATTTCTTATCAATACACTATTCAAAAATTCATTTTCTTCACAAAAATGGGGCTCAAACAACGGCTATGATTTTAATTGGGTTTGACCCATGTTTCAATTTGGGCCCAAAATTAAAAATTTTATTTAAAATTGATGACTTTTATATTTTTGTTAAAATTAGATTTTAACTTAAATATTTATTGTTAACCCTATATTGAATTTTGTTTTATTTAGGAATTTTGTCCTAAATTAAAATGTTGATTCAATTTTATTAGAGTTGGACTCTAATTTCGTGTTAATTAAATTTTGATTTTAATTAATATTATTTCCCCAATGTATATATTGAAATTGGAGTAAGACTCTAATTTGATAAATAATTAAAATTTGATTTTAATTATTCTCCTCTAAAATTTTAAAGAATTAGAGTTGGACTCTAATATAATATTTAATTAAAATTTGATTTTAATTAAATAACTTCGCCCGATGATTATTGAATAGAGTTGGACTCTAATCCGGAATTTGATTAAAATTTGATTTTAATTAAATAGGCCCGCCAATTAAGTTAATTAATTATTTAATTATTTCGATCCAATTTTTAAATGAGTTTTGACGACTATAATTGCTAGATTCTTAAGACGTTGCATATAATATTAGATATTATATAGAAAATATTTATGTGATAAATGTCTATTTATAGATGATTATGAACTCGATCATGTGGATGTGTTGAATGACTGACTTAATTCTTATCGTTTTATGGGTTTGTGAGCTCTTAATTGTTTTGGACTTGCGAGTCCGTTATTATTGTTGTTGTTATGTGCCTGCGAGTTCTTTATTAATTTTGGACTTGTGAGTCCGTTGTTGATATTATTATTATGGGCCTGTGAATCCAATTTCATTTAGGCTTGCGTGCCAACTAGTATAGGATACATGTTGCAATTGAACTAATTGAAAGCACGAGAAAAAGAGGAAACCATGGAGATGGTGCATTGATATTGATTGTCATACCCCCTAATAATTGATCAACTAGTCTTCCCTTTGGCTCGGGAAAATTAGATAGAATAAGTCTATAATTATTCATACTATTATTTGTATATTTATTCGCATAGTTGATGCATGATTAAATATATATGTATATAATTATTTGATAAGACCATTGCATGCTAAATTCCTCGTTAAAATATTAAGTCGATATTATTTGTCTTCTGTCATTATAGTAAAAAACGAGAATCCTAAATCAATCTCAGTTTGTTGAGTGCACTCAAGGCTGGTCTATTAGGGACATGTTTGACACTATGAAATATTTGATATTTCTGAATGATGAGTTTTACTTAACTGTAATTTTATCTTTTATTAAGTACACTCAAGGAGATAAATTTTAGAGGCATGTTAAACTAACACATAAAATGTGTAAAGACAAAGAGTTGTCAGCTTAATGATCTGAGAGTTGTATGGAGATACAATTGATAATAGTATCTATCCAGATGTTTTATTGAGATTTGTTGAGTATGCTCAAGATCTTGATATAACGAATGAGATCCCAACCCACTGGGAATTAAATGTGGATCCCAATCATTTATGTATGAGGGTCATGAATTTATTTTAAATAGTGAGAGCACATTTAATTAAAGTCCATATTGAATTTGTGCAAATGCATTACAATACATATTGATTCTATATTTTTCATCATTTACAATTTTTGAATCATGAGTAATCATATGAATTTGAGAGGCATACTGGATTCCAACAAAATGATCAGACCAAATTTTCTCGATTGGCACTGCAATTTGAGAATCGTTCTCAAACATGAGAAAATTGGGTATGTCCTTGAGCAGCCCTTTCCAGAGGTACTTACTGAAAATTCCACTAAGGAAGAGATGACTGCTTACAACAAATACAATGATGACCATAACACTGCAGCATGTGTGATGCTTGTAGATATGTCACCTGAGTTGCAAAAGCAACATGAGGGTATGGATGTTTACACTATGATTTTTCATGAACAGTCTCGTGTAGAAAGGTATGAAACATCCAAACAACTGTACCGGTGCAAAATGGCAGAGGGATCTTCAGTCAGTGCTCATTTGCTAAAGATGATTGGTTGCATTGAGAAATTGGCTCAATTGGGTTTTATCATAGATCACGAACTAAGTATTGACTTCGTTCTACAGTCTCTGGCAGATAGTTATTCAAAGTTCATCATGAACTTCAATATGAATAAGATCGAATGCACACTTCCTGAGTTGCTTAATATGCTTAAAACTGTGGAGCCCAATGTTAAAGCTAGCACTGGGCATGTCTTAGTCATTCAATCCTCCAAGGGCACTAAGAGGAAAATCAAAGGAAGTTTTAAGAAAACATCCAAGAAGACTAAGGATAATAACAAAGCAGTCAAAGTAAGTAAGGACAATATCAAATCTGATGACATGTGCTATCACTGTGGAGTGAAAAGTCATTGGAAGAGGAACTGCAATACTTAACTCGCAAGCTTGAAGGGAAAGAAGTCTTTTGAAACTTCTACTTCAAGGATTTTTGTTATTGAGGTTAATATATCTACTTCATTGGCTTCTTAGGTATTAGATACCGGATGTGGATCTTATATTTTTATAAATATGCATGGACTAAAGAAAAGTAGACTACTGTAGAAAAGAGAAGTTAACCTGAGCGTTGGGAATGGAGCAAGAGTTGCTGCATTAGCTGTAGGGACATACTTCTTACCATTGCCTTTGGACTTAGTATTAGAATTAGAAAATTGCTATTTTGTTCCCACCATTACTAAAAATATTATTTCTATTTCATGTTTGGACATGAATGGTTTTTCAATTAATGTTAAGAATAATCGTAGTTCGTTTTATAAAGATGAGATTTTTTATGGTTGTGGCGCATTGCAAAATGGAATTTATATTTTTGATACTGAGTCATTTATTCTGAGTATAGAAAATAAGAGGCATAAAAGTGATAATGTAAATAATACCTATCTCTGGCATTGCAGACTGAGTTATATTAACGACAAACGCATTCCTAAGTTACATAAAGATGGATACTTGGGGTCAACTGATTTTGAATTATTTGACAAATGTGAGTTGTGCCTATTAGGCAAAATGACCAAATTTTCTTTTACTAGAAAAAGAGAAAGAGCTGCAGAACTATTGGAACTAATACATACTGATGTATGTGGACCCATGTCAATTACCGCTAAATGTGGTTTTTTTTACTTCATCACATTTACTGATGATCATTCTAGATATGATTATGCATATCTGATAAAATTCAAGCATGAAGCACTTGAAAAGTTCAAGGAATTCAAAATTGAAGCAGAGAAACGGGCAGGTAAAAATATTCTCACGCTAAGATCAGATCGAGATGGAGAATATTTAAAGGGAGAATTTTTAGACTATCTAAAAGAGAATGAGATTCTTTTGCAGTGAACTTCGCCATATACACCGCAACATAATGGTATATCTGAACGGAGGAATCTCACATTGTTAGACATGGTACGAGATGAGCCATGCAAACATCCTAAAATCATTTTGGGGTTGCTGCGTGCTACACCCTAAATCGTGTCCCATTTAAATTGGTTGATAAAACTCCATACGAGTTATGGAGAAGAAAAAGACCCAACTTATCTTACATGATAATTTGGGGTTGTGACGCTTATGTGAAACAAAATAAATCGGATAAGTTTGAGTCTAAATCTGATAAATGCATATTTATGGAATATCCAAAAGAGACTATTGCATATCAGTTCTGTAATCTCATTGAGAAGAAGGTGTTCATTTCAAGAAATGTCCTATTCCTAGAGAAAGAGTTTATTCTAGGAGAGCGTAGTGGAAGTAAGATAGAACCTGAAGAAGTTCAAGAATCCATAGACACTTTTGACTAATTAGATGAACCTGAGTCCAATCCCACACTTGCTGATGGACAGACTCTTAATCAGGATATAGAGACTCCTCAGGACACTCCAACTCAGCGTAAATCAAGTAGGATCATTCGACCTCCCAGAAGGTACGAATTCAAGATTACTAATCAAGTATTATTAGTCGAGGATGATGAATCTACAAATTACGCAGAAATGATGTCAAGTGTTGACTTAAAGAGATGGCAAGAGGCCATGGAATCCGAAATGAACTAGCTATATAAGAACAAGATTCGGACCTTGGTCGACCTTCTGAGTGGGATAAAACCCATAGGTTGTAAATGGATTTACAAGAAAATGGCCGATGTGGATGAAAACGTCCATACATACAAAGGAAGCCTAATAGCAAAAGGTTTCACACAAAGACAAGGAGTTGACTTTGATGAAATATTTTCATCTATAGCCATGCTGAAGTCCATTCAGATTTTGCTTGCAATAGCTGCATACCATGATTATTAGATATGACAAATGGATGTCAAAACTGCTTTCCTTAATGGAAACTTGCAAGAGAGGTGTATATGACACAGCCAGAAGGTTTTGATCCAAAGAAGCCAACAATGTATGCAAACTTAATCGATCCATTTATGGATTAAAGTAAGCCTCTAGGAGCTGAAATTTTCGTTTTGGTGAGACAATTAAAAAGTTTGATTTTATAAAAAATGAAGATGAACCGTGTGTTTACAAGAAGAAAAGTAGGAGGGCGGTCATATTCCTAATATTATATGTCGATGACATATTATTAATGGAAAACGACATCTCAATGCTTCAATCGGTAAAATTATGGTTGTCAAAGAATTTCTCCATGAAAGATATGGGAGGAACAGCATATATCTTGGGAATAAAGATCTATAGAGATAGATCTAAAAAATTGCTTGGCTTATCCCAATTTTCATACATAGACAAAATCTTGAGAATATTTAACATGGAAGAGTCCAAGAGAGGTTTGTGTCCTATGTTACATAGGATTTACCTCTCAAAAGATATGTGTCTCAAAACACATGATGAAAGAAATCGCATGGATATGAATCCCTATGCTTCGACGATAGGATCTATTATGTATGTGATGCTATGCACGAGATCAGATGTTTCATATGTTCTAAGTGTTACAAGTAGGTTTCAAGCAAATCCTGGTGAGAAATACTGGATAGCGGTTAAGAACATTCTTAAGTATTTGAGAAGGACTAAAGATGTGTTCTTAATCTATAAAGGAGATGAACTAAAGGTTCATGGGTATACTGATGCTAGCTTTCAATCTGACAAGGATGATAGCAAGTCTCAATTTGGATATATGTTTACTTTCAACAATGAAACGGTTAGTTGGAAAAGTTCCTAACAAGAGACAACTGCCGATTCAACAACGAAGCCGAGTACTTTGCTGCTTCTGAAGCAGCGAAGGAAGTTGTTTGGATCAAGAAGTTCATTAATGAATTAGAAGTCATTCCTAGCATTGTTGATCCTTTACCTTTACATTGTGATAACAATGGAGTCATCGCACAAGTGAAAGAATTGATGTCTCATCAATAATCCAAACATGTGTTAAGACGATATCATCTCATCAGGGAGATTATACAAAGAAATGACGTAAAGATAGAGCGAGTTCCCACAAATGATAATATTACAGATCCATTGAGAAAGTTATTGTCACAACAGAAACGTGATCATCATGTGGACGTTTATGATATTAAATACATGAGTGATTGGATCTAGTGCAAGTGGAAGTTTGTAAATGTTATACCCTAAACCCAATCGATTTAGGTTGTAAACACTTTTAATATGTTTAATGCATTTAATTTTGGCAAGATCTATTATTTATTTAAACTAATATTATGATAAATAATATTAAATAATATAGTCCGAAGATTCAAGTTTAAGTAATTTGTTAATCACAAGGAGTTGTGATTGTGAGATGCAAATTACATATAATTGGATCTTGAGTAATCCATGGTCGTAAGTAATAACGAGATACAAATATTTTTATTATGGATAGACCATCGCGTGTGGTATTTCTTACTTCTGAAGTAAGTAGCTGATCTCACAAGCTAAAGTATGGAAACACTTAAATGAACGCGTGAATGTTTCGTTATAGAAGAAAACATTGGATACCCGCTAAGAGATTCCACATGGATAACTATCTGAGTGTCAGTAGTTAATCTCTAACGTTCGGTAGTGGAATTGGTCCTTTGACTTGAGGTCGTCATAGTGTCTTGTATGAGGACAGTCATATTTTGACGGTATTGAATATTGCTCTGCCAAGGGCCGCTAATACGGCATCGTTCGGGTATATCAAGAATCATATGAAAGTTGTGAATGATCAATAGAGGATTCTTTACTCTTAGATAGTAAGAGATTATGATCTAAATTTCATTCAATTAAGTCGATAACGAAATCATTGGCCAAAGTGTACTCAAAAATCGAAAAGAAGTTTTCAACTTATATTAATTTAATAGTAGAATGAAAGATATGATCAATAATCGAGATTAACACACTTCCATATCTCATAATTGATTGGATCATATTGACGAAGGAATTGTTGTTTCATGGTAAACGAATAAGTTTGATTTTGTCATACCACATGATATTTCCCGTCACATGTATTATCCTAACACATTACTAGATGTTAATCTAGGACGGTGAGTGTGAATTGGTAATAAATTAAAAGGATGCTTTAATTTATCAGTTTTAATAAGATCAAAATAATATTTCACGTTGTTAGGCATCGTGATCGGGAACCTGATTGGTCGCACACAAAAGAGAATTGGAAGATTGTAATTTTTCGATTAATTAATTTAACAAGCATTGGATAAATTAATTAATTTTGTTGGTTATTTATAGGCCCAAATTAATTAATTGGATTAATTAATTCACGAACCTAATTTAATTAAATTGATTAATTAAATATTGGATCAGGTCAAGCCAAACCCGTTTGGGCTTATATAAATATATGGCTAGGGTTTTTAATTTGTAGAGATTCTCATAATTTTTGCTAGCACAAGAGAAGAAAACCATGGTGGCTGTTATACATTCTGTGTGTCGAATTCATTGGAGGCTGGACAATTGGGCAGCTGTGGGAGGCAAATTCGAGTTGCTGGAAAAAGATAACCAAAAGGAATATGCAGATCTAGAAAAATGTACAACTTTTATCACAATTCCTATCTAAACACAAAGATGAATCCTGGTGAAAATTGAAATTCGTTTTTATTTCTACTGTGCATGATAAGTAAATTCCCAACACAAACATCTAGAAAAGTAATTCTTACACTAAGGGTGTAATGGTCTTTCAATATATATACAAAACATGTCTCTCCTCTGTCCAAAATTGGTTTACTATTGAAGGCTTTCATTCTCCTTACATTATCGAAAAGAAAAGCCTCGACTAATCCTAATTTATCTTTCTCTCTCTCTATTATGGAAAGAAATTCGAAATAATCTATAAGAATTGAGACATATATCTGTAAGTATAATTCTCATCCCTTCAATTTCTTCCTTCTGAGTAGATTTCTTCCGATTTTTTGAGCTGTAGTTCAAGAACTAAAAGAAGTTGGCAACGAGTTATAACTTGGGTTAAGTTTTTCTGTGTTTGCTTTAGAGAGGATGGAGCAATTGCCGGCAATGATTGTGTTCAAACCGTCAAGATGCAAGTGGCGATGGATATAAAAATGGATTATAGGCTGTCAACGCTAAGGCAGTAGCTTAGGTTTTAGGATTTACAAGGATAGGTGGTAGCCAATTCGTGGATGATGACCAAAGTAGAGCTATAAGCAAAAATCGTCAAACCGGCAAATCGAACTAAAATCGCATTTTAGAAACTGTCGATTTGGTGCCACGTGGACCCAATCAACGAAATGATTTTGAATCAAACCAAACCGATTTAAATGGTTTGGTTTAGGTTTGAGAATTTTAATTATGATTTAAAACCAAACTGTACCGGCGAAAAAATATATATAAATAAAAAAATGAAAAAATGAATTTTTTTGAAAATTCATCAAAATATTTACAATTCAATAATTTTGTCATTTGTGAATATTTTTGTCAATTTCTAATTTTTTAATACAGATATATTATTATTATTATCCAATAATCCTAATTTATATCTAAAATCTCAAAACTAACATAATCTATCAAAAGCCCTTTTCCTCTTCAGAATTTAGATGAACTCCAGCCGACACCCAACACAGTCTTGAGCCACCGACATCACACACTTCTTTTTCAGATTTTTCACCTCTTCAAAGTTGAATTGAAATCCATTATACCAAATTGAAGACAAAGGGATCCTAAACATTCGGTGATAATATTTGCTACGAATAAAGTTTCATATTAATAATTTTTTTGGAGCAAATTAAGGTAAGAATCTGAAATTAAATGTTTTTCATGACATCATACAAACGTAAACTTGTGTAATTATTATGTTTAGATATTATAAGCAATTGCTTTATTATTGTGGTTAGTTATTCTCTTTGTTTAATTAGTATTTTTTTTCAGATACGATGATCATGAAGTCTTGTTGTACATCATTATATTTTTTGGGCCTTATATCTAGTTTAGTAGACTTGTATTGTAATATTATTATATCGTCATTAGCCTAAGGAGGTGTTTGGGAGTAATTTTCATCCAAAAATTAATTTTTGATCGTTATTTCACTATTTCAATCCTAAAGTTTGACTTTTCTCTCACAGGTGGCCCTCACTTTTCTCCTAACAGTCAAAAAATCAATTCTCAAAATTGCTTCCAAACGTGGCCTAAAAATATGAACAAAAATGAAAAAAAAAAAACTATATTTTAGTTTATTATGATTTCATTTTGATTTAGTTGATATTTAAATTTATACTAGAAATATTTAACCCTGTTTGAGCCATATTTTCCATATCAGCATAATGAGAAAATTGACCTTTGAAAAAGAGGCTGGGTCTCATACATGAAACAGTAAGTTAACAAAGGCGATTGGACTTGTGGGATAACGGTCCAAATTTTTATTTTTTTGTCCCAAAAATTTAGTTCAAACAGACACTTAGTTTGTTTTAGATTTATTGCTAATAAGATATAAATATATATTGAATTCAATAAATTAATGACATAAAAGTAAATAGGCAAAAAATATATGATGAAATCGATGGTTTAAAATCGGACCAAATCGTCAGGTTTATGTTTGAGTTTTTTTCAAACTGTTCAAAATTGTTTGGTTTAGGTTTAGGTTTAGGTTTTTCTCAAACCGGTTTAAAAGGTTTGGTTTAAAAATCTATCAAAAATTAGTACATTCGGATTTTTTACACCCCTAGACCAAACGCCGATGGTATCTGTAGAAATGGTCGATGGTAAGATTTTTAACAAAATGCGAGATGTTCGTTCGAAAATTCTTAGCTAGGCAAGATTTCATGTTTTATTATATATATTTTGAGATTGAACTATTCGATTACAACTAGTGTTCTAAAGAGCATAAAGTGTGGTTAGGCGTGAAACTTCAAGCTTTACGAGTTTAAGCAAGCATATGCGAGGTTTAGGCATAAAAGAGTGTTTCTTATTTTTAATTATTAAACAATTTAAAAATTATTTAATAATTAAAATAATACATATCAAACATCTAGAATAATAAAATATTATATTTACTTAATAATTCCTACATCAGTCAATTATACAATTTTCAAGTTTTCTAAATGCAAAAATTAAAATATTTTTCATAGTTTTAATTTCAACTAGACAAATCATACTTCATAGTATGAGAACTTTATACATGCTATTTGAATTTGCAACAAAATAATGTGTCTCAAGATCATAATTACGTAATGGAAATAGTACCATAGCTTAAATCTTATTTAAATATTTAGATAAAATCATTTTTAATTTTTGTAGAAATAAAATCTTTCAAAAACTAAAAATTAAAGTCAAATGAAAAGGTTTTTTATAAATAAAAAAAAATCAATAAGTTAAAGTCGAATAAAAGACTTTTTAGAAAAGGGAAAAGAAATACTAAGAAAGTGCTCATAGGGAAGACGAAAGAAAGGAAGGAACAATTCATCCAGGAAAAAAAAGGTCCAAGCGTGAAGCGAGACGTTTTGCCCGAACTTGTCTCGCTTCAAGCCTAGACGCCGCTTAAGCTAGCTTTTTAGAACACTGATTACAACAATGTTGGTTCTTTAATTTCTTTCATGAAAGCAAATGGAGAGTTGAATATCCACATAAATATCAGAAATATCCACAGAATATATTTTATTTCAAAAAATAGTGGGTTGAATTACAGGAATTTAGAGAGAGAAGCTTTATCTGTAGGAGGAAGAGAGAGCTTGAGTTTAGGTGCAAGAGCTCTGTTATTCGTAATTTTCTTCTTTTATTTGTTTTTTGATAGCTCTTTGCTCTATTGCAACTACAATTCTCTTCTCTCTTTTTTATTTTTCTAATTTTTCTGAACTATGGCAAAAATACTAGAGTCAAAAAGAAAATAAATCCCTTTCTGCTTGAACTTCAAAGAGTATTCAGTGGAAAAAGTGTCGAAAATAAAATGAGAATAAAAAAATAACATTCTTACTTGAAAGTTGAGGGATTTGAAGGCCATTCGGATGCATATTTCTCCAAAGGATAACAATGAAGTCTAAGATAATCTCTCCAGTTATGGATTGTCTCCTCCTTCACATGAGATTTGTGGACAATCTCAGTCTTGAAAGGATCTTTTGAATATAATTTCAATCTTCTTCCAATGGTAAAGTTAAAAATTCATTAGCCTATTTGTTGGACCATAAAGGTTTCTTATTCCCAGCCCAAATCAATCATCGAAACTTTTTCACATTCGGAACAAAAGTCGAAAAATGGCACGACGTCGGCTATTGGTGAAAGAAAGAAAAATTAGATTTATGATTGTAGTGTAATAATAAATTATTTTGTGTGATAAATTTTTTAAAACCCATTTATGTAATTTTAGTTAAGGTTATCTAAGTGAATAAAAAAACTGCTTAAAATTGTGGTGTAACTAATAAAATTCGCGGTGGTAATATAATTAATCATTTTGTATATATACCAAAAGACCATTACACCCTTGCTTTGCCAATTGTTTGAGGGTAGATGGGAAAGGGATAATTGCTTCCTGAACGAATGAACAACGAGGGAAGGATTTCTCTTTTAAGAGAGCAGGGATAAGGAATTATTTGAAGAGTATTCTCTCAACATCCTAAGTTTGCTGGGTTGCCATGTCATCATTTTGATTGACATCGGAACATAATCGGTTATAAATTTCTTTTTTTCTCAAATTCATTTTTAAACACAGAATTTGATCAATATTTCCATCACACATCTTATGAATTGTTACCAAAATCTGTTAAAAATCTAAATTCTATCTAAATTAACCTGTGATTAATTTGTTTCTTTCACAAATCGATCGACAAGTATTTTGTACTCTAGTGAACAAGTTTTTGTTTTATTGGACTAGTAAAGAAATGAATTTAAGACTAGTAAAAATCAGTCACTGTAGCCTTCAACATCGAAATCAAGGTAAGTTAGGGGCATTTCATGGAAATATGGTGTTCAAGTCGATGCAGATAATAGAAGCAAGTGTCAACTTCGATTACACAATTAATCTCATGGTGATCATCGCTCCAAGTCAACTTTTTCGGTGATCGCAAAACGTTAACAGTACACGATCATAAAACTGTATTGACATAGAACTTTAAACATGGTTCTTGTGTTATTTTGCACATAAAATGATTTGGCTTTTCTTTAACTTGGGTTGTGATCAAATGTTTACGAGGGTCTTTTCTTTAAATTTTTTTTTTTTTTTTTTTTTTACTTAGTTTGGATGATTCGTTAATTTGATTCTAAAATTTGCAGTATTGAGTATTAGTCACTTCTTTTTTCTTTTTCATTTTTTGAAAAGTAAACCAGCCAAATATCTGAAATTCTTAAAAGTTGGTTGTATTTTCCAAGAAATTCCTATATAATTAGAGTCAAACAAAGTGAATTTTATTTCAACTATTGATGTTAAATAATCTATTAATGTGAAATTTTCTGAAATCTGAGGGCATTACAGATTTTTTTTTCTTTCGTTTGTAGTTTCTTCTAAATCAGAATTCTTTTTAAACAAATGCAAGAAAAGATCATTCAATTTTCTACAGCATAAAAAATACCAAAAAAATAAGTAGAAAACAGAAAAATAGCAATAGTATATTCATTTATATGGAAATCAAGAAGAATAAGTCGATTTTTTTCTATTATTTTAGCAAATGATGCTATGTAATTACCATATATTGAGTTAAAGTAATTTGTAAACTTTGTATTTTAAAACACGGTTTCGAAGTGTAGATCCATATACATTGTGTATTTTGTAAGTTTATTAGAAGACTACAGAAGTGCCACAAATACTGAACTTTCTTCATTGATTTACCAAACTGAAGTTCAAGAAAATAAGAAGAAATTACATAAATAAATTAAGTTCCTGAGAAACTCATGGTTTCTACAAATTTAGAGCAGTTACATCAGAGCTTTATAAATAGTTTAACTGCAAGTGAATATGGCTACTAACCACTCATTTTACCTTTCACCAAATTACAATCATTCTTATACTTAATCTCTCGACATTCATTGCTGCAGAATGGTTTGTCACTGCAAAAAATGATAGTAAAATTAAATGTGAACTTATAATTCTTTGTGTGCGCGTGTTTGTATAAGCAATTATTTTCCTGGAAATTTTTTGAACGAACCTGTACATGTAAATGTCTTCTCCATCCAGATCCTTTCTGCAGATGTAACAATATTTGAGAAAGTTAGCACTTCCGAAATATTGCGTTGAACAACGTGAGAGATTCACATTTTGACGAGGCATGCTCATCAACGGTTCGTCGTTGAGGCTGAAAATTTTTGGTTGACGAGGCATGCTCATCACCTTGTCTGATTCAAATTTTCTTTTCTTACTTCCCTGTGAATGAAGCATTTTTCTCATACGCTTCAAAAAATTTCTTCGAATTTCTTTCTGCGGAACCAAAAAAAGAAAAAAAGAAAGAAAATAAAAGAGAAGATTTATTCATAAAAATATAACAAAATCAGTAGTAAGTATATATTGTTGAATACTGGACAAAACACGAAACAAAGGAAAGAGTTCCAAATGAAAAGGCTAAAACCCTACCGTAAAAATTTCTAGACATTCAATAAAAAAGTTAAAAATCTAATGTGGCTTACAATTAATTATTGTCCATTTTTACTGAAAACCAAGGTACCCAAACACCGAATTTCTGTGGAGTTGAGCAAATTTGAATCTTTCAAGCCAAATTGAGTAGGTGGGCTTATGTTACCGAAATTGATGTGTATCAAGGAGCAGATTTGATTTTTGAAATGGTACTTTTTTCTGGGTTGGTGAAAATTAAAAATCTATCTAAACATGACAAGCATGAAATAGATTGAGCAAGGTGGACATAAATCATACCAAAATTGCTCGTGGAGTTTAGATTCACGAATCCAGCGCAGATCTACTAAATCCTGAAATGCGTCAAAAGTCATAAACCATAGATTAATTTTCTTGAAAGACAAGGCTCATGCATGCATCAAGAAAGCTCATTTTCAATTCAAGACTGAACATGAACTGAAATTATTGTGCAGATATACACATAAAAATGGAAGGTAAACATACGTTCGCAGATATAAATTCAAGCACGAAATAAAAAAGAAATCTTTTGTGGGTGAAAAGGAGGGTAGATACACATTTTTTTGTGAATACTTAATTACAGATTAATATATATGCATACAGATATAAATTGTAATAATGTTTTCTACCAACACAATGCATGATGACAAAAAACATCTGACTAATTCTAACTAGAATAGAAGCAGCTGACTCAGCAAGGTATCCTTAACCTCATGGAACCCGTTTGTGTTTATCTTTTTTACCTAGGAATTAGTGAAAGTGTTTAGAGTACTGGCCCATGTAAGTTCAAATTTTTTGCTGATCTGGTTTTTGAAATGAAATTAATGACTTTAAACCCATTAATTATTGTTCAACAACAGATTACAAGTCATCTCTCCTTGAATAACAAATGGAAATAGCTTTAATATATATTTCTTAATTAAAAAAGCTATACATCTATCACATTATCTCTTAATTTTGAAGTATATAATGATTTACCTAGGAATTAGTGAAAGTGTTTAGAGTACTGGCCCATGTAAGTTCAAATTTTTTGCTGATCTGGTTTTTGAAATGAAATTAATGACTTTAAACCCATTAATTATTGTTCAACAACAGATTACAAGTCATCTCTCCTTGAATAACAAATGGAAATAGCTTTAATATATATTTCTTAATTAAAAAAGCTATACATCTATCACATTATCTCTTAATTTTGAAGTATATAATGGCCATAACTAAGTACTTTCTTGTGCAAAAGTTTCTCTAATGGAGCTTGAAAATTGACATAAAACTTCTTTTAGTATTTCCTAGTTTAACCGACATTTAAATTACTTGATTTGGTATTTAGATACTATTACGAAATATTAAATATTCGAATCCCTCTGGTCAACCATCTTTTAACTACCACAACGGTCATAAAGTCGTAATAGACTTAATTCAATTAAAAGTCAAATACGTCTTGTCTTCTTTCTTAAAAGTAGTTTCTAACTATCGTAGCTACAAGCCTACAACGATTGTAGCCGTGTACAGTTAGATTGCTTTAAATGAAGCTTGAAAAGACATGTCAGCTGTTTTAGTATTAATTAATATAACGAACTCTATAATTACTTTATTTGGTACTTCAATTCTAACATCGAATATTAGATAAGTGACTGTTGACTGTTAATGATATTGAGTGTAATTTGAAACGACGTCTCTGATTATCAACAACTCCGATGACCTAAAAGTAATGCCGGGGGATGGGTTTATAGAGCCCTTGCAATTATGGATTCAGTAAATAAGATAAAGAACAGTAAAAATGGTGAATGGTGTAGAGGTTGAATATTAAATTTTTAGAACACTTGTAAATCCCCCCCCCCCCCCAATTTAGTCCTGTCTATGTTGTAAATTATTAAAATTTCACTTAAATTTGGAATTTCTCTATTGATTTATCAAATTGAAGTTCAAAAAACAAGAAATTACATAACTAAATGGAGTTCTTGAGTAACTCATGGTTTCTACAATCTTAGAGCAGTCGTTAATAATTACATCAAAGCATTATAAATATTTTGAATGTACTCAAATTTTGATCAATATATATTTATTTACCCAATCAAAAAATATTTTAGTAGTAAGTAAGTATGGCTGCTAAACACTCATTACAGCTTTCTTCAAAATAGAAGCATTCATAAACTTTTTTTCTCGACATTCATTGCTGCAGAATGGCATGTTTGTATAATTTATGGGACGTCCCTGTACATATAAATGTCATTTCCATCCAGTGCCTTGTTGCAGTCATAACAATATTCAAGAAATTCATCGCTCTCCAAATATTGTGTTGAAGAACTTGAAGAATTCACATTTTGACCAGGCAAGCTAACCAATTCTCCATTTAAGCTGAAGTTTTTTACTTGACTACTAGGAGGCAACTCAGAAATACAGTCATTAATGAACATATTAACAACTTCAAAGATTAGAGCATGTCGTAGCGCACATGAATATTCATCGGGTTTATGGGTATCTTCCAACCTATGAAACCCTGTATTTCCATGAACACTGCAATAATTAAATTAGCATCTTGATTATAATTCTTTAAACCAACTCCAACATTTGAACTGGTCTGGCTTTGTTTTGCGCTAAAAACTGATACAGGACCATTGAAAGTGAGCAAACATGGCCTATTTCTTGTTTGTGAGGTAACAGGATTTGGAATAACCGCAAAATTTTTGCAAAATGGATTGGGATTGGTCACCAAAGGATTCAAGGTTTCGTTGACAAAATAGGTTGACGAATCTAGAAGGTTTCTAGTGACTAACCTGGGATTACTAGTGTAGTGATTTCGGTTCCATCAACTGAAGAACTTACAGTGGCAAGCCGCACCTTGTCTGATTTAATTTTTCTGTTGTCATTTCCTTCTGATTCAAGCATTTTCTTCAGTACTTCAAGGAAATTTCTACAAATTTCTAGCTGCGGGAAAAGTAGAGAGAAAAAAAATCATATGAATTAGAACAAAGTTCATTAAAAATGTGTATGTTTGATGTAAATAAAAGAGGACAGAAGTCCTATTTATTGTTTAATTATAGTACAGACATCAGTAAGGAGTTCATGCATATATATATAGATATAGAATATAAATATATCGAAGGCAAATGTAAAGACAGATCCACAAGAATTATCAATTTTCTGTAATTTTTGGGGGTACAGAAACTTAAAAATCTTTCAAGCCATACAAGACATACATATAATTCATTGAGCAAGGTGGAAATGTCTAACCAAGATTGCGCTCGTCAAGTTTAGATGCACAAATCTTAGCATAGAGCTAATCAATCCTGAAATGAATCAAAATCCAAAAATCATAGATAGGAAAAAATGTTCATCCAAGCATTAAGAGAGCTCATTTTCAATTTAAGATGGACCATGAACTGAAATTAAAGTATACATACAGATATATAATTCAAGATTGAACATGAACCGAAGAAAAGGAATTTTTGTGGATAAAATAGAGGGTAGATTCACATTTATTGGGTGAATCATTCATTACCTATAATAAAATTCTAATGATGTTTTGCACAAGCAGAAGCTTAATGACAGAATGCTACTGACTGATTCTAGCTAGAACAACCTCAAGGAGCTCGTTCTTATCTTTCTTTTTGATGGCTTTTTCTTGTAGTGATGAGATTAGATGGTTTAATATGTTTTGTATGGGATAATTTTGGAGGTTGAAAATAGTTGGCTTTTTGTTGGAAGTTAGTAGTATGGAAGACTTTGATAAAAAGTAATTTAATAGACAAAGTGGGTAGAAGAAATGAACTTTATTAGAATGACAATGGCTTTTTTTTTCCTTACCAATGAGAGACTCATGCCCTATTTATAAATCATAGCTTACATATGATTTCTTCTAGATAATTCTACATGTGTCTACAAACCTCAAAAACTTTTTTGGTGCCCAAGTTTCTCTAGGAAATTCTAGATAATTTTGATTTTTTATTATTCTTGCTTGCCAAGCAATTCTAGAATCTTCTACAAAATTCTTAAAATATGCATCAACCATCAATACTCCTCCTTGATGCATATTTTGATAACTCCAATCATTTCTCGTAGTATTTCGAACTTTGCTCGTGAGCGTCTTTGTGAATATATCTGATAATTGTTCTTCAATCTTGCAATGTTTGAGCTCTATCTCTTTATTTGTTTCAGCTTCTCTGATGAAATGGTACTTGATGCTAATGTCTTTGGTTCTGCTGTGGAGTACAGGATTCTTAGCCATTGCTATTGCTGACTTGCCGTCGCAGTAGATCTCTATTGCATCATTTTTCTTTGCTCGTGAGCGTCTTTGTGAATATATCTGATAATTGTTCTTCAATCTTGCAATGTTTGAGCTCTATCTCTTTATTTGTTTTAGCTTCTCTGATGAAATGGTACTTGATGCTAATGTCTTTGGTTCTGCTGTGGAGTACAGGATTCTTAGCCATTGCTATTGCTGACTTGCCGTCGCAGTAGATCTCTATTGCATCATTTTGTGGTTCTCCCATATCTTCAAGTATACGTTTTAACCATAGAGCTTGACTCGTTGCCATTGCTACTGCAATATACTTTGCTTCGGTTGATGATTGTGCAACAGTTGCTTGTTTCTTTGATGCCCAAGAGAATATTCCGGAACCTAGTGCGAATGCGTAGCCTGATGTGCTTTTCATATCATCTACTGATCCTGCCCAATCGCTATCACTATACCCAAGTAGTCTTGAGTTAGGCGTAGACTGATACTTTATTCCATAGTCTTTTGGTCCTTGAAGGTATCTTAATATTCGCTTAGCGGCTCCATAGTGAACTTGACTTAGATTTTGCATGAATCTTGAAAAGTAGGCTGGTTGCATAATTATGTCTGGTCTTGTAGCTATGAGATAGAGTAAACTTCCAATTAAGCTTTGAAATTGTGAACTGTCTGCTTTTGGAGTACCATCTTCTTTTGTAAGTGATTTGTTGCTATGCAGAGGTGATGCTACTGTTTTGCAACATTCCACCTTGAACTTCTTTAATAGATTGGTGGTATACTTCTTCTGAGCAATGAAGATCCCATCTTCAAATTGAGTTATCTCGATTCCAAGAAAATAGTGCATTAATCCCAGATTAGTCATCTCGAACTTTTCATCATACTTCCTTGAATTTCTCGATCATCTTCTCATCATTCCCTGTATAGATGAAATCATCAACATATAAAGAGATTATAAGTGTACTGCTTGTACCTTGATTTTTGATGTATAGAGTTGGTTCACTTTAGCTCTTCTTGAATCCTTGCTTAGTGAAGTAATTGTCTATTCTGCTATACCACGCTCGTGGAGCTTATTTTAATCCGTATAGGGCCTTCTTTAGTTTGAGAACTTTATATTCTTTTCCTCGTACCATGTACCCTTGAGGTTGCTCTATATAAATTTCTTCTTCAAGATAGCCATTAAGAAATGCTAATTTGACGTCTAGCTGCGAGGTGGCAAATGAAGTTTGGAGGAAAGTTTCAGTGGCTTTGGGCATTTGGTGGAGATCTAAACAAAACTGGGATGATATAGTATAGTTATGATGGGCCAGAGCACATAAAAAATCTCAGGCTGGGTGCTTACAAGGGCTACTTCCAACTATACTAACGTAGAGGCTATGGATGAGGCGTTGTAAAGTGAGAATGGAAGGTGTTCATGAAACTGTAGAGCAGATTTTTGGCTCGATTAGATTTTGGCTACAACAAGTGTCATCCAATCTGAAAAAGGAACGAGCTCTCTCGATGTTAGAAGAATTAGTTCTTAGAAACTTTGATTTTAATCCAATGGTGACACAAGAGAGACCTCTTCGGATCATTAAATGGGCTAAACCTGTGGCTGGCAAAGTAAAACTAAATGTAGATGGAAGCTGTCTAGACAATCCAAGTATGGCTGGCGGTGGTGGGGTTGTGAAAGATGAAATGGGCAAGTTGATAGCAGGTTTTTCGTCTTTCTTCGGATATGGCACTAATAACGAGGCAGAGTTGCAAGTGCTTATTGATGGATTAACCTTGTGTAAGGATTTGGGATTAAATCAGGTTCATATTGAATGTGATTCATTGTTGGTGGTCTCTTGGATTTTGATAAGGAAATGTACGTTATGATACTTGTGGGATTTTTGGGAAGATTTAATAGAAATTCTCAAGAATTTTGACTTTCACATCATGCATCTAAATAGAGAAGCTAATCAGGCTGCAGATGAGTTGGCGAAATTAGGCACAACAGGGAAGACAGGACGGTTCTTATCATTGATGGAGCTGCCAAGATTTTGTCGAGGGTTGATCCGCTTAGATAGGGTGGGTGTGTTGTACATTCGTCAGAAAAAATAGGCTATTTTCTGTTGTTTAATTATATTTATAGGAGCTTAGTTTATTCGTTAGCTTTATTGATTATTCGGTTATTATTACGATTTTCCTCCACCTTAAGTGAGGTTATTATGAATAAATGCCTGATGGGCTGTTTTAAAAAAAAAAAAAAAATCTTCCACTTTTTCTGTGCAGCTAGTGCAATCAACGCTCTTATAGTGTCAAGACGTGCAACTGGAGCAAATGTCTCAGTGTAATCGATGCCAAAATGTTGTGAGTATCCTTTGGCGATTAGCCTTACTTTATGTTTTTTGATTAAACCATCAGCATTGAGCTTTGTCCTGTAGACCCACTTAACTCCTATGACTTCTTTGTCTTGAGGAAGATCTTCAAGTTTCCAAGTGTTGTTTTTCAATCATTTTTATTTCTTCATCCATAGCATTTCTCCATTTTGGTTGTTTTGAAGCTGCTTCATAGCTTTCAGGTTCAACGATCATCAAGTTGCAGCTTTGATATATTTTCAATAATCTTCTTGTCTTTCTTGGTGATGATTCTGGTGAGTCAACTGGTTCTTCTATTGTTGCTTGCTATGGGGACTTTGGTTGATTGTTCTCCTCAACGTCACCCTCCTGCTTTTCTGGTTGTGTAAGGATGCTGATAGTTTTTCTCTCGACTTGACCAGTCTCCCAGTTATAGGTGGCATCTTCATTAAACTTAATATCTCGACTTATAATCAGCTTCTTTGTTCTTATGTTATATATTCGATAGCCCTTTGATTGAGTACTATAACCGAAGAAGATTCCATTTTCTTTTTCTTTTTTTATCTAGTTTACCTCTTTTCTCCTGTGGAATATGTGTGTAGCAGATGCAGCCAAAAACTCTGAGATACTTTACTGATGATTTTCGTCCACTCCATGCTTCTACTGGCGTTTTGTTTTGCACAGTTTTAGTTGGACATCGATTTAGTAGGTAGACTGCAATGTTTACTGCTTTTGCCCAAAAAGTTTTTGGAAGACTTTCTCCATTAGCATAGTTCTAGCTGTCTCCATTATTGTTGTATTCTTTCTTTCTGACACGTCATTTTGTTCAGGTGCGTATCCAACTGTGAGTTGATGCTCCATTCTTTCGTTTTCACAAAATTTGTTGAATTCATTTAATGTATATTCTTTGCCTCTGTCGCTTGTTATAGTTTTGATATTGCAACCACTTTGCTTTTCTACATAGCTTTTGAACCTTTTGAAAATCTCAAATACTTGGAATTTTTCACGTAAGAAATATACCCATGTCATTCTAGTGTAGTCATCAATGAAGAGAATGAATTACCTGTTTTGCTCATGTGATGGAGTACACATCGGACCGCATACATCTGTATGTATTAGCTCTAATGGCTTTTTAGCTCTCCAAGACTTTTTGGATGAAAATGGTTGGCGGTGTTGTTTCCCGAGTAAACATCCTTCGCAAACTGCATCACTCTCTTTTATAACTATTAAGTCTCTCATCATGCTCTTTTACTGTAGGGTCTTCAACCTGTGGAAGTGGAAATGTCCAAATCTTTTGTGCCACAGCCATGAGTCATCCATGTGTGCCATCATTGCTGCACTGTTTGCATATCTCCATTGGATTGGAAAGCATCTGTTCTCTTGCTTTTTAACTTTTGCAATTACAAGAGATTTATCTTTCTTGTCACTGACTGTGCAAGAATCTCCTTCAAAATGTAATGTATATCCTTTCTCCATTATTTGACTTACACTTAATAGATTTTGATCTATTGTAGGGACTAAAAGAACTTTATTGATGTATCTCTTGCCCTTTTTGTGTCAACAACAATAATGTCTTTACCTGTAGCCTCAATAAAATTTCCATTACCAATCTTAATTTTTGCCCTGATTTTATCAAGACTACAAAAAATACTTTCATTTTTCGTCATATAATTACTACAACCACTGTCTAGATACCATGTATCCAGTTTGTCATCAGATGCATCTTTGCTCGTGGCGTAAAATAAACCTCCTTCTATATCATTTTATTCAGAGAAATTAGCTTGACGATTTTGTTTAGAACGACAAAATGTTTCGTTGTGACCAAATTTTTTAAGTGACGACACTGTGGTTTTCCTTTAAATCAACAGTCCTTCTCCAAATGATTTTTCTTTTACATATGCCACATGAATGATACTTGCCACTTTTATCAAATTCTTTTCCTTGAGTTTCTTTATTTTTACAATTTTCTTTAAATTTTCTCTCACATTCTTTAGATTTCTGAAATCGCATATTAACATTAGATTGGAATGCATTTTCCGTGTTAATTTTCGAACGCTTTTCTAATATTTTTTGATGTGCTTCTAGTGAACTCATTAATTATGCAGCTGTCAACTTATATATATCTTTTAACTCCTCAATAGCTATAATAATTGGATCATATTTTTCTGTGCAAGTAATTAAAATTTTTTCAACGACTTTCTTTTGAGGAATATCATCTCCATAAGATCTTAATTGATTTAATATTTCATCTATTCTTTAATTTATTATATTTCGCAGTTTCAGAATTTTTCATTTTTAAATTTTCAAAATTCATTCTTAAAGTTTGAAGACGGCAAGTACATACCTTGTCATTGCCGTGAAACTCCTCCTTCAGTTTATCCCAAACTTCTTTTGTCATTTTGGCTCCCATGATTCTTGGAAAATAAGTGTCCGTCAAGCTCATTTGTAGAGCCAGTAGTGCTAGAGAATCTTTTTGTTGATTCTCTTTAAGTTCCTTCTTTTTTACGGTAGATAAAGTAGAAATGTCATTTTGGTTAATACACCCATCATTGACGACATCCCATAAATTTTGCACACAAACGTATGTCTTCATTTTGATGGACCAAAAGTCATAGTTGTCTCCATTAAATGTTGAAATAGGGATGGATGAACCGAAAGTGTCTGCCATAATATCTTATTACGCCCAATATCCATCGAACGTATCTCTGATATCACTGATGATTTTTTTCTTGTGGTGATGAGATTAGATGGTTTAATATGTTTTGTATGGGATAATTTTGGAGGTAAAAAACAGTTGGCTTTTTGTTGGAAGTTAGTAATATGGAAGATTTTGATAGAAAGTAATTTAGTAGACAAAGTGGACAGGAGAAATAAACTTATTTAGAATGACAATGACTTCTGCTTATAATGACTTACTATTTTTTTTTTTTTTTTGCTTACTTACAAATGAAAGACTCATATCCTATTTATAGACCATAGTTTACATATTATTTCTTCTTGATAATTCTACATGTGTTTACAAACCTCACAAACTTTCTTAGTGTCCAAGTTTGTCTAGAGAATTCTAGATAATTCTGATTTTTTATTATTCTTACTTGCCAAGCAATTCTAGGATCTTTTACAAAATTCCTAAAATATGCATGAACCATCAATACTTTTTTTACCCAGGAATTAGTGAAAGAAAGAGTACTGGCAACATATGAGAATATGAATTTATGTACATTCAAATTTTTTTTGCTGATTTGGTTTGTGAAATGAAATTAATGGCTTTAGAACACATTAATTATTTTTCAACAACTAATATAAATTGATTTATTGATAGAGAAACTCAACTCTCGCTATCTTTCTAAATTATGTAGTTTCTAATGTCACAACTTTTATATGGAAAATTTACTGAATGGAGCTTGAAAAACACCGAACATCTTTTAGTATTAAAATATTTAGCCTATATTTTAACAATTTGATTTGGTATTTCAATTCCATTATTTGTAAAATATTAGATATTAGACTGTCTAAATTCATTTATCTTTTAATGACAACAACGATCAGAGAATCGTAGTAGACTAATTAAGGCTCGTTTGATGTATATTTTGTGAAGAAAAAATTGAAATGTATAGATAAAAAGGAGGATAATTCACACTTTTTGTGAATCGTTCATTACGTAATAGTTTATATACACTTAAAAGATATAAATTGTAATGATGTTTTCTACCAATACAATGCATAATGACAAAAAATACAACTGATTCTAGCTGGAATGGAAGCAACTGACTCAGCAAAGTATCCTTAACCTCATGGAACCCGTTTGTGTTTATCTTTTTTATCTAACGTAAGTTCAAATTTTTTGTTGATCCTGTTTGTGAAATGAAATTAATGACTTTAAACCCATTAATTATTTCTCAACAACTACTGATAGACAAATATGTCTCCTTGAATCACAGATGCAAAGACTCTTGAAATGGAAAAATAGCTTAATATTTATTTCTTTACTAAAAAAATTATACATCTTTCACATTATCTTTTTAATTTCATAGTTCGTAACGGTCATAACTACGAACTTTCTTATGGCAAA
The DNA here is from genome assembly GCF_002742605.1 of Olea europaea var. sylvestris. NCBI lineage: Eukaryota > Viridiplantae > Streptophyta > Magnoliopsida > Lamiales > Oleaceae > Olea > Olea europaea. The sequence continues at coordinate 27,850,826 of NC_036248.1, read as the reverse complement.
ATTTCAAATTAATGGAGCTTGAAAAAATACGTAAAACCTCTTTTAGTGTTACCTAATTTAAAGGAAGTTTTAATTACTTGATTTGGTAATTAAATTCCGCCACTGAAATTAAATATTTGAATTTTTATGATCAACCATCTTTTAACAGCCACAACGGTCGACACGAAGTTATAATAGACTTAATGCAGTTGAGAGTTAAATAACTATTACCTTCTTTTTTATAGAAGTATTTTCTAACTATCGAAGCTACGACGATTGTACTTGTGTACGGTAAGATTGCATTAAATGAAGCTTGAAAAAGCGTGCTAGTTCTTTTAGTATTAACCAATTTAATGAACTCTTTTAACTACTTAATTTGGTACTTCAATTATAAAAAGGATGAACTCTATATATAAAGGTTAAATTAAATTTTCAGAGCACTTGTAAATACAACCCATTTAGTTTTCTGTATGTTGTGTACTATTAAAATTGGACTTTCTACATTGATTTTCCGAATTGAAGCTCAAGAAAAATAAGAAGAAATTACATAACTAAATGAAGTTCTTGAGCAACTCATGGTTTGTAAAATCTAATCATTAGTAATTACATCAAAGCATTATAAATACTTTGGTTGAAAATAAATATGGCTGCTAACTCATTTCAACTTTCTTCAAATTGGAATCATTCATGTACTCCTTTTCTCGACATTCGTTGCTGCAGAATGGCTTGTCACTGCTAAAATGAAAGTAAAATTAATTATGAGCTTATAATACTATCTGTGTGAGCAATAAGGCATGTTTGTGTAATTTTCGGGACGTACCTGTACATGTAAATGTCATTTCCATCTAGTGACTTGTTGCAGTGATAACAATATTCAAGAAATTTATTGCTCTCCAAATATTGCGTTGAAGAACTTGAAGAATTCACATTTTGACCAGGCAAGCTAGCCAATTTTCCATTTAAGCTGAAGTTTTCTACTTGACTACTAGGAGGCAACTCCAAAACACAGTCATTAATTGACTTAGCATCTTGATTATCATTCTTTAAACCAACTCCAAGATTTGAACTGATCTGGCATTGTTTTGAGCTAAAAACTGATACTGGGTCATTGGATGTGAGCAAACATGGCCTAATTCTTGTTTGTGTGGTAACGGGATTTGGTATGACTGCAAAATTTTTGTAAAATGGATTGGGATTGATCACCAAAGGATTCAAGGTTTCATTGGCAAAATAGGTTGATGAATCTGGAAGTTTTCTAGTGACTACTAACTTGTGATCACTAGTGATTTCGGTTCCATCAACTAAAGAACTTACAATGGCAAGCCCCAGCCCCATCTTGTCTGATTTAAGTTTTCTGTTGTTATTTCCTTCTGATTCAAGCATTTTCTCCAGTACTTCAAGAATATTTCTACGAATTTCTTGCTGCAGGAAAAATAGAAAAAGAAAATCAGAAAAAAAAATCATATGATTTAGAACAAAATTCATTAAAAATATATACCTTTGATGTACATAAAAGAGGATAGAAGTCCTATAAATTGTTGAATTATAGTACAAACACCCAATAAGGAGTTCGTACAAATATAGATATAGATACATCGAAAGCGATAGTAAAGACTGATTCATACTGTGGGTTAACAAGTGTAAACCACAAGAGTTATCAATTTTGTTTACAGAAAATGAAGATATCTGAACCGAGATTTTTTTGGGGGTATAGAAAATTAAAGTGTCTTTCAAGCAATACATTAAAGGTGGACTTATCCTACCAAGATTGCACTCGTCGAGTTTAGATGTACGAATCCAAGCCACGTACGTCGAGCTTATAAATCCTGAAATGTATCAAAATTCATAAATCATAGATAGGAAAAAGGTTCGTGTAAGCATCAATAGAGCTCTTTTTTTTTCTTTTTTCTTTTTTTAAGACTGACTATGAACTGAAATTAAAGAATATAGACAGATATAAATTCAAGATTGAACATGAACTGAAGAAAAGGAATTTTTTATGGGTAAAATGGATGGTGGATTCACATTTATTGTTTGAATTAGTATACATACACAGAGTTATAAATTATAGAGGAGAATGCATAATGACAGAAAACTACTGACTGATTCTAGTGGGACAACCTCATGGAAACCGTTTGTATCTGTTTTGTTACCTAGGAATTAGTGAAAGAGGAAAGAGTACTGGCTATATATGAGAATATGAATTTATACAAATAAATTAAAAATTTTGCTGATTTGGTTTGTGAAATGAAATTAATTATTTCTCTGACATTTTAATTTTTTGATTTGGTACTTCAATTCCATTTATGAATATTAGATATTAGACTTTTTACGAGCAGCTAACTTTTAACGACAATCATAGAGTCGTGGTGAACTTAATACGGTTGGAAGTTAACAAATACTGTTTATTTATTTATTTTTATTTATTTTTCTAAAATTAGCTTTTGATGATGATAGTAACTATTTCGTATGTACTTGTGTATAAAGAATTGCATTAAATGGAGCTTGAAAAGACATGACGTTTTATTTATTAACTAATATAATAAATATTTTAACTACTTGATTTAGTACTTCTATTCCATTATCAAATATTTAATATTTAAGGTTACAGTTTGTGATATTAGGTAGTGAAGTGCTAGAGTGACAGAATTTTGGACTGGCTCAGGTGATGGGGCCGAGTTGTTGTCACCTCAACCCTTGATATGATTTTCATTTGAATTAGAGTAGCAAGTTTAATCCATTATAACGTCTTTCTTTTACAACTATGGTGAACTAGAAGACAGGCTGCGAGATGGATCCATAGAGCCACTCTGATGAGAAATTAGCTAAGCCATGTTTGGTAAGGATTAATTTAATTCATGTTAAAATTAACAATTAATTGTAACCACATATTTCATGGAATTCACTATTTTTCAACGACATATTCTATCATCTTTTATAAAAATTTATTAAAAAATTATTTTTAAACCCACTAAAGAATCTAAATCTGCAATAATAGTAAAAAATTATATAAGGTGTATAATGCAACGCAAATGTCGAAATAAGGAAAACACCTTCATTTATTCTCTTTGATTTCTCATAATTCCAAAAATAATAATAATATTAAATTAAATAAAAAAAATTGAAATTTTTTCAACGTTTCATTAATTTTAATAATAAAATAACAAACCAAAATTGGTGCTAAACACCAGTGATACTGAACATAGTTCAATTAGCTCCACATATGAAAGAGTTTAAACTATATTATGAAAAAAGGAGTGTACGTAAGAAGAAAAAATGCCCCTGAGGTTACTCTCTTTTTCATTTTTTCCCCGGGCAATGTCAGAGACAATCCTACGACAAAATTCAATCAAGGAAAATTCGAAGCATTTCCCGACCAACTCCAACTCCAACTCCAACATGGAGGTGGCATTTTCATGAATAATAATAACCTAGGGAGGAGGATCGTGGTTGTTCATCTCTCTCTTACACACCCTTCGGAAAAACAGGATTCTTAGAGCGCCGACCTGATTGTTTTAATAGCACTGTGCCTTAAAAAGGATATACATAATCCAAATAAATCTCACCAATAATCATTATACGATCACTATAGACCATCAAAAAGAGTTGCAAGTCGGGTTTGCTTTCTCGTAAACAAGAACCCAAATAAGTGGGACAGAGAACACTGAAGCCGTAATTTACTGACTTATGCAGCACCTGGTGCACTCTCGCACTTATCGGTCTCCGTGGGCTCTGTTGCAGATGATGGTACTTCATTTCCAGATCCAGTAGTCTCAGTTGCAATCGAGTTTTGGTTGGGACTTGAATTCGGGTTCTCTGCACCTTGAGATTGCGAATCACCTCCTTAAGAGGGCGCTGGCATGGGTGTTTCTGGAGTAGTTGGCTTCACTGGAATTGGTTTTGTCATTATCGGCCTGCAAGACCTGTGAAAGCAAATAAAGTTTAAGTGGTCAGGAAAAGATTTGTACTCGGAAAGAAACCGAGATCAATACAGCTCCATTTATAGGGAAATTTTCCCTATTGGGGCTCCAACCTATTGCCCGAGTAGTATTTTGGTTACCTACATTTCATTATAGTCACACAATCAGTTCTTATCCATCGTCTAAACCTCCGCTACATCATTACGTGGACATCACATGTCGAACATTATGAAGCTAGATTTTTTTTCCAGTGCCCAAATATTTTAAGTTAGTCGTGTTTCCATGAGGTCATGTGACGATTCTACCATCAATGGCTTGTTGTACAACTGTAATAAACGTTTGAAACCAACTTGCTACATGGACATTAGGTTGGGGACCTGAATGTCCCCTTATTCAGAAGGGATGCCATTATCTTTAGCATCTCAATTATTGTGATCCTAATAATAATAAAATCTATGAGGCAACCTCAACTCTTGCAAACAAAAATATGCAAACGGTTGTGGTTCGTGTAAATTTGCAGAACCAAAGACCGAAAGTTCAGGATCAGAACCATAAATTAGACTGGAAACCAACTCATAATTACTGCCCATTTAAGAGATGATACCGGTCAAGAACTTCAGTATTTTTCCTGATATCCTCAGACAAAAGAAACTGGGGTTGCATATTTTGGAAGTGAATCCTGATGCTGCATTTTCTCTCTCAACCAAGCCTCGGCTTCCACACACTCGCTCAAAACCTGGTGATAAATTCACAATTCATTAAGACTCAACATGTCAGTATGCTCATACAGACAAAAATTATGTTTCTGTTATACGAATAAGGGGGCAGCAAATTGGGTAGAGGAACTGACTAAACATATGCATACCTTTTGCTTCTCTGCCAAGTCAATATGATCGAACTTGCCATCATCTGACAATGCTGCTTCTCTGTAACTGTTAATGCAATAAACAAGTTGATTGATCACAGATCCTCTCTCCATATGCTCCTTGTATCGCTCCTCGATTGGATCACCTTGCTGCAGATAAAAAGTCCAAGTCAATATATCCATCTCCAAAGCTTAAACAAAATATAACATGGCACCGACACCTACCTCCTGGAGCTCCTCTAGCTTTGCTATATAAACACCTTTTGTTTCATCCTCACCATCCTCGTATAACCAATCCTCGACGTGCTGAAGTTTATCAATGAACTGCTCTTTCTCCGAATCAGTCACAAACTCGTGATATTTGTCATTAAGCTACATATGGAGTAGAACTGTCAGTACTCAACTACTAAAGAATCATAAAACCATCTAATGGTCCTAGAATTTACTTTATTCCTCATATCATAAACATAAGCCTCAACAGCATTCTTCTTATCTTTTGTTTCTTCCATTACACGATCCTGCAAAGCCATCTCAAATTCCTTCTCCACGGCTTTTTTCAAATCGACAGTTGCCATTCCTCCATGTACCAGTTCCGACACGGGGACACTAGTTTTTTTAACCTTTTTCTTCTGAGCCTCTTCCTATAGACAATTAACAATACAAGTTCCTAGGTGAGAACAAAACTTGCAAGGAAAATAAAGATTCCACTCACAAATTTGTGCTTTTTTGACAGAGAGACAACAAAAATAATTAAATCTCACAGAGCAGCAGAGTTGAAGTCTTCTCCTCTCACATAAGGAATACAAAAATGGAAATATACCGGGGCACCCTTTCTAAGAAAGGAAAAACAAAAATACATGACATGTAAAATATCTGTATTTTATTCCGCATCAGCCTCAAAATATTAACCCAAAAGTAGAGGGGCCCCACTTTGACAGACCAACTTCTTTATTTTATCTTCCCATTTATTCCCAAAAACAGGCAACAAATGAGAAGAAAGAACTAAGCATGCGCGATGGAAAACTGAGAAGTGGCAATTGAACCAATAACTCAACAACATGCAATTGAAGGGGGGGGGGGGGGGGAAGAAAAAAAAAAAATAAAAAAAAAAAAACAATAACAATAACAACAACAACAACAGGGCGAGGAGGGGGGGGGGGGGGGGGGGGTAATACTAATAATAATAATAATAATAAGGTGAACAATTCTGGTGCATTGAGCAGGATGAGACTCTAATAAATGATAACAGACAACTTCCCTGATTCACATAAATAATTGCTAACTAACTTTTGCATCTGTCTCCATCCGACTGGGCTTATCTCCCAAGTCAGGGACACCATTTTCAGCCCCAGATACATCTGCAGAGCCTTTAGCATCTTGCATGTTGACATCAGTTTCAGTGGTACTTGACGGAGCAGGATCTACAGCAGCCTCGTCTGTTTCCATCTTGGTCGGTTCCTTTGCTGACTTTTTTACAACTGGAACTTCCACCTCCTCCTCTTCCAAAAGCTGATTTAAATTTCCAACAGGGCCATTATAGTTCAGAAAAATATTTAACAAAATAACTACTAGGAAGAGTTCTACACAGAGGACTTACAGTTGCTGACTCAACCGAAATAATACCATGCAGACTTAGGCGTACTTTGACCTTTAATTTTGCCCGTTCACCCTTTGTGGATTGGAAGGGTCCAATCTGTGTCTCGGATTAGAAAATATTAGAAATAAAAAGATTTCAAACAAGCAACAAATTGTAATCAGTAACATGACTGACTGAAGCACACAAATAGGTTACCGTGTAAGTGCTGATCTTTGCTGGTGCCTTCAACTCACTCACATCAGCATATTGAACATCAACCGCGAAAGTGCCAGATCTGTAGAATGTCAGAGCTTTAAAACTAGGTATTGGACTACCCTTGGGGAACACGATGGTGCTCTGCTGATTATCCATAGCTCCATTCTGAGTATCTACATCCTTTCCATGATAAAGCAATGGGGAATGGGAAGCTCTCATTAACCTCCAAATCAGAAGGTCAAGCAAATCTTAGTACAGGTCTTGTGGAGTTATTTATTTCCAATAAGAGGTCTTACAGAGCAGTTGTTCATAGACATATATAAGTAATAGAATAGGTGGGCAAATGTCCATAGACATAATTACCCATCCTATATCCAACTAAGCATGCAAAAAATCATATACTCTAAAGGAGGGAAACTAAGAAAATCCCATTGCAAATGCAATTGATAAATCAGGAAAAAAGAAGGGAGATATCCATGGGCAACCTTTCTTCCTCAAATGCAGCAAACTGCCAAAACTGCCAGTATATTCTTACTCAAAACAGAGATTTTAACCTCCTCCTTGCCCCAAGTGCTATTTCAAGATACCAATAATTATTGCAATGCAGTAAACTCGCAAACTATAAATCATTAATCTAGCATTATCCTCCCTCAATTGTACCAATCACTGTCATGGACTACTGTTCATGTATCACATACTAAAATTTATCTATTTCCAGAGGAAATCATGTTATGCTAAATTTAAATATGACTAATAACAACAGTGATGTGATAATTTCCTACGTTTTTGACCTAAAGAATCAGCATGTATGATTTGTTCACCATACAAATAAAATCAGAAAAGGTCAATGAATAAAAGGTATATAGCATTTGGCTCAACAGAATAAGAAGCTAAAGATCAAAACTGACTTATACTGCAGTCAGACCCAATGTGCTTTTTCATCCAAATTCAAAGGGTATAGGCCGCATAGCTACAAGTGAACCTATAGGAAGAACTATCAATTAAAAAGACAAATAAGTACCTGGAATTCTCGCACTTTAAACGTGGGACTAAGAATGGCACATTCTAAAGCAGAGCCTTTGGCAACACACTCGCTTGCGTTCATTGTACGCCTAGGCTCCTTTCCAAAGAACTCAGTTAAGATCTTGATTATAGCAGGAACTTGAGAGCCCGAACCAACAACCTCAACTGCATGAATATTCTCAACTGTAAGTCCAGCTTCTGCTAGAGCCTTTTCTAATGGCTTCTTCACACGTACCAAAATTGGAACACTGATCTGCTCAAACTCATCTCTCTTAATGAAACCTCTAACATCCTTCTCATCCATCAAGCACTCAATATTCAAAGGTGCCTCAGGATTTGCGCTGAGAACTTTCTTTAGCTTTTCACACCCAGCACGAAGCCTAAGGCATGCTCTTGCATTCTGAAAGACATCAATCTTATACTCGTCCTTGAACTTTGCAGCAAAGTGATGGAAAAGAACTTCATCAAAGTCCCTACCACCAAGAGACCTGTCAAACGAATGGGCTAATATTTTCAGCTGGCCTTTCTTGAATGCAGCAATACAAACTTGCATACTGGCATGCCCAACATCAATAAAAGCAACATTCAGTGGATCATTCTCAGATAAATCGATCTTATAAATGCCATAAGCTAATGCAGTGGCAGTGGTCTCATGGATAAGACGAAGAGGGTGCAAACCAGCAATCTTAGCAGCATCGATAATGGCTCTTCTCTGAAGATCAGTGAAATAAACGGGTATTCCAATGCAGCAGTCCCCTACTGCTGCATTCAAATTCTTTTCTGCGATGCTCTTCAAATTTGAAAGCGCCATCCCAAAAACCTGGGTGGGCGTAAATGTCTTCATTTCTCCTAAATATTGAGCATGTATCAAGGGGTATCCATCAAGCCCTTCAGTTACAGAGGAAGGCAATGATTTGAGATCCTGCTGCAGCTCGGGATCTGAAAACTGGCGTCCAATTAACCGCTTTATTTGAGATACAGTATTTCTTGGGTTCATCATACTGGATGAAGCTCCTGCCGTTCCTAGGAAACGTTGCTTGTCCCCGAAGCATACGACAGCAGGGGTTTCACGCTTGGACTCGTCATTGAGAACAACATCAATTCCTCTTTGTCGGGCAATCGCAACAACACAGCTCTCATTCCCAAACTCAAAACCTACCACACTCATATTTGCTGAAAATTTCAAATTTGCAGCACGGAATCAAATCCCTGTCAAAGAAGATGAAAACCTGAGGAGCAAAAAACAAAATCGCAGTTTGATATTTGACATTGATAGGGCGTTCAGATTCAAAGACTTAACATTGAAGAGAAAATTGGACCAAAACTTCCGTAAAATCCAAAATTTACTTGACAACTGCAAGCTCAAAATTTTTTAGGGATACATATACGCAATCACACAGGCATGGACAAATAATTCAAGAACACCATTATGCAGCACACACACGTGACACATAGAGAATAGGATCAAGTTCAACAAAATTGAACGTCATTGAGCAATGTCGTTAAGTTCAAGCATAAGCACAACCTCAATGACAAGTAAATCAACTTAAAATGACATCTTTTAGGATGTAAAATCAAATAATACTGTTCTATTAACTTGCGGTAAACCCAAAGGCAAATGATTCAACATGATTTGTGTATTAAATCAAAACAAAGAAATATCCACATTAACTCTATTTCATTGTGGATGCTAAATCTTAAATGAAGAGGGAAAACAAAAACTCATTAAAAATGTAAAATGCAATAAATTCTAGAACATGAAAAAACTAGAAATCAGTATATCTGACAATCATCAAAGATTTTAGGGTTTGAGGTCTACGAGATAACTCGGGAGAAGAGAATGGCTGAGAACAAGTGCGCTGGCTGCGTAGAAGATGATTTTCTTGAATTTTACTACAGAAAACTTTTGTGGTGGGGGAGAAGAATATGAAGGTAGAAGCGGTAAGAGAGGATCTGTGTAGAAAACTCAGTTGGATTCCAAATAATAGCATAAAAAGAAAAAATAAAAATAAAAAAGTTAATTTGGCCGTTAAGTGAAATGTAACAATAGTATCGAACGATATTATATCCAATTCCATATAAATAGTATCTACTAATATCGTTAAAATAAGTAGTTTATTTATTTGAGTCAATACATAAGTGGATGTAAAATTAATATAATTTTGGAGATGACAATTGAGGATAAATAATGTTAATGACTGTTCTTATTATTACATATGACTCTACCCTCGATGTAGCTAACGAGTTTAGTTTTGTGATTTTCAAAGTTTTATATGTTTCAAATCCTTTAATTAATGCAACAAAGAATTGAACATAATAGCAGAAGATTAGTGTAATTAGTGCATATTACTAGAAACAAAAATTGAGTTTTTGTTGTCGTCAACTCTTATTTTCAATCATCTTTATGATCATTTTGTACGCCTGTGAGAGGCTTTTATCGTTAAAAGTAATGGAATCTCAACATTATCAGTTGAACGATAAGTAAATATAAAAAATTACATTATATGTCGTTGTTGTTACTGATTTGATTGATTGTTTTACACCTTCTAATTAATGCAACAAAGAATCGAATAAGGTAATAAATGATTCGTATCACTACTTGATCAGACATGGACCCAACGTATAATATGGCACGAATAATCTCTTGATCGGTAAAGTGTTTGAAACAGATACGTCATCATTAGTAAAACAAGGAAGTGGGTCCAAAAACAACAATAAAGCAAGAGATTTAGTGTACCCATTAGAAACCAACAACGTGGTGCCAAGGATCTTTATGAGTGGCAATAGCATGTTACGAACGTAGTATTATTGCACAGCCCTTCAAACGGCAGTTTGATCCAAATGATGAGCCCTAAAAGCATCTAACGCAATATGATGCCTGTTGAAAATAAAGTCACATTTTTTTTACCATAAAACATTACTTAACAAGTAAGAAAAATACATACATGCATGCAAGTGGTGGTGGTGGCAAAATTGGAGTTTCCAACTAATGATAGCAACATTTTTTTTGACCAAATGGATAAAGTTGTTGATTTCTTAATTGTTAAGAAAGACTCCATGCATGCATACAAGGGAGGTTGAAAAATTCAAGTTTTCTTTATTCACTTACTTGACAAGCCAAATGTGTAGAGAATTCTAGCAAATGAAGGTGGTAGAACTTTGACTCTTCCAAGCAATTATGGAGGTTAAAAATATCTATAAATATGGGCAAGAGTTTGAGAGAAAATTGTGTGCCATATGAAGAGGAAAATTAAGAGAGAAAATTGTAAGGTGGAGAGAAGAGTAGAGAGAAAATTTATTGTTTTTTTCCTAAATTTTTTCCTACTTGTTTTCTCCTATTACAAGAGAGATTAATTGTTGTTATTTCCTTATATTTAGAGAGTGTGTTGTAATTCTCCTACTATAGTGAAATCCTCCTATACTTGGCCGTGGACGTAGCCTAAATTAAGTGAACCACGTAAATACCTATGTCTATTTTTAGCTGCGTTTTCTCAATTCCATTATTTGTCAGCCAAACTCAACCCACGCGTTTTCTCCCCAACAGTGGTATTAGAGCAAAGTTCTGTATAGGGTCGTTATTCAATCATAATATTGGTGAAAAATGGTGACAAAATATGATATTGAAAAATTCAACGGGAAGAATTTCTCATTATGGAAAATGAGAATAAAAGCAGTTTTGAGAAAAGATAACTGCTTGGCGGCAATTGGACAAAGGCCTGTGGAAATCATTGACGATACTAAGAGGAACGAGATAAATAGGAATGCAGTTGCTAATCTACACCTTGCACTAGCCGATGGAGTATTGTCAAGTGTGGCAGAGAAAAAGACGGCCAAAGATATATGGGATATGCTGACAAAGCTGTACGAGGCCAAATCATTACACAACAAAATCATCTTAAAGAGAAAGCTTTACACTCTTAGGATGATGGAGTCAACTACGGTGACAGACCACATCAACACCCTCAATACTCTATTTTCACAATTCACATCAATGGAGCATAATATAGAGACTAGTAAACGTGATGAAATCTTACTTCAAAGTCTACCAGATTCGTACGATCAACTCATCATCAACTTGACCAACAACCTTGAAACTCTAGTCTTCGATGATGTTGCAGCTGCTGTTCTTGAAGAGGAAAGTAGGCGCAAGAACAAGGAGGACAAATTGACAAGTTTGAATCAGGCGGAAGCTTTAACGATGATGAGAGGGAGATCAATGGAACGTGGCTCCAGTGGGAGTGATAATCAGAGTAGATCAAAATTTAGGAGTAAGAAAAATGCCAAGTGTCATTACTGTGGCAAGAAATGGCACTTAAAAAGGGATTGTTGGAGTCTCAAGAAGAATGAAGAAGCTAAAGAAAAGGTCCTGAGACATCAAAAGCTCAGAGTTGTGTGGCAAGTACCTCAGATGGTGAAATTTTATACAGCGAGGCAACAACAGTTGTTGAAGGTAGAAAGAAATTTTCTGATATCTAACTTATGGATTCAGGAGCTACATGGCACATGACACCAATAAGGGAATTGTTTCATCAATATGAGACTATCCCAGGAAGAACTGTGTTTATGGAAAATGATCGTGCATTGGAGATCGCTGGTATTGGTACCATCAAATTGAAAATGTATGATGGTACAGTTCGCACTATCCAGGAGGTACAGCACATAAAAGGCCTAAAGAAAAATTTATTGTCTCTAGGACAATTGGACAGCATTGGATGCAAGACCCATATACAAGATGGGATCATGAAAATAGTTAAAGGAACGTTTGTAGTGATGAAAGCGGAAAAGATAGCTGCAAATTTGTACATGCTTAAAGGAGAGACACTACAAGTAGGAGAAGCATCTATCGCATCGACAGGTTCAGCAGAAGAATTAACGATGATGTGGCATCGCAAGCTTGCTCACATGTCGGAACGTGGTTTGAAAATTCTCTCAAAACAAAAGCTTCTTCCAGGGCTCAAAAACGTTTCATTACCCTTTTGTGAGCATTGTGTTACTAGTAAGCAGCACAGATTGAAGTTTAGCAGTTCCACTGCTAGAAGTAAAGCTATCTTGGAGCTGGTCCATTCCGATGTTTGGCAAGCACCGGTCATATCCCTAGGATGTGCAAGATACTTTGTATCTTTTATTGATGATTACTCCAAGAGATGTTGGGTGTATCCAATCAAAAGGAAGGCAGACGTGTTCGCAGTCTTCAAAATATTCAAAGTGCGTGTGGAGCTTAAATCTGAAAAGAAGATTAAGTGTTTGAGGACTGACAATGGAAGAGAATATACCGATGATGAATTTGATAACTTCTGTCAACAAGAAGGTATCAAGAGACAGTTCACTATGACATACACTCCACAGCAAAATGGAGTGGCAGAGCGGATAAATAGAACATTGTTAGAAAGAACAAGGGCAATGTTGAGAACTGTGAGGTTAGCCAAGTCATTTTGGGCAGAAGCAGTCAAAATCGCCTGTTATGTGATCAATCGATTGCCATCAATCGCAATTGGTCTGAAGACACCTATGAAAATGTGGACTGGTAAACCAGCTGATTATTCTCACTTACATGTGTTTGGAAGTCCTGTGTACATAATATACAACACCCAAGAAACATCAAAGCTGGATCCGAAATCCAGAAAATGTATTTTCTTAGGGTATGTTGATGGAGTGAAGGGTACCGCCTATGGGATCCCACTGCCCACAAAGTGATAATCATTAATCAACAGAGATGTCATATTTACAAAAGGCAAAATACAGGAAAAAGGAAATGAGAGCACTTCAAAAGAAAAACCACAAACTACTACAGTCGAAGTTGGAGACGAACGAGAAGTTATAGATACTTCTGAAGCAACACTAGAGCACGAAGAACAAGTTGAATCTAGTGTTCCAGACGTTCGACGATCAACACGGAAAAGAAGAGAACCGGCTTGGCACTCAGATTACATTATGGAGGGCAGTGTTGCATACTGCTTACTAACAGAAGATGGAGAACCATCAACTTTCCACGAGGCTATAAATAGCCAAGAAGTTTCTCAGTGGATGGCTGCAATGCAAGAAGAAATTGAAACTCTTCATACGAACAAGACATGAAATCTTGTTCCACTACCACAAGGAAGAAAGGCCATTGGGAATAAATGGGTATATAAGATCAAACGAGAAGGCAATGATCAAGTGAAGCGGTATTGTGCGAGACTGGTAGTGAAGGGATATGCTCAGAAAGAAGGCATTGACTTCAACGAAATATTTTCTCTTGTGGTTCAACTCACAACAGTTCGAGTAGTCCTGGGGATGTGTGTTACATTTGACTTACACCTGGAACAATTAGATGTGAAAACTGTATATCTTCATGGAGAACTTGAAGAAGAAACTTATATACTCCAACCAGAAGGTTTTGAAGAAAAAGAAAAAGAGAACTTGGTTTGCAGGTTGAACAAATCTCTGTACGGTCTCAAACAGGCGCCGAGATGTTGGTATAAGAGATTTGATTCCTTCATCATGAGCCTTGGATACAACAGACTCTGTTCAGATCCGTGTACATACTACATGAGATTTGGTGATAATGATTTCATTATCTTGCTGTTGTATGTTAACGACATGTTGGTAGCAGGCCCCAACAAAGATCGTATTGAAAATCTGAAGGCTCAATTGGCTAGAGAGTTTGATACAAAGGACTTGGGACCGGCAAACAAGATTCTAGGGATGCAAATTTACCGAGATAGAAATAATAGAAAGATTTGACTTAGTCAGAAAAACTACTTGAAGAAAATATTGCGTCGCTTCAATATGCAAGATTGTAAGCCAATTTCTACCCCTCTTCCTATTAATTTCAAGTTATCCTCAAGTATGAGCCCTAGCAGCGAAGCAACGAGGATGGAGATGTCTCGAGTGCCATATGCATCAGCAGTGGGTAGTTTGATGTTTGCTATGATCTATACAAGTCCAGACATTGCACAAACAGTGGGAGCAATTAGTCGATACATGACAAATCCTGGTAAAAAGCATTGGAATACTGTAAAGAGGATCCTGAGATATGTCAATGGTACCTCAAATGCTACATTATGTTATGGAGGATCAGATTTTATTGTCAGAGGCTATGCTGATTCAGATTATGCAGGTGGTCTTGATAAAAGCAAGTCCACCACAGGATATGTGTTTACTCTTTGTTGGAGGAGCTGTAAGCTGGGTTTCGAAACTGCAGTCTATCGTGGCTACTTCCACGACGAAGGCAGAATATATGGCAGCTACACAAGCTAACAAAGAGGCAATCTGGTTGCAAATGTTAATGGACGAGCTCGGACACAAACAAGAGAAGATTGCTCTATTTTGTGATAGTCAGAGCGCTTTACATTTGGCAAAGAATCCAGCATTTCTTCAGAGGACAAAGCATATTCGAGTTCAATATCACTTTGTTCAAGAAAAGGTGGAGAAAGGAAGTGTGGATATACAGAAAATCCATACAGCGGACAACCTAGCTGATATGTTGACAAAGCCAATCGGAACTGACAAGTTTATATGGCGTCGATCTTCCATTGGCCTTGCAGAAACGTAAGTAGCATGAAAATAGCAAGTATGAGAAGGATGAAGTGGTCAACAAAAGTGACTTTAAGGGGGAGAAATGTTGAAAATAAAGTCACATTTTTTGACCATAAAACATTACTTAACAAGTAAGAAAAATACATACATGCATCCAAGTGGTGGTGGTGGCAAAATTGGAGTTTCCAACTAATGATGGCCACATTTTTTTTTACCAAATGGATAAGGTTGTTGATTTCTTAATTGTTAAGAAAGACTCCATGCATGCATATAAGGGAGGTTGAGAAATTCAAGTTTTCTTTCTCCATTTACTTGACAGGCCAAATGTGTAGAGAATTCTAGCAAATGAAGGTGGTAGAACTTTAACTCTTCCAAACAATTATGGAGGTTAAAAATATCTATAAATATGGACAAGAGTTTGAGAGAAAATTGTGTGTCATCTGAAAAGGAAAAATTAAGAGAGAAAATTGTAAGATAGAGAGAAGAGTAGAGAGAAAATTTATTGTTTTTCTCCTAAGTTTTTTCCTACTTGTTTTCTCCTTTTACAAGATGATTAATTGTTGGTATTTCCTTATATTTAGAGAGTGTGTTGTAATTCTCCTACTACAGTGAAATCCTCCTATACTTGTCCGTGGACGTAGCCTAAATTTGGTGAACCACGTATATACCTGTATCCATTTTTAGTTGTGTTTTCTCAATTTCATTATTTGTCAGCCAAACTCGACCCACGCATTTTCACCCCAACAGTGCCTAGTACTGAAATGAGATCACATGAGAATTAGTACGTGTTTCTTCAGTTATCTTCCACCACCAACATTGATCTTCTGCGCATGTTTTATATTGTGGAAGTGAAATGTCTAAGAAAACATTTTTTGAAATAAGGTTCAACATAGTGCCATGAATCAAATATAAAATTACGTTACAAATACTTCTCTTTATTCAATTTTTCACATTTCAAAGGTTCAAACCTGGCACCATTCACCATATGCCAGCTTACAAACAAGATCTACTCTTCAAAAATTCATTACCATAAAGAACTGACAACTCGGTATGGTTAGACATGACAAATTGCTCATATGGTTTCCAGCTTAAACCACAGAGAACTAAACACAAAGCAATTGTAAGGAAAAACCATGTAGACCTCTTAAGCAAAAAGATAATCAAATCCAAAGCAGCCCCAGCACAGGATGAAATGTGCAGAGCAAGTTGCTCGAGATTTGGGCGAGTTGAGAGGTTGAGTGAGGCAAGTGGGGTGATTTGGGCTTCACTTTTTTGCCGGATATGTCAGCCATTTCTATCCGTCCATACTTGGGAGATTACTGTTGACAGTCCAAGCTTCACTATCTGTGTCCGCAATGTCCTCAGAACTCACTGAATTTCTTCAGACAAAAAACCTGTTCTCCTCCTTAACACTGCAGAGAAAATTGTTGCTAGTCCAGATTTTTCCGGGAAAGGAGTGCTGGAATGATGTCCTTGTGTGTTTGGTAAGGTNAACACTGCAGAGAAAATTGTTGCTAGTCCAGATTTTTCCGGGAAAGGAGTGCTGGAATGATGTCCTTGTGTGTTTGGTAAGGTGGAATGGAATTGAAGAATATTCTTCTTTAATAATACAGATATTTCAGAGTTGCTTCCAATCAGTGACCGAATGATCTACTCCAGAAATTTTAAGTTGCCAACTCCATGAAGCTTTGGCCATTTCTTAGCACCTTTACTTTTAAGCTTAGCCAAACATGCTCTTACGAGATCCAACGGTCTGTTGTGTTCCTGGTTCTCCCAAAATGCATAATGATGAGGCACTGTTTTGATATAGCAAACTAAAGATAATAGATGCGATGTAAACTACTGTCCAATTATGTAAGTTCAAGGCAGTCGATGATCATAACACCGCCTTCTACCTTTCAAGAAGCAAAGATTAACCTCTTCATTTTTGTAACATCCATGCGCACACCATTGAGCATGAGAAGACAAGTCCAAAGGCTCAATCAAGGGATGAACTGTGATGAATCCCAAGGTAACTGGATAACGGTAAATATAGAAAACTGAGTATATTAACTAGCAAGTTTGGTTTCATCAAAATCATTTCATGTTGAGAGTAAGAAATGATAAGAATTCTCTTCAACATTTTTTCTTAGTAATTATATGACCGAAAGACATGCCTACACATAGCATACGACGTGCATATCACCAAATACCTTTTCATTTGAATAAGCAGCCAGATTTCATAGAGCTGACCAGTCACTAACAAGCAACACGATCAAGAAGGCTGCGAAGACAGAATCAAATGCACGTGCTGAAGGAAAAAATCATACCACATCTGGTTCAAAGAGATGTTTGTGCATGATCCTCATCAATCTTACCAACTGCTTCAAGAATTGATGAGTATGTAATAAGATCATATTCAAAACCATTTGAATGCATCTCCTTCATCAATTTTGCTGCCTCCTCGAACATTCCAGCACGGCTGAGACAACCAAGAACGGTGTTGTAAGAGACAGCATCTGGTTTCAACTCGGAAAACTTCATCTTTGTGAACATCTCCATCGCTCTTTCAGGCCCACCATTTTTGGCCAAGCCATTCAAAATAATATTATACGAGTTCAGGTCAGGAAAGCAACCATTTTCTTCCATAGTTTGAAGCAAGGTATGAGCTTCATCTACCATCCCAGACCTCACCATCCCTGACATCAGTGCATTATAAGCATAGATATCTGGACTGCAACCAAGACTTTTCATCTCATTAAAAAGACCCATAGCCTCAGACAAACGTCCACATTTGCCAAAATGCTTTATCATCACAGCATATACACGAGCACTGGAGGATCCACAATTCTCTTTTAGTTCTTGAAATAACTCATAGGCAGCTTCATATCGTTTTGCTCTTCCAAGACTGTTGATCAAACTGCAATAGGCAGATGGACATGGAGGAAAACCTTTCTCATCCATCTCCTCCAGAAGTAACAGAGCTTTCTCTATTCTATTTGTCTTGCAAAACCCATCTATAAGAATTGAATAAGTAAAAGAGCTAGGACTAATGCCACTGGTTTTCATTCTCTCAAACCATGAGATAACCTCAGACACTGGAGCTTTTCTTTCAAAAAGAGATTTAATAATAGTGTTGTATGTCACTGCATTTGGGATGCAGTTTAGGGATTCCATTTCTTCAAAGAGCTTTATAGCATCAGCTAAACGACCCACCCTGCCTAAAAGGTTTATTACATTGTTTATGAGCACAACATCTGGCTTACAACCATCGGTCAGCATATTTAAAAATACAGAGTAAGCTTCTCCAGCCCTCCCAGCTTTACCCAACCCCTTTATCAATTCTGTATAAGTATACACAGTTGGGGTGCAATCCTTGTCTTTCATCTCCTGAACCAGTTCTATTGCCTTTTCAACCTCACCAAGTTTAAAGTATATCCCAAGTAAAGTAGTATAGATTTTGGCTGTGGGATGAAAACCGTTCTCCTTCATTTCCTCAAACAGCCGAATTGCAGATACATCACGGCCTAATTTCCCAAATGCTGATATGAGAGCACTGTATGTTACTGTATCAGGGAAACAGTTACCTTCCCTACACATTTCATTATAAAGCTCATAAACTTTTGTGAGATGACCTTCTTTCATCAGCATGAAAATTATGGAATTGTAAGTGCTCACAGTTGGTTTGCATTTACGACTTTTAATCTGGTAAAAGATAGAGAGTGCTTTGTTCACCATCTTCACCCTCCCCAAAATTCTCAAAATTTCAGACAACTCAGCTGGGCCAATGAGGCATGAACTCCGGACCATTTCTTGAATAGTCCTCCACATTTCACTAAATAGACTTGCTTCCTCTAGGCAACGAAGTAATGTCATGTAGGTGGTAGAATCATGCTCAAAATTTCTTCTCTTTCCAGCCCACCTAAAAAACTGCAACTTAACATTGATCTCCACATCTATTTGTAGAACTTCACAAACCAATCTATGATCAATCTTCATTTTCAGAACCTCCAGTGCCTTTTCTGCATCAGGACCCCACTTAAAAATCTTCAAAATCCTAATGAACCTTTCATCTAGAGTCCTTGCAGAGCTGTTCTTACGCATATCTGGTCGTTGTGAAAATATTTTCTGCCTTTCATCTCTCTGACTTGTCAGGTGGAACATCTGAACAATTTCTTTCTCTGCAATAGATAAACCATAAATCCCATTTTTCACTTCATGACAAAACAATACCTAGGAAAATGTATAGTTTATAAAAAAAATAAAATAAAATAAAAAATACAGAACTGGTCATTGTTGATGAATCAGTACTGCCTATTAGCAGTGATTAATTTATTTATAAAAAGGAAAAAAAAACTATAAATCAAACTGCAGAATGCTATTATTCGACGTGAAATTCAGATAACAAAGTTTCACCTGTCTGCTTGATTCTTTCATATAAATAAGATGATTTGGATATTGTTCTATTTGAAATAATTAACCCTGCTAACATTTTCCCCTTGACGCCTGAAATTAAAATATTGACAGTCCATATAAGATTCATGGTAAAGCTTCAATCCTCTGACCAAGATGTCATTTTTTTTCTCGGAACAATATCAACACTGCACAAAACCAAAGCAAAATAATTATTCAGATATAATAAGAAGCATCAAAAGAAAGATATTGCGACTATAATATTCATTCTTTTTCACCCATCTTTATTTTGTAATTATCTATAATCTGCAGACGATGAAGTTATATATAATCTGCAGGTGATTAGTCATAAATCTTTGAAAAATGAAGATTACCAGTTGCCACCAATTTATTGTCTATCCATAATTTTCGCACCTTCATTGAGCCAGCATAACTGAAAATATTCTTTGATTTCTTCCGGAAGCAGATGATTAATCACGCCCGGTGAATAGCCGGGAAATTGAGGAATATCCAGAAAAAACCAGTTCTCACATGTTCTCTTCAAAATTACTAAAATGACTGCAAGAATAATTAACAGCAGCACGTGCACAGCAATCCAGCCACCTGGAAGCTCCAAATTTTGAAGAAGAGCTCAACGGAGAATTCATAAAGCTCCGGTTGAATTCGATGGAGAAGAGTTCGCAAATTTTAGGGTTCAGCATTTGTGTAAATAGGTCTTTGACTTTTATATATAGACACTTGCATCCTCCATCTTTTATAGTTATG
>NC_036248.1:27823468-27828126 GCF_002742605.1 Olea europaea var. sylvestris | reverse complement strand
CAGAAAAGGAAATGTTTAAATCTAAAAGCTAAAGGAATGAAAATTACATATTCTCTGTTCGAGAGTTTTGGATTCGGTCCTTTTTTCTAAGTTATTTCTCTCTTTTATACTTCATAGGCGATCCCTTTGTGATTAACTGCTCTAAAAAACTGCTTGATCGCCCTATAACTACCCACTTTCTTTGTAGTGGCCATTTTGTCATGCAACTGTCCTTTTAACTGCTGCCATTATCTTGCATCGTTCAACCGCTTTGGATTGAACCCCTCGAGTCGTGGAACGTGATAAAGTTACTTTAGCAACTGCCTCAATAACTGCATCATAATGCGTTATGTTTGTTGATACCTTGGGCGACTTGAACATTTGGGCGAGACTTTGGACGACTGTATGGCACTCTATTCGTTCGGACTCTGAACGACTTGCAAACTTGGACGATGGCGTTACCGCACTATTGGGCCCCTTATTTGGGCATTCACCTTGATTCGTTCAATTGGATTTCGTTCTTTGGGCTATCTGATTTGGGGATCCTCCCATTGGGTTTTATTCTCTGGGCTGTTCGATTTGGGCTGAATTTTTATGTGTCAACAGTTGGATTACACCATAAGTCAATCAATATAGTGAAAAAGGTCTTGCTCGTGACGGAGAGCATGGTAACGGGGGACGTAGATCGTGATTGGATCGAACCTCCTTATTACATCGTTTGCACTCTCTTTTCCCTTCCTCTTATTACTTTTGTGTTATCTTGTTTATTCATAATTATTTGTTTAAACCTGCGCTTATTTTCGAAAAAGGATCGAATAACTAATTCACCCCCCTCTTGATTAGTTGTTATTGAGCTTTCAATTGGTATCAGAGTTTGATACTCTTTTTTTTATTCTACAATCTTGAGTAATGACTAACCAAGTTTTTCAAATAGTGAGGGGCACTCTACAAACCGATCACCATTCTTTAAAGGTACCCATTATAACTATTGGAAGGTTAGGATGATGATATATGTTCAATCTATTAATTACAATATTTGGGAAGTTATTGAATATGGTCCATATGCTCCCACTAAAACTATTAAGGTAGATGGTAAACCGGACCAAACTCTCCCCAAATCTAGAGAAGAATATGATGATGAAGATAAGAGAAAACTATCATTAAATGACAAGGCTAAAAATCTACTTTATTGTGCACTTGATAGAAATGAATTTAATCGAATTAGTACACGTGATTCGACATATGATATTTGGCATGCTCTTGAAATCACTCATGTTGGCACAGGTAAAGTTAATGAAACAAAGATAAATATGCTAGTTAAAAAATTTGAAAATTTATTTATGAAACAAAATGAGCCTATTGTTGATATGATTACTCGCTTTACCGATATTGTTAATGGTCTTAAAGGCTTTGATCGTAAATTTACTAACGGTGAACCTATGAGCAAAACGATTAGGTCCTTATCGGAGGAATGGAGTCTATTGAGGATGTTGATCGAGAATACTAAGGATGTAAGTATATATCCTTTGGAAGAATTCTACGGCACATTAATGACCTATGAGCTAAATAATGCCGAGGATAAGGAGAAAACAAGAAAGAGCAAGGAGAAATCAAAGGAACCTCCTAAACGACAAATTGCATTAAAATCGGCAATTGAAGAAGGAATATCAAATGAAAATATGAGCGATGAAAAACTTGATGGTTTGGTTCTTCTAGTCAATAAATGGAAAGGTTTTTGTAATAATCGAAGATTCCAAAAGAAATAAGAAAAAGTGGAAGATAGGAACAAAAAAATTGTTTGTTATGATTGTGACAAGTCGGGTCACAAGAAAATCGAGTGTCCAAACAAAAAGAAATTTTTTAATAAAAATGCATTCCAAGCAACATGGGATGATAACGACGACGAAAAACAAAATGAAAATGATAGTCAATATGAAGTGGCAAATATATGTTTCATGGCAATAGAAGACGAGGTATGTTCTTATGACGAGCTTTCAATTTCTTATGATGAAATGCCTGAAAATTTTGAAAAACTCGTTTTAAATCATGCTATTCTTAAAAAGAAAAACTCTATTTTAAAAGAAGAAATTAAGAAATTTTCTGAAAAGCAAAGAGAGAATATTGATTATGATGTTTTGATAAAAGAAAATATTTTTTTTGAAAGAAAAGGTAAATGATTTAACACAAATTATCCATAAGTTTACCGAAGGTAAGAAAAATTTTGATTTAATGCTCGGGAGTCAAAAGTGAGTTTTTGATAAAGGAGGAATTAGATACAAACACTCTTTAAAACAAAAATCACTCAAAAATATGTTTATTAAGGCTTCAAATATTTCATGTAACTTTTGTAATAAAAGTAGACATATTGCTTTTAATTGTATAACTAAAAAGAAATTGTTCTTTGAGAACAAATACAATTGGATACAAGAATCCACAAAAACGAACTATCAAGGACTCAAATTTGTGTGGTACCAAAAGTTAAAACTTAATTTGTCTTTGTAGGTACTAAAGAAAATAAAAAGTAAATGGTTCTTGGATAGTGGATGCTCGAAGTATATGACCGGAGACCGATCATTGTTATCAAACTTCCAAGAGAACGATGGAGGCCACGTGACTTCTGGAGATAACGCCAAGGGTAAAATAATATGCTTTGGAAACATTGGTAACCACTCTTCCCCTTCTACCGAAATGGTTTTACTCGTTGATAATCTTAAACATAATTTGCTAAGCATTAGTCAATCATGTGACAAAGGTTATAACATAAAATTCGATTATTCCAAATGCCTTATTAAGGATGCTACATCGAAAGAGGTGATTTTTATAGGAAGCCGAAATAAAGATGTTTATATTATAAGTATTGAATTGGTAAATAATGAAAAATGTTTACTTAATTTGAAAGAAGAATCGTGGTTATGGCATAGAAAACTTGGACATGTAAACATGGATCTTCTTTCAAAAATTTCCAAAAATTGTTTTGTAAAAGGTTTACCGAATTTGAAATTTGAAAAAGATAAAATTTGTGATACTTGTCAATTTGGAAAACAAGTAAAAAGTTCTTTCAAATAAAAAATTTACACTTCAACCACAAAATCATTACAACTTCTCCATATGGATATTTTTGGACCTTCCAGGACAGCTAGCTTAGGAGGTAAACATTATGCTTTTGTTATTGTCGATGATTTTTCAAAATTTACTTTGGTTATATTTTTAAATTTAAAAGAAGAAGTTTTGAAATTTTTAAAACATTTTTGTAAGAAAGTTGATAATGAAAAAGGCTATTCCATTTCAACTATTAGAAGTGACCATGGTGGAGAATTTGATAATGTTGGGTTTGATGATTTTTGTAAAGAACATGGATATGAACATAATTTTTCTGCTCCTAGAACACTTCAACAAAATGGTGTAGTAGAAAGAAAGAATCGCACATTGCAAGAAATGGCTCGAACTATGTTAAATGAAAATAACTTGCCTAAATATTTTTGAGCCGAAGCCGTTAATACCGCTTGCTACATTATCAATAAAGTATTAGTAAGCAAAAAGAAAACCAAAACTCCTTACGAACTCTGGAAAAATAGAATTCCTTGGTTATTTCAAAATTTTTGGACGTAAATATTTTATTTTAAATACAAAAGACAATTTTGGAAAATTCGACTCCAAATCCGATATTGAAATTTTTTTAGGATATTCATCGACTAGCAAAGCATATAGAGTTTTTAACAAACGAATTCTAATCGTTGAAGTATCCATGCATGTTACTTTTGATGAAACTAACTTATTTGATCGAGAGAAAGGTAGTGATGATGATGTAGGTTTGGAAGCTCCTTTCAAACAAATGAAAATTCAAGACCAAATTAAGGAGGCACCAAATGGAGACATAGAAAATCAAATGCTCAAAAAAATGAAGAAAGTCAAACCGGAGAACAAAGTGATCCATCGTTACCAAAAGAATGGATATTTGTTCCATCTCTTTCCAAAGAGCTAATAATCGGCGATCCATCAAAATGTATCAGTACTAGAACCTCTTACAAAAACCATTTTGATAGTTGTGCATTTATTTCTCAAATCGAATCTAAGAATTTCAAAGAAGCCGAGTTTGATGAGTTTTGGCCATTTTTGTTTCTATAAATACTAGATCACTTTGCATTCAATATAAGACTTCACATGAGCATTTAAAGTGAGATATCACTAATCTATCACCTATATACATCTATTTCTTCAATCTATTTACAAGAAAAAACATTTGATTGATCCAACTTTTGAAAATCATTCTTATCAAAGTGTTTTTCTTTTCTAACACTTGAGCTTCAATCATTGTTATCTACTAAAGTGTTAGCCATCTTCTCTTGTTGTATTCAACTTCAATTATATCATTTATTGTAAGAGAAGCCTTCACTTGTATACTCCTTATCTTTCAAACTTGTGGATCGAGTTGAATTCCCGAAAATTTCAACATTGTAAAGGAACGGTGCTCATTTGTTTGTAAGTCACCGAAAGCGTTGTAAGAAAATTGGATTGCACCATAAGTCAATTAATATAGTGAAAAAGATGTTGTTCATGATGGAGAGTTTGGTAACGGGAGACATAGATCGTGATTGGATCGAACCTCCTTACTACATCGTTTGCACTCTCTTTTTCCTTCCTCTTATTACTTTTGTGTTATCTTGTTTATTCATAGTTAT
>NC_036248.1:27820992-27823368 GCF_002742605.1 Olea europaea var. sylvestris | reverse complement strand
TTCTCGAGGACCAAAATACCCCGATCACCAAAGTACCTCGAGGACATTTGGCAGAAAGCAGGGCAGAGCATGAGTCCTCGAGGAAAAGGTCCTCGGGTATACAATGTGCACTCCTCCTAGAGACCAAGTTTTGGGATGGGGTGCACCTGAGTTGCGAACACCTTACTTTAGGTAGCGTCATCGAGAAATATTGGCTGACAATGAAGGTCGGCATTGATATGACCGTTGTAGAGAGTGGGCTTAGATGTGTAACACGTGTCCTCATGGATGACCATAGATAGCGACCTTTGCCCTCCCGTCGTTTTCACCTATAAATACTACTGTTCTGACCTTCATTTTTCACTTTTACCCACTGTAAATCTAAATTCTGTGAGGTCGTGCTCGAGCAAAATACTTTGGAACTTCTCAAGACGTCGGGTAACTCCAGGTAAGGCTCGAAACTTTAAGTTATTCCATAAGCTAGGTCTTAAGTTCATTGAGTAATGTCGAGTAGTAAGTTAATATGATTTTCGAGTATCCCAATGAACCCTGTAGGCTGAAAGAGCACTCGGCTATTACCGTGGCTAGGGAATATGGTATTATGCCTATTTGTGATGTTAGATTCCCCGGTCCCGAGGATAGGATTGTTCGAGCTCGACGAGGGGAGTTTGTCATATTTAGAGAGACCCTTAAGGCTGGCTTTAGGTGGCCTCTTTACCTCTTTTTTATCTCTTTATCATTCGAGCACTCCATGTTCCTGGGGTAGTTAGTGCCTAATCCCTAGAGAATGCTCGTGTATTTTCTTTATAGCTTGTAGGTACCTAGATATCGACCCCAACGTTGACCTTTGTAAATTGGTGTTTGAGCTTAAAAAGCATCCTTGGTATACTTATTTTGGTTATCTCTCGAAGATGGGGGGTTTTAAGGTCCCGAGGATGGCGAGTTCTCTAAAAGGGTAGAGGGAGGAGTGGTTTTATATAATAGCGCAAGAACCCGACCTTCCTTTCTGGTCCGATTGGGGGATCCCCGACGTCGAGAAGTTCTGTGAGGGGCAGGTGTATCCAGATGTGTTGGAAGAGCATAGGAGGATGCTGGTGGGGCTCAACCCCCTTTTCTCGACGATGAAGGAGATTGGGGAAGAGGTTATAGACCTGGTAGATATTAGAGGCATCGAGGGTAGGGATGTTCCCTTATTTCTTGCAAAATGGCTTGATCTTGTGTTCATTCTAAAGTGTTGTAATCTTGCAGGTATGTCATTTGATCGTCGAGCCCTCCGCAATTTTGTCAACACAAGAGCTGATGCCCGTCCACAGGGGCACCTTCCGACGAAGAAGAAGAGCAAGAAAAGACCTTGAGGAACCCCAATTGAGCCAAGTGTGAGGGGGCCTGGCGAAACATCTAGAGCACAACCTCAAGGTTCGAGCCCAGTGCAGCTGAGTCAGAGATCTCCTACTCCTCGAGTTGTTATTCCTTGACCTCCTTCTAAGGTAGTCGATCTCGACGATGACACTATTCCTCTGGTGAATTCCTTTACCGAGGAATTCGAATGTTGTCACCTCGTTCCCAGTCTTGTTAACAAATACAAGGAGGAGGTGAAGCTCGAGGACGGGATGAAGGTCCTCGAGCTCTTTACTATGAAGGTAATCCTCGAACATTTTACTTCAGCTTTTAGTTCCTTCTTCGAGATTAATAACCTAAAATTTTTCTTTTTCAGACGTTGAGTGTAGCTCGAGGACTCTCTTTCCAAAGAATCGAGGAGGCCAAGAGGGCGGTTGGGGTGGAGACCTCAATGACTTCTAAGGATAGGAGGATCTTTGACCTCGAGGCCAAGGTCGAGGCTTTGTTAAAAGAGCGTGATGATGCAAAGAGGGAGGCTGCTAAGGCTTGGGATGACCACGGTGCTACGAAGGACGAGGTCGAAGACGCGAGGCTTGAACTTATCCAAAAGACAAAGGACTTTGAGAGCAAGCTTGTGGAAGTTAAGGAGAAGGCCTGGGAGGAGTTTAAAACCTCCGAGGATTGTGACAAAATTAAGGACGAGTACGCATCGGGGGCGTACTTTTATGCTCTCAAGGAGGCCCGGGCCTTCTTCCGTCTGAAATTACCCGATGTGACCCCGGATGATCTGAAGACCGTGCCTTCTATCGCCGATACCCTGGAGCTCTTGGGTTCGAAGGACGGAGGAGCAGGTGGGGACAACGACGAGGAAGGCCTTGAGGACGACGTCCAGATTGACATCCACAACCTCGACCCTCCCCTTGGTCATATTGGATAGTGCCCCACCCCGATCTCTTATTTTGTAATTTTTGAACAAGTATTATGTCCGACGACTGCACAATGTTTTGTTATTATTGAATGAAACAATGCCTTTAGATATGAACTGTCAATGAGTCATCC
>NC_036248.1:27806588-27812305 GCF_002742605.1 Olea europaea var. sylvestris | reverse complement strand
GATACCAAAAAGTAAGTTCGATCCCAGTTCCGAGACTACAGCGCCTCCTCGACTACGTGTTTTCATTATCAACACAAATACGCACAGATTTCTTTCTATCGCAAACATCAGAAGCCTATGGTTTGATAAAAATACACACAAAATCTTGCTTTTACTTAAAATAAGGATAAATTAGAAAACCTCGTAAGCAAAATGAAGGAAGGTTTTAAATTTTTCTGGAAAATAATGAAAAACAAAAAAAATTTACCTCCAGATTTTGTTTTGCCAGATCTATTTTTCGACCATTCTATCCTAGTTTCTGTTTTCTTTTAGTTTTGGGTTTCTGAATCTATTCTATTCTGTTCTCCAAGTTTCTTGTTTTTTATGTTTTTATACGTATGGGTTTTGTCTTTGTTTGTGATTCATTTTTTTTCGATTTTTCTTCTGTATCTTTCTGCTATTTGTAGTTGCATTTCTTTGATTTGAGAAGGGTTTATTTGCCCTTTACTTTAAAAAAAAATAAATCCTGTGGTTCTGTATGAGATGGGGAGTACTGGAGAGCCCATTAACAAGGGCATTGATGCGTCGGTGGGTGGATTGGTTTGGGTCCGGAGGCGAAACGGGTCTTGGTGGCCGGGCCGGATTCTCAGCCCCGACGAGTTGCCGGAGAGCTCCCTGCTTTCGCCGAGATCAGGGACCCCTGTAAAGCTCCTTGGAAGAGAAGATGCAAGTGTGTAAGTGGCTCTCTCTCACTCTCTCTTTTTACCGTGAACTTTCATTGATTTTATAGTAGCAGCGACTGTGTTGTGAAGAAAATTATTTTTGTTGTTTTAAGAAATTCTTTGTCCAATTCTTGTTTTTTGGGGTTTTTGCAAGGGATTTATAAATTAATTGTAGAATTTTTTCTAGTTTTATCTTAACCATTTTTTACCTTGAAAGTTAGAATCATAATTAATTTGCTGCATAACCCTCTTGGTGTTGCGCAATGGTGAAATCTTTATCTTATTATTCGGGTAGCATGTTTGGCTAAGCTTAAGAAAAAAATATAAAAGTTTATTTTGGTTTGGAAATCTTATTGTTTTCTTACTTTTAAGTATAATGCGTCATGGTTCCCATTCAGTATTTGGGCATCTGAATCCCACGTCGGAAGTATGGGCTTCCTTTCTGTGGTTTATATAGGTTTGGGTTCTCTTTTCCCTTGTGAAATTAAGCAACTTGTCATCACTTTGAGCAATCAAAAAGCTTAGCCTAAACATGCTCATAGTCATGATGAAGCTTTTAGTTATGTTATGGAATTGCCCTTGATGGATTTTTCAACTATTGAATTAGTTGTTAAGAAAATGTGGACGCTTAGGATCGAGTTTTCCACTGGAAATATGACATTTCCATCATAAATTGAAAGGAGGATTATGTCTGTACCACATTTTTATGTTTCTTTTGAGAAATGGATTACATGAATGCTTGTGAAGCTCAGTTTCTTGGTAGTATTATTTGTTCTATTGCTATATCTATTTTGCTTAAAGTTTGACACGAGATATTGGCCTTACAAGGACAAGTTAATATGTTATATTGCATAACAATACCTTAAAATATGTTCCCTAGGAGTCAGTAATTACCTTTAGTTTTGTTTATTTATGGTTGGTGTTCCCGGATGCATTATTAGTTTAATTTCCCTTCCAATTTTTGTATATTTGGGGATTGGATCTGAGGATTTTGTTTCTTTTCTCAAATATTGACCTCTTTCTTTACTTTTAAGATTATCGATTTATCCTTCTTACAATATATTAAATTCGTTTCATTGCTTTTTACTGATAATAAAAGATTGGAAAATTCTTGCCAATCTGCTTTCAGGGATTGGTATAATCTTGAGAAGTCAAAACGAGTGAAAGCTTTTCGATGTGGTGAATATGATGAATGCATTGAAAAAGCTAAAGCTACTGCATCTAACTCCTCTAAGAAGGCAGTGAAATATGCTCGCAGAGAAGATGCCATTCTTCATGCGCTTGAGCTTGAAAGTGCTCGTCTTGGAAAAAACCATTCTGATTTCATGTCAGGAAGGGATCAACAAGGTGGGGAGGATCGTGTTGTTGATCAATCACCTACTTCATTCAATCCTAGCGAAGAAACGGATGTTATTGATGAAGATTTAAGTTGTTCTGGAGATGATTCAGATTCAGCACAGGAATTATCGCAGTCTGGGGTATCATTTGAAAACCTGAGCTATTTAGACGCAAATTAGGATCAATCTAGACGACGACGAACCCCAAATGATTCGGAGGATGATGGGACTGAAGGAATAAAGAGAATGAGAGGACTTGAGGATTTTGGAATGGGGGTCATGTCATCATTGAAGCGGAAGCGATCGCAGACGTCTCATGTTCACGAGTTCTTGAAAAAGAAAAATCGTCATCGTACTTTATCAAAGGTTTTGGAGAATACGACGATGGTGTCTGTTCCTATTGTGTCTGAACAACTTGCGAGTCCTACGGGATCGTCTCTTCCAGGAGCATCAGACGGTAAGGTTTCTGAATTGGAGTCAAATGAATCAAAGAAAAATAATTCAATGGCAATTAATAAAAACTCAGATAGCACTGGAGTTTCTTGTGAGAATGGGTCAATTAATCCATCCAGGCATGATAGTGATGGTTCCATGGTTAAATCCAAACAGAAGGAAAATGAATTTTCCAGTGAGCTGGGGTTGCCTGAAGGCGTTTTATCTGAAACACTGTTTGATGTTCCCCTTCTTGTGGAAGAAAAGCACCATGCAGGTATCATTGATTGAACCCTTGGGTGCTTATGTTTTAACTATTGTTTTTGTTATGTGTTTGTACAATTCTGCAGTGCGTACCTATCCGAATATGAAATTATATATTCGTTACGACTATCAATCGAACATTGAGGGAAGTTTTATTTGTTTGAGTTCACATCCAGGTATCCTGGCTGTAGTTGCTGATTATTAAAGTATGAAAATTATAAAAATATTGCCATTAGTGTTTGAAGGAATTAGTTTGTTACTACGGTCTACCAAAAGAGTAGGCATAGATATATGATGTGATGCATTATGTATTCCCTTTTTTTTGAGTTACCGTTTTGTCATTTCAGACTGTTTATAGTCATTGCACGCAGCTTAATATTATTATAAATTTCTGCTCTCTTTTTTCCCTGGGAATTTTTACTAATACATAAAGGTTATGACATTCTTCTTCAAGAGTTGTTTCATTGGCCCAATCTACCTCAATAGATTTCTTCTTGTGATTATTCACTTGGCTTATGATTCCAATGCTAATATGTAATTTTCTTCCAACAGGCTTATCCTTGAGCATTTCCTGTGCATCTCAAAAGGCATTGATGGGTGCTGGAGCACAACCTAGCCAAAGCAGTCTTGTCGAAACTTTATCTCTTGGGAACGAAGAGCTTAATGAGTCTGCCTCTACCTCGTCAGGTACTGCTGATATTCATATAAGCCAGAGGACTGATCAAGGTTCTTCGGAGTGGCAGTTGAAAGGGAAGAGGAACGCTAGGTCGAGAAAAGTGGATGTGAACTACGGATCTGCGACATGTGTCGCAGGTCAGAATGTTGATTTAAACTGTGTTGGAGTATCCCTCCCGTCAGCTGACTGTGGTTATAGTTTAAAGTCGAGACCTATTGCAGAAATTCAGGTTGATGAGTTCCCTGGTTGGAGCAGGAATGTTCCTCACACGCCATCTGAACTGTCTGTTCCTTTGAGGGTACTCCCATGTCGGCAGTCTCGTTTTACAGTTAACCCGAAGTACGATTCATCAGAATTTTCTCTAAGACACCATAATGCGGGTTCAGTCTTGTACGATGTTACATTGGCGGTGAATGCTAGCTATCGTCCTCAGCATGTTCCGTATATCTCTCTCATGAGCAAGTTAAATGGTCGACCCATCATCGGCCATCCACTTACGATCGAGGTTTTAGATGATGGCTTTTGTGATCATCTGATTAGTGGGTCTGAGTGCTATAGCAGCAGTTCAGAGTTGAACGGTGATCAGGGTGCAACAAGATCGAGTTCAGGCGGGAGGGTTTCAACCAAGCACCTTGCATTGCAGCCAAGCATCTCACCCAAAACGCGAAAATCAAAGAGGAATGGACTCCTGTCGAAAAAGATTAAGAAGTTATCTTCACTAACATGTTCCCGAAAACAAAGTGAAGTTGAAAAGAAACTGGTCGAAAAACCCCGTGGCCCAGCTGTAGCTTGTGTTCCCTTAAACGTCGTTTTCAGTAGGATAAATGCAGCCTTGGGACCAGCAACCCGTCTTGCTTCAACAAGCAAAATATGATGTTCGTTTTCAGGATCAAAGAGTTGTGCACTTGTGGTAAATTTATCTTTTATGTAGGCAGCCGGGTTTTTCAGCATTTTAGTTCGAGCTATGCTCCACTTACCGGCACTGTAAATTCTTGCTGAAGTTAGAAATCTTCTGTACAATAATTATTCTGTGATATTTCAATTTCATTATAGAATTGTAAGGGTTCTTGGAAAGTAGCTGCTTTGGTGATGTATATATTTGTATTGAGCATAAGCATCCATGAATTAAAGATGCTAGAGAGTAGAAACAATATGATTTTTGTAGTCTTAAGTCAAATACGTTTGATTTTTGTATTGAACGTGCTGGTGGTTTAGTTTGTGTATACTTTTAACTGAAGGTTAACGAGGGCAACACACAGCCAATCTATCTCCTTGCGAGGTTATGTACTAGACAAGAAACAACCAGGATATTGGTTAAAAGATTGGGGACTTATAGTGTAATTTACTCCTTTTCTTTTGTTTAATCAAGTCAAGGATAAAATGATCATTTTATTCAAAATTTAACTTCTGAATGGTCGAAGATGTTTGAAAGATTTGAAATTTCGGATGTCAAAAGCCTCAACTTCCTTTTTGTCCATTTCGTATAGTTGAGCTTTTGTTAAGATTTTATCATAGCAATTTTTAAAGGTTCGAGACTCTATGATACTACTGAAATAATCTAATAGAATTTGGACAAAATCGTCTACACAACATTCCTTCTGTCATGTGATTTTTTATAGTTTAAAGATTAGAGGTAAAGGAAAATTTTTTATTAGTTTAACTGAAAGATGGATTTAAAAAATAATTGTTTGTTTGTAAATAAAACCTCTAAAAATGGTTTTTTATTTTTTATTTTTAAAGAAACTCTAAAAACACGGGCAATTTCGGTAATTGACATTTCATCACCTTCCTAATTGTTTGTATTTAAAACCTCTAAAAATGTTTTAAAAAAAAAAAATCTAAAAACATGGGCAATTTCGGTAAGTAACATTTCATCATCTTCCTAGGGTTTTAAAGCCCAACATACGTGCCCTGATATCCTCTAATTGCATTTCCTCCTCTCTTAAGCCGTCAGCACGAACCCTAAAAGCTCCGTTTTTTCTTCTCTTAGGTAAATATACTAATTTTGTGCGGAGAAAATGGCGACAGTGCCAGGACAGTTGATTTGGGAGATCGTAAAGAAAAACAACTCCTTTTTGGTGAAGGAGTTTGGAAATGGAACTGCAGGTGTTGTTTTCAGCAAGGAGCCAAACAATCTCTACAACCTTCACTCGTATAAGCACTCTGGTTAGTATCCTTGATTGCTTCTTATTATTCATTAATACCCTTTTACAGTTCTGAAATTGTGCTTTTTTGTTGAATAATTGGTTGAAATGGTGATTTTAGATCCGTGTGCAGTTTGTTTACTTCGCAAACGTGTTAAATTTT
>NC_036248.1:27739509-27803670 GCF_002742605.1 Olea europaea var. sylvestris | reverse complement strand
TGAAAACCAGTTAATGAAAGAAAATTAGAGCACTGAGATCTTCACAAAGAGAAATAATCTCTACACAGCAATTTCCAACCGATAGTACTGAAACGTAAAAATCTCTAATTTATGTAATTATCTTCATTTTCTTTACATCTATTTCAGCAGTCTGTGAGTTATTTTGCTAGAGCACTTATTGGAGGTACCTCGAAAATCTTCAGCCACATTACAAGTTGCCTTTAATATCAAACTCAGGCCAGCTTTTGAATATATTTGCATCTCTTCCTTCACAAACCTTTGACGTATTACCTTCACTCCAGTCTTTTCGAAGCCCTAAACCCCCCATTTCTTTTACAGGATACCTCTAGTATCTTTCTACAAGTATTCAAAAACTTTTGCAGCAGTCTTTCTACTCCATTGCTCTAGTGCTGGTAGAACAGTAGAGGAAGGGCATGGAATCTAAGTTATCTTCTGCCCATTCAACTGTGATTTTTTCTCCATGACCACAAATGCACTTGGGTACGGAAGGCGAAAAGGATAGATGCATCTCATCTTTCCACCTCTCCTTTATTTCTTTCATTTCTTTGTATTTTTTTAAATGGAATTGTCATATTCCTATATGAATGGAGATAGTGATGTATCTATAACTAGCACCAGTACATCATCTTCGCACTGTGCGAGGACCAAGCTATGTAATAAGCTATTTCAACATCTGTTTCTTAATTACCTGAGTGAACACATTTTTATCTCCTTTTTTTCTTCATTTTGATTTTGTTTATATTTCTACTGTTATTTTTTGTAATACAAGAGACAGTAGTATTAGTAGATGATACAAACGAGCATCAGCATAATGAACACAGCTAATATTTGCAAAAACTTCTTAAGGTAACAAGATGAAAGAAATCTGCTCATTCATACAACTACAAACTCCCATCAACTAAATTGTATTGTATGGGGGTTTAGTCTTACTCAGGACTCTCTTTCTGATAGCCAAAATCTGTTGCAGCTTTAAGTGCTTTTTGATAGGTCTGCTTCATTGCTTCCTGCCATTACAAATAAAATGGAATATGACATCATCTTTTGCATGCAAGAAATCTGAATCGTGTAAATGAAAACAAAAACTCGCACACAATGACAATTAACTGTATGCTAGGCTAAGATTAAAAGATATGCTTACAAGTAAATAAGTAAATTATTCATTTTGTTTGTCGAAGTTTGAAAGTAAATCCAGCCTTCTTGCCATAAAAGGTAATTTTTTCTACAAGATAACGAACCTACCCAGACAGGTTTGGGAACAAGAAACATAAGTTACCAATTCGATCTGGAGTAGAGCACAACCAACAGAATTTTTACAATAGCTCATTGCTACTACTATTTGAAAATCAATTTTAATTGCACCCCGCATCACTTGCACTTGCACTTGCTGATGACTGAAACAGATGGAAAATCTAAAACTAAATAGGAGCATTAGAGAAGGGATCTCTCACCTGTAGCTTAGATTCAAAATCTTCAGGAGACCAGTTCAAATTACACTCTTTCAATTCAAGTTCACCGGCTACAACCTGCAACAAATAACTAAAAAAATTTAAGCACATTGTTTTCAAAAAAAAATGGTGGAAAAACAAGCCACAGGTACATTTGATTTTTGAAGGAAACAGAATAAAAAGCTTTAGCCTCTAGATTGCTAGGCAATATGTTTATCTTTCATTAAGCATTCCCTTCAATCTTACATGTATATCGTATTCTTGAATCAACCCTCGAATGGTATAATATCAATGCCTAAAAAGATCAGATAACATTCATCCAAAGTCAATGCCTTGATACAAAACAATGTTCTATATTAACTTTATTAATTTTCAGATACAAATTTGAAGGAAGTAGAGACTGTTACATGCCCCCTCTATCACAAAGAGGCAATATGGTTGAAAAGGCACCATTGATACCATCTGCACCCATTTTCAATCATTGACCTAAATTTGCACCTCTTGACATTCAAATGAGAAATTTAATCCAGTTCACACGGAATATATGTATTTATTGAAGGCTATATGGGTATCCAAGCAAGAGGGTAGAAATCTTAGAATACATATTGGTCACCCAAGAGAATTTAGCCTTGCAGGGTGGTCCTTGCTGATTCACAAGAAAGGAATATATCTTTAGGAAAAATGAAATAGAGAAAAGAAAAAGAAAATTAAGAAAATGATAATTTCCATTCTAGCACAAAAAAAATGCAAAGCAAGAGGTGAACTGTAGATTGCAAGACAAAATTTTGATGTCACATTTCTGAATGAACATAATGCAAGGAAAGGGAAATGGTTTCAATATCCTGGTCTAATATCAAAACTACACCATCCTCGATGAATTTAAAAAATACCAAAAGATGACAGTAAAAGCAAATTGAATGTCAATATTATTATCAGTATATCCAATGCTAGTATTTCTTTATCAAGTATCTTGCATTTGAAAAAGAAGGTAAAAAATAAATCATACCCCTCCGACACCAGCAGCCATAGAAGGAGCAACAAGAACATTTGCCCTCCTAAGAACATCAACTGCTTCAGGGGTACAGGGCATATTTGATCCTAAAAGAAATATAACGGCTGTTAGTTGCAGTAATAAGACAATGACACGTGCTTCTAACAGGAAAGATGATATATAGCCCCCGTTTGGTAGCAATTTTTCACCAAAAATAAAATCAATTTTTTGACCATTATTTCACTATTTCAGCTGTTATTTTTTACTTCTTCACTCACATGTAGGACCCACTTTTCTTTCTAATGGTGAAAAAATCGATTTTCAAAATCACTACCTGACAGGCGCACAAGAAAAAACATAACGAAATAAACACAGTTCAAGACATTACCTTCTACAAGTATACGACAACCTGAGTTTCCCAAATTGATGGCATCAGATTGGTCAATTTCATTTTGGGAGGCACAAGGAAATGCGACATCACACCTTTCACTCCAAGGCTTTGCATCATCATAGTACTTTGAGCGAGCATAAGTTTTTGAGTAGTCTCTGCAAATGTTACTTATCAGCAGACAACCAAAGGCTGAGGTATGAAATCTCACAGGAAGAGTACAAACCTCAGACTTCTATGCTGAGCTTTAATGTCTCTCAGGAAAGATATTTTCATAAAATCAAATCCGTCCTCATCCACCAAATAACCCTTCGAATCTGCAAGAAATATATGAAAACTTAGAGAATCAAATGAAATCGAGAGCAAAATACTAGAATTCTCTGTGATCTCATATCTGTCATATGAAAGCAACAATAGCAAAGATAATGATTCATGCACAAAATTGCAGGTTACGACTTTAAAATCTATCAATCAGGCATACAAATGCAAGTTGACTTTACAATCTAACCATCCATATATTTCTAATTACATCATACTTCAGTAATTCGCTTCAGTTTATTTTCAAGAGATTAAAATATGTTATGAGAAATACTTATTCACCTGAAACAGTGATGGGATGAGCACCATAAGCTATAAGCTTCTCGAGGACATGCATCGCTATCTTTCCAGAACCACTAACTATGCATCTGGATTAAGAAAGGAATATAATTGTCAAGGTATGTTATCTTACTCATGTTCATTCCTCTAATCAAATATAAAACATCCATAAGATAGTTCTGAAAGAAAAATAAACAAAACTTTTAATTGTGAGGTCGAAGACTGTTGTGCCTTTCTCCATTACATTCTATTAATACACAGAGCTTGCTCCAAGGAATTTAACCTTAACTGAAACCAATATCTCCTCTATTCCCAGAAACAAATTGATTACCCTTTTTTGCTGCTTTAAACAATTAAAATTAGTGATAAAGATAGAAGAATGGTAAACAACGAAAGGGAAATTCTGTTAATGATATAGACTAAGTTCTCATTGATTTGACATTAAAAAGGCAAACGTGTCAAACCTTAGTCCTTTCAATTCTTTATTCATGTCTGCAAGTATCAGTTGTGCGAAGAAAACCTGCAAAGAACAAGAGGAATCAGTTGGCATGAACCATAAGGGGCCACAAGACAGTCTGATACGTAAACAGGTCCACAATGAAAAAGATGTTTCAGAGTAATAAACCAACACCCAGACATGGATTGTTATAGGAACACAAATGAAGACAAGCAGAGAGAGGAAAGGTAGTTATAGAAAGAATTTAGTTACCAATCCATAGCCAGTAGCCTCTGTCCGAAGGCTGGAGCCAGACCAGTTCACTCTCGGCCCTGTAAAACTTCCCTGCATAAGTAAGGCGTGCTTATGAATTCCACTAAAATTAACACTAGGATTTATCATTATGTCATAGTATCTAGAAAGGATAGCATGGGAACATTCATAAATCAAATATCACAAAAACACTACTTATGTTAGTATACCAAAAATTGTACGTTATGAAACTTAAAGAATATGATATATCCAAAATATATGCACATGCTATGTTTAAATTGCAAAACCACCAGCATCAACATTCTACATCAATACAAGAGCAAGAATAACTTTTACTAGAACTTCATATTAATAAATCAAGTTTATTAGTCGTGTACCATAAATAAATTAATCCATATTATTTGTGATAGACTGCCATCATTGCCTGGTGCATTGCAGAACCAAGGGCAAAAGCCAAGTCTTCAAGAGGTCAATCATTTCATCCCAAATGGTATGTATGGTTTAAGTTAAGCCATAAATATCTAAAATGGCCACACAACGACATTGCTTGGTAAGACAATTCAACTATCCGAAACATTTCATTGAAATTTGAATGGAAGATGCAAGTAAAAAGACAATTTCATCAACATTGGATAAATCTTAACAAAATCAAGTCTAAACCTGAGAGTGACCAGCCAGACGTCGATACTGTCCATACAAATAACCCATTTCACGGGTACCAACGCCCATCTCTTCTGAAGGAAGGTCCTAAAATAAATGAAAGAGGTCAAATGGTATAACCAGCCATTTCATTTCGGGTTAAGAAGATGTGAAAGCGCGTTTATCTCTATAAGAACGGAAGCCTTCCTTCAATACCTTGTCAGGACCCAAATAACGATACAGCTCATTCATGAAACTCTGACAAAACCTCATGATCTGCACAAGTGGATTCACGAACAGAAAGGAAAAAGTTAGTAGTTGTACAGAATTCCATCTTTAGAAACTATTTTATTGCACCATACACCTACACCCACACCCACACCCACACCCACACCCACACCCACACCCACACCCACCTCATTATCACTTTTGCCTTTCGGATCAAAATCACTTCCACCTGAGGAGCCTCCTAGTTTGTATGGAGATAATGCATTTTTTAAAGTCTGCATAGAAGGAAAGAACATAATATTTTACAGCAAAGTCCCCAAATACAATGCCACATATTTCCCAAACTTCAAGCAACCACTTTGTTTGTATAGAGATTCTAGAGAAGTTGCAAACGAAATTTGGATAGAAAATATAGCGATATCAAAAACCTGTTCAAAACTAAGAAATTTGGCAATACTCAAGTTCATCACTGGATGAAAACGAAGACCACCCCTGCATGGACCCAATGTCTGATTGAAGTGAACCCGATATCCACGGTTGATATGTGTCTCACCCCTATCGTCCATCCAAGGAACTCGAAAGATAATCATACGCTCAGGTTCTAACAACCGCTCCATGGTATTGACATAGCTGCAGTGGAGTAAAGCCACTTCGTAAAGTTATAGTTTTCTAGATAACGAAAAGTTTCTTCAAATGGGTCATTCTTGAAGCAAATTACTTGGAATTTTTTGAAATTACTCTTTCAAGAGCATGAACCACTTCCTGAACGGACTGTATGAACTCAGCTTCATGAGGATCTCTTTTCAATGCAGCTTCAACAATTGATCCAGCCGTTTTTGACATAAGTGCTTTAATAAGGATTCACCCATTGTACAAAAAGCCAGAAAAAGTAAGTGTTTAGCATAGATGACTTGTAACGTGGCCGATATAGATGAAATGCAACATGCAAACTAAATCCTTAGATAACGAAAAGTTTCTTCAAATGGGTCATTCTTGAAGCAAATTACTTGGAATTTTTTGAAATTACTCTTTCAAGAGCATGAACCACTTCCTGAACGGACTGTATGAACTCAGCTTCATGAGGATCTCTTTTCAATGCAGCTTCAACAATTGATCCAGCCGTTTTTGACATAAGTGCTTTAATAAGGATTCACCCATTGTACAAAAAGCCAGAAAAAGTAAGTGTTTAGCATAGATGACTTGTAACGTGGCCGATATAGATGAAATGCAACATGCAAACTAAATCTGTTGAGTCTAGAATGAAGACATCCTATTTATAGAGAACTAAGGGACGCTTAACTAAACAAAATTCATAATATACATGAAGATGAAGACTCCTAGTTATAAAGAAAAAAAATGTAATCATAAATTCCCCCTGTTTCCTTTATGCTACAAGATTTGTCAACTAACTTAAGAAGCTTGATTTCCATCAAACTGAAAGAAACATTGTTATCAGATCATCTACATTCATCCTCGGTCAAATAGATCGCATAGAATGGTATATAAGTTTTGCAACAAGATAACACAAGGAAGAAAATAAAAACCAAGCTACATGGAGTTAAAAACTTCTGGTTCTCCTCTCATGACTAATCATGTTTGCCAACACATTTTCATATCAAAATAAATGAAGAAACAAATAGAAGAATTCTATAGTCCACAAAATGACAAAGTTTTGCATATCTTCACAAAGAACAAAAAGAGGAGAAGACATAAGTGCAATTAATTCCTTTGTAGCTTCATAATTTCACATTCGAAGATGAATCATATCAAGATGACAGAAATACAAAGATCATTTAGCGAACATCAGAGAGAGAGAGAGAGAGAGAAGTTGTTAGCATCAAATAACTTCTCTCGACCCAAATAAAGGAAAACCTTAAAAAGTTGAAAACCTTAAAAAGAAATATAGCATAAAAAAAATAGGAACTAACCTTTCACATATATTGGTTTATCGACGATTATCTTCTCTTTAGAGGCTTGTTGTAATCTGAGTGCTTCTTTGTGAAGCAAGCTATTATTGTGCTCCTCCAATGCACTCATCTGCATATTCCTACTGCCTTCATTTCCATAAGGGTTCCGCCTATGCTTTCTGCCGTACTCCCTGCAAACAGAGCAAAATATCTTTGCTGTTCCATCCTTCACATCAACATAAGCCCACTTATATGTATCAGCCCACTCCTCTCTCCATCTTTTAACAACTTTCTTTTTCCTTTTAACTGGTTGTGTCCTTGACAAATTCTGCTCCTCATTTGGAAGTTGAGAATCCATCATCTGCTTGTTTTCACTAAGCTCTTCGGTGGAAGATTCCTGGGGCTGGACGCCAAGTAGAGGATTGTGTGCAAAAGTGGGATCATCGTCACCATGCCTTATTTCCAAATCAATTTCTTCTCCTAGATCGCTGACCACAATGTGATGCCTCTGAGCCTGATGGATTAAGTTCATATCATCCATTGTTGAAGTCATCCCAAGCCCACCAGATGGAAGCAACATTCAGCATTACAATTCAGCCTGCAGCTTAAGATATTCACTTTCTGATTAACAAACACATAAGATGCTTGATTTGGTAAAACGGAACCAGCTGAAAAAGTAATCCCTCCATAGAGGGTTGGGTGCATGATCAAAATGGTCTTATTTCCTTTATCAGACGTTGACAAATAATGAATTCTTTCCAGTATTATTTTTTTTTTTCTGTTCAGGAAGATCCCTTACATGCATGACAGATTCTAAAGGATTCTTGGCTATTTGACTTGAGGATAAATATGAAAAGTTAAATCATAATCCCGACTTTTCAAACCTCACCTAAAACCCTGTACCCATTCATACCTAAGCATTTAATTGCACAGAAAGGCTGTAAAACATCACAACAATGAGCATAGATCATAACTTCGAACCATTGATAAAAGGGTAGACATATCCTACTTTTCATCCTCGAACTATTATAAGTTCTCTGGCACAATCATTCATACGAGCATGGGGAATCAAACAACAAAATACTCTCTCCCAAACAGACACAAGCACAAGGATGCGTTTATTGTTAAACTTCGTACGGGAGGAGGTTAGGTGTCAATGTTAATAGACGTCACCTGAAAAATGTTATGGTGATGGTGTTACTAAAGACAACAAGGATGAACACACTATGATCTTATTAGTGTTTAATACACCGATAGTCCCTGAAAGTGCCACTTCAATCCTTGAATTTCAATTTGTGGATTTGATCCCTGAGCATCGGAATTAAGTTCTGAAAGGTCAAATGGGTAGAGCCATCAGAAAAAAAAGGAAAGTTAACCCGGTGAATTAACCTCATATCCCAATAATGGTTTTCCATCCATACTGACAACATTACCTGATAGACAATTAAACATCAATCCAAAAATTTGGAAGAAATTAACACAAGGGGTGCATCAAAAACCTATTCTACTATTTCCTAATTAAAAACACAGAACCTGACTTCCTTTTTGATAATGGCCATAATAACAAGAGATGTTCTGGATTTATAACATCAACATGTGCAACTACAACGCTATGCATGGGCTAAGCTGATAATCTTTTAGCTTTTTGAATGACATCATCAACATATGTAACCATCAAGCTACTCATGGCTCATGCAAACTACTGATCCCACCAAACTTTTTTAAGAGCCCAACAAGCGACACTTGAGAAGGCACGTGAATCTCCTAGAAGCAGCCACTCAAAAAGAACATTTCCCACACAAACAAGAAGAAACAAAAAAGTACGAGCAATATTTCAAAGTTTAGCAATTGTGATCGCTGATAAAAACTCAATCAAATTTTCCACTCAATTTTCCTGGTTCAACGCTTCAATCAGTTGTATGTGATATGCAAAGAAAAAACAATAGCTTTAATCAAATATGTTCTCAAAACTTAACCCAACAATACAAAGAAATCTTCAAATTCAGAAAAAGGACACAATCAAAACAAACCCCATGCTTTAAAACCAATTATTTCCCCGAAATGAAGTAGCATAGAGTGAGAAAAAAAAAAAAAACCCTCATACAAATTAAGTTTAAGACAAAACCATATACAAGAATCCAATACTTTAAAAGGGGAACAAAAAAAGGGCTTGTACAGTTGTACCTGTATCGATCTTTAATTAGGCGTCACTATACTGGGAAAATGCTCCATAAGCTTTAATAGCAATTAAAAAAGAGGGATCGTGCTAGCAAATGAACAGATTCAATTGGGTTTTAATCAGATTTTTTCTTCGCACAAATTATCAGGTCTTACAAGGAAATTTATAGGTTTTCGGGTGCGAGTGCTCGGGGTATTGAGGCAGAGGGACAAAAGTAAAAAGGGATAAGAATTATGGGGTCAAAAAGGCAAATTGGTGGAGTGAAATTAGGTTAGTGCGAGAAAGATGGGGTTAAGAGTGAAGAGGGACTGTAATGGCAGAAAATGGCATCTTTGTGAGGAAGAAAGCAATAAGAGGGGAGTACTGTTCTAATTTTGTCCCATCTTTTTCCTCTTTTCTAGTACTCGCGAATTTGCTATTCAGCATTCCTTTCTCGGACTTTTTCACAATGAAAATATATAGACCTTTGCTTGATATGCATTAACATATCCATACGCTTGCATGGGTGGGATCCACTTGAATAACTAGTTCTAATTTTGTTCCATCTTTTTCCTCTTTTCTTGTACTCGTGAAGTTACTATTCGGCATTCTATTCTCATAATTTTTCATGATAAAAATATAAAGAATTTTACTTGGTGTACATGATTTTTTTGTAGATCAAGGTGTCCCACACTGTCTGCTCGAATCCCATGTGAGTGTATGGATACCTTAATGTATAAAAAATTATGTACAAGTAGTGTTATCCAAATATAAAGTTCCTTTAGGGAAAAAAATTAATTAAAATCTAAATAATTTTAATCATATATTTAATAATTCCACACTTTCCATCAATTTTTATTAAAATTTATTAAAAATTTAATTTTTATCCAAACTAATCAGGTCAAAATATAAATATTTGCCTTTCTTCAAAGATGGAAAATTATGCAATACAGCTACCACAGGCATCGAAGACGATGTGATTGTAATGAAACTAAAAAATAGTCCTTACATATTACTTCTTTGAAAAATAATTAATAGAAATTGCATAAGAAACGGATAAAAATTACTCAATTCGACTAAAGCCACAGCTATAATGACAAAAATTATTTTTTTTGTGTGTTTTAGTCTAACATATCTTATATACCAAGAAAATGAAAATTAGACAGTTAATTATATTTCTTGAATGTAGAAAAAATAAATTAAAAAAACTTGCAAAAAGATAAGAGGATTGCTTTTTAAAGCGTTTGAGTGGCTTTTGAGCAAGATATAAAATCATACATTTGTCGCAGGAAGAATTTAGCAGCACTCGACTCGTAGTAACGAACGTTATTTGAAAATTTTACTTCACAATAATACGTTTGATGTTTATCATTTCAGCATTCATTTTGCAAATTTTACAAATTATTTACAAATGATTAAATTTAATTTTTAATCATGCATTTTAATGAATTTATAAGTGATATTCGCTTATTCATCACTCATTTAAATATTTTTATAAATTAAATTATTTATATATTCTTCACGTATAGTCTTAACCACTGTTTGAAACAAACTCTTTAAATTATTTTTTTTTCAAATTTATTTTAACTACATATTTTCTCAAAATTTGAAACTTTTTCTTATATATTAACTATACATTCCAAAAAAAATTACA
Source organism: Olea europaea var. sylvestris (assembly GCF_002742605.1). Lineage (NCBI taxonomy): Eukaryota > Viridiplantae > Streptophyta > Magnoliopsida > Lamiales > Oleaceae > Olea > Olea europaea. The sequence continues at coordinate 27,792,933 of NC_036248.1, read as the reverse complement.
TTTCATAAAATATATTTATACGAGACAAGCACTTGCATTATAAGTATAAAATGATAAAATATCTAAAATATCCCATTTCTCCTCTTTTTTTATTTAAAAAAATCTGCATACTAGCACTTTAATTCTCAATTATTTAACTAATTAATTACAAGTCCCTAAAGAACCTTAAATTAAATATCTGCCCCTCTCTTCCTCCCATAAATAATCTGGTCCTCAAAGAATTGTCCTTTTCCTTAAGCAAGTGAAACTACAGACGCATACAGAATCCATAGCCATCTCCCGATCCTGCCAGCGCCGAAGCATAAATTAATCATGGTGACAGGTCAGATAATTTCTCGTGTTATAAATTAACACTATTTTCTTCAATCCACAAAATTTTTTAATTTCAATTTGAAGTGGGTTTTCCCTCTTTGGAATTTATGTAAAATTTCGAGAAGCCGTATATTAAGACGCTTCCTTTGATAATCCGATGTTGGTTTTTGTGTTTGTTTGTTGTTGCTTATAAGTTAGCGTGGAGTATATTAAGCTCATTATTGATTGGGGATTGGTATTGTCTATTATTTAGATGTACTGTGACTTTTTGGAATATTGAAGTCCTAATATTAAAGTATTATTACTAATGATGTGCAAGAACTGATGTGCTTGTTACTACTCTGATCATTGGGATGAGTAAATATCAGTATTGACTCTTTGATTTTGGGTAGAAGGAGAAAAGGTGAACTTTGTGGAGAATCTTGGAGTTTTGTACTAAGGAATGTTGGGTTTGTTGTTGGGCGGTCTTAATTCTTGTGGGTGGATTCTCCCTATTGGCCCAACGCTGATTTACCATCCTCTTATTTTATTCATGTTCAGTTTTCTTTAGAAGTAATCTGAAGCTGCCTCTTTCCCAGCCATTGCAAATTTATGAAACCACATCAAGCTTTTGTGTGGGAAACTGCCTTCAAAGAGTAGAATGATAACAAAATTAAATATACACCTGGTATGCTTCTCAACTTGACCCTACAATAGATTGTTAGCGTTTGTATTTCTAATATAGAGGCATAACATCATGCACATTGCTGAAATTGTATGTACCAAAGAATTGGAAAAATGAATTAATTGCAATGAGTTTTCATGAGAAGGAAACTGGTAACTGATTTAGGATGGCATGTAAATGAACAAAGGGAAATAAGAGCTTGTTTGGTTGGGATTTTGATAATTGATTTTTTGACCGTTGGAGATAAAGTGGGTCCTACCTGTGATAGAAGAATTAAAAAATGATAGCTAGAATAGTGAAATAACAGTCAGAAAATTGATTTTAATTGACTTTAAATCTGTAACAAACAAGCACTAAGAAGACAAAATGTTATTACTCGACATTGTTAAAATTAAAAAGAAAAAATGAAGTATGTATACATAAGGTTATTCCTCACACAAACCGGAGAGTATCGATTGCAGTAATATTTTGTGTGACTTCAGCACAAGTTTGATGATGCGGTTTTCCAATATGATTGGGTTTAGTTGTACATCATTGCAAATGAAGTTACTCAGCCTCTATCTCTGCTATAACCTAGAGAGAGGATCTCTCTCTCTCTTAAAGATAAGAAAAAGAGAATTATTGAGAGAAAAGATGCTATTTTAGAGAGAGAAAGTCGTGACCTTGTAAAATGGAGAAATCTAGCAACATAAGCTTATGTGCAAGCTACTTGAATGACCAAAATCAGGGCTTGCCATTATTTTCTTTGTTGAATTAGAGAAAATTTGACAGAAGAGGGGATGACCTAATTGTCATCTGAGACATCTCTGTTTAGTTTTATTTTTTTCCTTCCGTTTTACAAGTGGAATTTAGGTATTATTCCCTAAAAAAAGCCTTAAAAACTGCAAAGGGGACTCTGCTGTAGAAAACAAATCTCATTGGGCTTTCTCTGTAATTTTTGAAATGGGAGGTAGAGTCTCTTTAATAGTCTGTGTAATTGTCTCTTGATTGAATGTTAATTTTCTGCATGTATTCTGAGATCAACCTTTTTTTCAAAAATAGGGCTTTTTGGTATGGCTTTGACATCCCTTGTATTGTCATCTTTTCAGTAAGTGTGAAATGGCAAAAAGAGATGTTTTCCAATGTGGAAATAGACATTAGCCAGTCCCCATATTTATTCAAGTGCCAGCTCTACGACCTTACTGGAGTACCACCTGAAAGACAAAAGATTATGGTCAAAGGTGGTTTATTAAGGGTATTGAAGTAGATTTTCTTAGTGAGAAAATAATATAGCTGATGATTTTTAATTTTTAAATAAATGAAGTACTTGTTTTATTCTTTCTGGATCGCTGCATTAACTTTCTTCGTATTGGCACTTGACTGAAATATTCTTTCAACATCTGAAGTCGTCTTCCTTTGAAATGTAGGACGATGCAGATTGGTCAAAACTAGGAGTGAAAGAGGTGAACAGTTTTTATTGTAAGTGACTTTGTTCAATTGTTAAAGTAGAATCAGCTTTTGTAAGTTTTGGTTATGCAGGGTCAAAAATTGATGATGATGGGAACCGCAGATGAGATTGTAAAGGCCCCAGATAAGGGCCCTGTTTTTGCTGAAGACATGCCGGAAGAAGAACAAGTTATTCACGTGGTAAATAATTTTATATTAAGCTTCTTGAATATGTTCATGAGAGGAGGTTTGTGGCTTTTCCGCAGATTTGCAGGTATACTAGTCCAGTTGATGTGAAAATATTGCCTATGACTGATGATATCTGCTTCAGGGACATTCTGCTGGTTTATTTAATCTAGGAAACACCTGCTATATGAACTCGACAGTACAATGCTTGCATTCAGTCCCAGAGTTAAAGTCTGCTTTGATAAAGTGAGTTTTGTGTTTGTCGTATGAACTTTGTTTCAAAGATTGATTTTGCTTGTGATCTTAACCTCTTCAATTTGCATTTTCTTGCAAAATTAAGTTTTTTGTTAAATCGTCTGTACATTTCTACTTTAAGGTACCCTCCTCCAGTTAGAAGCAATGAAGTCGACCAGACTTCTCATTTGTTGACTGCTGCAACACGAGATTTATTTAATGACCTTGACAAAAATGTCAAGCCGGTAGCACCAATGAGATTTTTGACGGTAATATTGGTTCAGCTTGTACATGAATATTATTTTCTTCACTAGGTCACTCTCCTAAGTTACAGAATTCTAAGAGGTCATTTATGCAACTCTTGATGGGGATCCAAGGAATTTGCTTCTTACGAATATAGAGAACTTTGTCAATTTAGTGTATCAATTTCTGCTGTTTGCTATAGTTGTTTTTATATTGTCTATCACACTGCAAAATCCTAGAAAAATATTGGGGTGCTCTGACTGATGGAACAGTCAAATTGAAATGAGACGAGCCATGTGGCATTCGAAATTGTCCAAGCAACACGAATGCAGATATTGGGATCAGGGATGCTACATCTGATCCAGACTTCTTAAAAATAGAGAGTTACTTCACCTATCTTTTCAAAGAAAAAAGATTATTTATATAACTTAATTTTGCAGAAAAGTGCTTTGTTGGACTAGATGTTGCACTGCATGAGCATGAACATAGATGAGGGAAAGGAAGATAGTGGTTGGTTAACATATACATCTGTATACTGGGACATCAAGGGTATTGTTTAGTATACTGCCTGCGACCTGAGTTTGATTCTTGTCCACCAAATCTCTATGGAACTTTTCATTATTTTCAATGACTGTACTAATACATGAAGGAAGGTGGTTCCTTTGCCAGTTCACCACTTCATTTTCTTCTCTTTAAAATAGGAAACCCCACACCCACTTGTCCTAAAAAGCGAGATTCCTATGCTTTATTCTACAAGTATGTCGTTGCAAATTTTCAAAAGCTTAGCCCTTGCTTAGTAAAAGTTGATGAAATGTGTGGTTGAAAAGCTGTGGGTCTCATAAAATGTATGATTAAAATTAATTGTTAATTTTGACTTAGATTAAAATCAATATTTTAATCAATACCAACAAGTTGTTAACTTGCCACCATATTGCCATTTTTTTAAAAATTATTCAGTCAGCCCACAGGCTAAGCATGCCTGATTAATTTCATTTTCTAGGAATTGCGGAAGAAATATCCTCAATTTGCCCAGCTGCATAATGGTGTTTACATGCAGCAGGTATGCATAATATGTAACTCAGAGCTGATCACTCTGGTCGCCGCTGATTATCCTCTGTCAATATATTGACATATTTTAACTGATGATAATTATAGGATGCTGAAGAATGTTGGACACAACTTATATACACCCTTTCACAATCTCTCAAATCAACAAGTTCCAGGTAGTCCACTTTATGTGTTATCCGCGTTAAAGATTGTTGTTGCTGAATGCCTATTGAGAGTTCAAAATTTTCTAATGGTTTTCATTTTAAAATTACTCAATCTATTATACGTTTTCCTTTATTTTCCTGGTTCCCATTCGTTTTTTCTTGGCTGCTGTTTCTCTTCACATTGTGGTCAATTCATTTTCACTTATTTTTCTTTTTCAAGTCACGTGCCTGTAAAAATTTTGCTTTTGGTACTTGTTATCTTTTCTAATGCAAATTTATAAACTTACTAATTCTCGATCATGTTCTCTCTTGCAGTGAAGATACTGATGCCCTGAAGAGACTTTTCGGTGTTGACCTAATTAGCAGGTATTTATGCAATTGTGCAAGCATTGTAGATCAGGAATTTTGAGACTATTATTTTCAACGCTAAGTCAGCTAAGAGTGTAGTTTGCATTTATTTGTTGAGTAATTTTCTGCAAATTATATTTTGTGCTTTATTGATTTTAGCATATGGTTAGTAAAAGTAGTTCGTTGGGTAACCTAATATGGAATCATGTATAAAGCACTTCAGCACAATGATTATATTGCACCCTCCATTTCTAACAATGGAAGAGACCATTTGAAGGTACCTGCCATTGGAATAGCTCTGCTAACCATCATTTTTTATTTTTTGGGAGAAGTGAAGCTCAAAGCATTAAAGTAGGTAGAGCCTTGCATTGACTTCGAACTGCACGTTCTTCAGTTTTTTCTTATCACATGATTCCAGTAGGTGTGTTATACTAGCTCAAGTGTTTTTTGTGGGGGTAAATCAGATCCTTATGCTTTGTGTCTTTTCAAAGCAATATATCCATTATTCTAAAATGGTTCTGTAGAGCTCCAAACTTCAGTTTTGTATTTTCATGAAATAGTTAATAGTCTATTACGACCTCTGTGCTTGCAGATATTTTTACTCTGTTGTCTTGATTTTGTTCTTGGGTGTTAGGTGACTTGTTTGTAGCTATAAAAATATTTACAAGAAAAAGAAATGGGAGAACTAGATGAGCAGTTAATCATTTGTGGCTGAGAAAGAAATTTATACTACTATTAAACATCAAATATATAGGGTCAGCATGGGATATAATTTTGAAGAATAAATTTATCACAATGGTTACTTATAGGTTGGTTATATTGGCTGGAGAAGATATAATCAAGTGAAGTTTCTTATATGCATCGAGAAACAAATTCAACGGGGTTGTGGGACCTGTTTGTGTGGGTGGAAGCTTTTTAATTTGCTGCTTTATTATGCAATTTATTAATTGATTGTTTTTTACCTTTAACGTTTCTTCTGCATGTCTTTCTGGTTGTTATCATCTTTAAATTCCCATTCTCTTGGAGAAAGTCAGTTGATATAGTCAGTTAAATGTTAATGTGAGGATAGGGTTCACTGCCCTGAAAGTGGTGAAGAAAGCACAGAAACAGAATCTGTATATTCACTTAAATGCCATATATCACAAGAAGTGAACCATCTGCATGAGGGGCTAAAACATGTGAGTTTGATTATGTTAGTCTCTTTTATAATCTATTATGGTTTCTATTTTATTCTTCTGTGTACTACCTTCTGCTATAGATTGGTTTTTGCATAAAGTTTTTCTGCAACATGGGTTTGACCCCTCTTATCCTTTATAGGTGACTATTTATGAAGTTGCAATTATCTCCTAAAATGGAACATTCTAGAAATCATATTAACTATATGGTAAAAATGCACTACCACACTCAAATTGGTAACTTGCTAGCCTTATCGTTGGTTCTTAGTAATAATGACACCTTGATGATGAACACCCTACTTCTTGGGTTAGAATAGGAGTAGGCTATTAGAGTAACAGTAACTAGTAAAAAGTGATCAGTTACAGATGCATGTGTTGGAATGAGCTCAAAATGTTGGGATCCAAGATCTCACTCTTAAGATCTCCACAATTACTGGGGGGAATGTATAGATAATTTCTTCCCATTTTTTTAACAGTAATTTTGTCAAATAATTGCAAAAAGTGCCATATGGTGGTCAGTTAAATTTATTCTTGTCCATTTTATGACCTGATTGGTAATTTATACCACTATGAATAATTCATCCAGGGTCTGAAATCAGAATTGGAGAAGACTTCTCCTTCTCTAGGGCGAAGTGCTTTGTACTTGAAGGATTCACGCATTAATGACTTGCCTAGGTATGAGATATACAGCACTACGTTCCTCCCTTTTCTGGTGCCCTTCTATTATTCCTGTTTCAGATGCTTTCACTGTATTTTATTGTGTCTTTGCCCACTGAAACTGTGGCCATGTTTCTCTGGGTAGGTGAAAATGACTATTCCTTTATCTTCTGATGACAGATATTTGACTATTCAGTTTGTACGTTTTTTCTGGAAAAGAGAATCTAATCAGAAGGCAAAAATTTTGCGGGTAATTTTGTTTCTAATTTTATTTACATTTGCTGTTTCTCTGCTGTCTTCTCCAAAATAAAACATGCACGCGGCACACCTATCTCCACATCGGAGCAATTTCATTTCTTGTAGATGGTGGCAGTGCTATATTTAACTCTCAGCCATTTCTCTCTAAAACTTGAAAATGCTTAATTTTTATGCGAGGGCATCAGTTTCCTGTTCACAAAATTTATCAATGTTCCCTATTATTAAAATTTTTGCATGGTGCACAGAAAGTGGACTATCCTCTGGAGTTGGATGTCTATGATTTTTGTTCTGATGATCTTCGCAAGAGATTGGAAGTTCCTCGACAGGTATAAGCTTTTGTGCATTTGATTAATTAGAACCCAATTGCATTTTTTTGTTACATAACACCTCATCCAGACACCCCTGCAATTTTCTCATATGACGAGTCTCGTTTATAAACTTCCCAACTTTAAGATTCTAAGAGATGAGGAAGGCAAAAAGCTTGGTCTAAAAACTAGTGATAGGATCTCTGGTCCAACGGACAATGATGTCAAGATGGCTGAGGTTGAGGTATGTGATTAATCTGATCATAGAACAATTGATAGAAAGAGATCCATTATCCTGTCCAGTCCTGCATATGAAAAAACTGGATAAATTTATCGATGTAGAACTTTCTAAAAATTCTTGGTTGCACGTATTTTTGTCTGGTTAAATTTCATTTGCGGTAACCATGCTTTCACTCTATTTCAGTCAGGTAATTGTACTTCTGTTTTGTTCTATTTGGTAATTACACTTCATTTTGATTTCAATTAGGTAACTCTGTCAAATTGTCACTTGGACTAACGAAAATCAATTACATAGCTGTCAATGACTCAATAATGATGTGTGCAATTTATTTTTGTGAAGTTGTACTTGTCTTACGTCAGCAGCTTATGTTATTCGTGATAACCGTTACATCATTGGTGGAATTGGACGAAGTTACCTTAACTGAAATCAAATTAAAATGTATTTACTCTATTGAAATCAAATTAAAGCGTGGTTACTCAATTGAATCATATTAAAGTTTAGACCCGATTGAACAAAATTGAAGTACATTTACGTAATTGAACTGGATTGAAAGTATAGTTACTGCAAATGGAATTTACCCATTTTTGTCTACTTGTGTAGGCATCATCAAATAGAAGTGGGGACTCGTCTAACTTTCAACTGGTTGAAGGTAATGGTCTTTTTATATAATTTATTTTATTTAACAAAGGTAGTTGATTTGACTGAACCGCTGGAAAACCTTGATAATTTGCTGGTTGAACGAACCATTGGTAATGTAGGCCATGGCCCATAATAAATCCTTGCACTATTTCATGTTTAGATTTCCAGAATACAACCAGTTGAAAGTTAGACGAGTCCCCACTTCTATTTGATGATGCCTACACAAGTAGACAAAAATGGGTAAATTCCATTTGCAGTAACTATACTTTCAATCCAGTTCAATTACGTAAATGTACTTCAATTTATGGAGAAGAAGGTTATCTACAGCTAAAAAGCCTTGTCTTGCGAAGTTGTTAGTGTTGTCTAAAGTTTAACATGCTTTTGAGAAATGATTTCTGAAAGTTCAAGTGTAGTCTCCAATTTAATGCGTTTTTGGGAACTGATTTCTAGAAGTGTTTGGAACTTGTTCCCCTTTCTGTAGTTGGATGAATTTATACTTCATTTCAGATGCTTCCGAGAAGGAGAAGGCACTGACAGGAATATATGATTTGGTTGCTGTGCTGACACACAAGGGTAGAAGTGCTGATTCAGGGCATTATGTTGCCTGGGTCAAGCAAGAAAATGGTTTGTTCATTAAAATTTCTCTCCTAGACTAATATTATCCGTCTTGTTGGTCTCGAGTTCAACTAATCTATGTGACAGGGAAATGGATTCAGTTTGATGATGATGATCCAATACCGCAGCGAGAAGAAGACATAACAAGACTTTCTGGCGGACGTAAGTTAGATTTTCATATTTCATACCTCCGCAATTGTGAAATTCGCTGCTACTATTTACTATTGTTGGTCAATTGTTCTTGTTCTTAGGCATCCTCCCCCCCCCCACCCCACCCTCACACACTTTAGGGTACATCTGGTAGTATTGACAAGACTAGCAGTGCAAAAGAAAATAATTTATAGGTCCCCTTTTCTGAACGGACGGTTGGTTCCTGAGACAAATGCTTATTTCCTTTCAGGTGATTGGCATATGGCTTACATTTGCATGTACAAAGCTCGCGATGTTCCCATGCAATCTCTTCATTAGGTCAATTAATCCATTTGTTGTTTTCGCCAAATTTCCATTCGTGTTTTTTCCAACAACCAGATGAAGCTTTCTGGACATGACGACTCCGTTGTTCTTCAAGCATGTTTAGCACTCGTGTTTGTCGTTATCTCCCCCACCTCATCTCCTTTATTTATCTGGTCATGTATTGTGAATTTGTGATCCATTTTAAGGTGTATCTGTGTTTGCTGCAAAAATAGTTGCTCAAGAATACATATTACAAGTTCTGCTTCCAATTCTTGTACCAATATTGAGATACCAATCACATTCAACATTATACCCTGCTGACTTCTTTGGCGCCTGAATTAAAATGCTTCCAAATTTATAAGAGAATATGTGTCATTAGTTTATGTTATTTTCATATGAATTTTGTGATTAGTATCACGTTTCTCTTTTTATTTTCTCATTTCTTAAGGTTTTTTATTTTTAGCTAAAATAAATATTATAAAAATATGTACTAATATTTGATTAAAATTAAATTTTATTTGATTTTTATTTTTGGTACCATTAACAGCTATAGGAGTCAATAATTTAAGGAGTGCAAAGCATTTTATCATTCCTGACCAATCGTACTATGGAGTTTTTATTCGGTGGAAATTAAAGTCAATTTTTTTTTTTTTTTTTTAAAGGTTGATGAATTGTGTAATTAAAAAGTTGTGAATTTCATGAAATAGATGGTTAAAACTAATTGTTGACATTGACTCTAATTAAAATTAAAATTTTAATATAGATTGACACTGTTCGTCTGTTCTTTTTTCAAGTAAAAATTCAGGTTTAATCTAATTTCTTGTGAGGAGAAATAAAAAGGATAATTTTCACAAATATATTAAGTACGCACTTTATCTTCTAAAATTCTTTTCACCTCAAATTGGTTTTTAACCGTATATTTGTTAAAACGCTCTACTTTTATTAATTTTTTAATCATATATTTCATTTACTTCCATTAAAGTTTACTAAAAATTTTATTTTTATCTAAATCAAACATAAGCTAAATGTAATAGTTTGTGGAAAAGATAAATAACAAAACAATATAGTTCATTCAACACAAGGGTAAAATGATATAAATACAAAAGGTTGCTATAATTTTTAAGATCAGAGGAGATGCCTCTTATCGCTAACCTAGTGGAAATTTATGAAGACTACCCCATTTCTCGACATAATAAATGATATTAAAAATTATTCCCTCCGTCCCATAAAATTAAACTTGTTTCTATATTCAAACGAATTAAAAAATATAATTAATATATAAATTTTACTTATATTTTTCCTAACATATACCTACATTAAATAATAATTTAAATAAAAGTAGTTCATATTTGTTGTTGATAAGAATATTAACTAGACTTTCAACAAGGAAAATGATTTATAATTTAGGACAAACAAAAAAGGAAAACAATTTTTAACATTAGCTCTCATGCTGTTTCCNACTTTCAACAAGGAAAATGATTTATAATTTAGGACAAACAAAAAAGGAAAACAATTTTTAACATTAGCTCTCATGCTGTTTCCCGAATCTTTGTAAAATCTTAAAACCAACCTACAAGAAATCGGGAGAGAGAACAAAGGTACTAACCGACCATCTGAAACTTGAAAAGCCTAATAACATATACATGCCTCACAGATGAAATTCAATTTTTCCATGCAAATAAAAATCGACTGAGACCGGAGCTTTAATTACTTTTACAAATTAAATCTACAACACAAAGCAGACCAAAACCATTCCACACAGAAGAAAACTTTATGCTATCAAAGAAAAGTTAATAAACTCGATGCCTGGCAAGTTAGCGGCACCTCATTTTTTCCGAGAAGTTTTCAAGTTAGACACTACATATACCTTAAGACTAGGTACAGTCCTACAATCACATTCTTTCCCGTCTTTCGTTTTCAGGCGAGGTTAAAAAAAAAAAAAAAATTAAAATAAATTGAGGATGGAGCAGAAGAGGCCAAGTGATGAAAGAAAGCGAACTGGAGCAGACAGTAATGAAGACAGGTTGGTAAATTGAGAATCCGATGACAGCCACTACATGTGCTTACAGATTTAAGAGGCACTTGGATATGAGAAATGGGAGAGCCTCTATTTGGCTGCGGAAGAAACATTGTCCTATCTGCATTCCAAAAATGTCGACTGGGTTTCAGTACTGCTATTTATGCGTAATACATGTACAAGCTGTTTGCAGCAGCACAGGCAATCGAGTTTTCAGTTGGGTGCCATGCCAGGTGGAGCAATTTTGTGGTGGAATCAAATGAATTCCCATTGGCATCGACTCCGGGACTTTCTGCACCTGCAACCGTTAACCAATCTTTCTTCAGGGTTAAGAGGGGAAGAAGAATAAATGGGATTTAATAACACTCGTGCCACTAGACTTTCAGCTAATTCGTTTTCTTCACTAAACATATTTGTTCTAAGTAGATTGCAGAACTTCGGTCATTCAACTTAAAGTTTGTTACAATTTGAACACATCAGTTTGAGTAACAAAATAAACTAATGTGGCAGTCTAGTTGGCAACAAACCAAGACTGCTGTGTCACCTTTGTTGTTAGTGAAACTAATGCTCATAGATGGAGTAACCAAAGTGTAATGCACCAGTGTACTTAACCCCATTCAAATGTCATCAAGAGGAGGTGAGAGCTTATACCTCGCCTGACAACACGAGTTATGCTGCTGCTCAAGGATCTTGAAGGCCTTGAAGGTGTCTGGACTTGTTGTCTGAAGGTTCAAATTGAATATTTTCTTAAACCATGAAATATAAAACATAAATCAAATTCATGACCAACATATAAAAAGTAATTGACAAAAATACCTCATAGGATTTTTGCTTGCCTCCAGTGTGGTTGCTTCAGTACTACCAGCAGCACCCCCAAACACCCGGAATAGATTGCTGAGATCAAGTAAGTGCATATTTGTCAAAGTTTATAATTGCTCATAAACTGGTCGAGCTCTATTTTTATGCACACAAATTCCATAGGACCCACAACTTTTACCTATTCTTTAACCACACATTCCTTGGGCCAATTAGTCATAAGCAATTATAAGCTTTGAAAAAAATGCACTAAATGTTTTGTCAGAAGCAAAAAAATTTCAACAGATGTGATGCAACTGAAATGAGAAGCTTGAACGTACCTGTAAGAACCAGTTGCCACTCTTAGACCATCACCACTCAGGCAACACTCAAATTTGTCAAAAATGGAATCATTCTCGTATAAGTCACATAGCTGGACAATATCAAATTATAATCTAATATCAGCACAATAAAACAACCTTTGCACTGAAAAGTAAGATAGGATTTTTTCAGAAAAAGGATATCTCACCTTGGGTCTTAAATACTCATGAACCTGAAAAGTAGCCACTGGTCCGGAATCCATATTAATGTCCCATAACTGAAACCATTTTGAGCGTCAAGTGATGGACCAAAATTATCATAATACAGAAAATTGTATACAACAAAAGCCAATCATGCAAAATAACCATGCATCTTCTTGAGAGCATAACAGACGACAAGAACCTTCTACAGTCAGCACATAAAGGGGGTGTTTGTGCCCCATTATTTGTGAATAATGTATTATGGAATGATGATTGATGTTGATATGTGTGGTTAAGAAGAAGGAAAAGTTTTTGATTTACGTATAATATTATTTTAATGAAAATGTGTAATTGAAAATGAGTACTGTAAAAAAATAATGTGGTAGAATGGTAGAAAACATACTCATAGTCAAAATAGGTGATTGTGATGAATTATTTCCAATTGCTGCGACTTTAAGATTAACTTTACTACATGCCTGAATATAAGCAACTTATATCCGTTTGACCTTGCTCTTGATTAACTCTTATAAAATGCCTACAGTGATATAATTGCTAGACTAAGCAGAACGCATGAACAAGATAAGCCCAGGCAAAAACCATGGAGAGAGAGTGACCGTTAATAGCAAGACAAACATAATATATACATATGAAGCTCAGAATGAGTAAATAATTACATAAGATAAACCTTAAGGGTCATGTAGTCACGACTAAGCAGATATCTCCCATCCTTCGCAAACTTAATATCTGAAATTGAAGCTATTATCTCAGTGAAAAATGATCTTGAACCAGGTGGCTCCAGTTCCTCAAATCTGTACATGAATAGAAGATCATTACATAATAATTATGAGCATTTAATAGTAGTATGAACCCACAGCACAATGTTTGACTTCCTATTCAGTACAAAATTACACAATTTGTTTCGTCATAAGCAGAATGTGAAGCACTTACAGTTTAGAATGTGAATCTACCAAGGCTGATTGCCGCAAATCAACTAGACGAATTGATCCTTTTGAACTACTATATGCTAACATGTTACAATGAGTAGGATGAAACTCTGCGGAAGTTATGACCTCTGCAATAAGAAATAAGTTGATCAAGGGAACAAAATGATCTTCCAGAGTACTAGTCATTCTTGAAACTTTAATAATATGATTTAGTTGTCTAAAATATTAATGTCACATGAAGAAGGAATAGCAAGATCCATTACGTTAATATGTTCAAGCTACATCCTTTTTTGTTCTGCTTGTTACTGCTAAAGGAAAAACCAGCACTGCACCTACAATCCAGTCCGTTTACAGCCTTAATTCTCTTGTCGCATGTCCGTAGTTGATATTCTCTGAACTATTCATATAGACCGAATTTGGGACCTCTGGTACATTATTCTCAGGGTCTCTAAGATAGGAACGGTTTCCCCAATACTCCTAACCCCTCTTCAACAAGGGTTGTTTTTTTTTTTTGGCATATGCTGTTCATTTTTTCTTTTGCTCTTTTGCAAAGACTTCACCACCAAATGGTTGGAATTGATATGAGATTCAGTCCTCATTTGGCTACCATTTATAAATCATTTTTAATTGGTCAAATCACTATTTATCCATATATTTCAAGAGACCCACAACTACTACCCACTTATCCACCACTCTTTTTTATCTATTTATAATTTAAACCATTAACAACTCTCAAACATGTTTTCAGTTAGTTTCATTGGATGCTTGTGTCCTAACCCCCTTGCGGAAAAGCTAGAGAATAGGAAAGGTACACCCCTTACTCTTTCCTTTTATGATTCCTGTAAAAGCTGATTAAGATTCCATAGCTGAATTCTCATTGAATAGTGAAAGAAAAGGCAAGATAAAACCTTAGACCTGGCCTTTAATTGAGCTTGATTTTCCAATCAGAGCAAAAGCACTTACCAGTTAGATCTTCCATATTTGCTGGCTTCACGTCAACAATGTTGAAACTTTGATTGCTTATTTCCAAGTTCCAAAGATTTATTCGCAGATCATCAGCTGATATAAATGTTTCACCGTCACTGGAAACCATTGTAATCAGAGATATATCTGAGAATATCCAAACAAATCACAACACACAAAAGAAAAAGATCATACTGGCACCCACAGTGGACAATTAAAAAATTTCCTGACACTGTGTTAAAAGCACTTCTTTACTGCCATCTAAGGATTGTCCTCTCAGCAAATCATGTCACATAAACGTAAGAAATTACCCAACCTCTTGGATCAAATATCCTTCAGCACACTCATGCCTCCGGGATCACAGTTCCCCCATTTCCAACCACATATGATGAACCTATTCACCCAATATTGGACCCAATAGATAATATTTTTGATCTATGAAAATTTTTCATATGAAAACTATACCATATACCATTAAATATTTACTCACTTTCCCCTACTTTTTTGGCTGAAGGGTGTCGAAATAGAGGGTAGGCATTAATAGGCCCACTCTACATCACAACACTTTCCAACAGTCTTAGTAAGAGCATTATGTCAAAAGAAAATGGAATTATGTATTGGGAGACTGCAATCATTAACGATTGGAAAAAATACACATTCTCACCTATTATTAGAAATAGAATTGATGTGATAGTCATGTGCATGGGCATATATTCTCCTACATCTCGCAACAAGACTGGTCTCAAAGCTTGTAACCTACAGATCATGCTCCAGTGTTACAAAGATGCCAATTGCGTACAAAATAAATAGAAATACGCTGCATTAAGCAACAGTAAACCTGAAATCTGAATGTGTTTACTTCCTAGTGAGTTCTTACAAAAACCTTCTAATTGATGAATGCACACTTGAGAACCAAGGTTTTGATTCAACTACGCTCTAAAGGACCAAATCCATTCACAGTTAAGAAAGTCCACAACGCTATAAAAATGCAATATTACACAAAGACATATACATAGTACTAAGCCCTTGTTTGACACACATTAAATTTTAATGCATTTTTCTTTCTCTTCATTTCAACCACACATTCTTCAATAAAATAATATTACACGTAAATAAAAAAAAATAAAAAAAATCCTTCTTTTTTAACCACACATTATTCCAAAAAATACTATTCCATAATACATGTATCTTGTTGATATAGAATGCATAAAAGAAGGATGGATACTATAGATATCCGTAGAAATGCAAGTAAAATATAGCTTAGTAACTACCACCGGTAATTTGAGTGAGGGGACGCCCCCAGGTGGAAATGACACATCATTGCTCAAAGAATTGTAAGATCGATCTTGACATCCTCCATTAGGAAGATACTGCTTAGGACTGGGAGAAAAACTTGAACTGGCAATACTGACGTTTCCAGCAGATTTGGAAGGCTCTACATTCATTTCAGAAATTTTCTTGACTTTTTTCTCTTGGACCTGTTTAAATAAAACACAAGAAATATAATCATCAAGCAACTTAACTGAAACAGACAGTTACAAACGATAAAAGTGACCAACTAAAACTGAGGATTCACTTTAAAACATGGCAAAATTGAGATAGCCAGTGATATCAAACCTTAATTGACAGAAAATTAATCATAGAACATGAAATTTGCAACAACATAATATCATACCTTCCATTTGGAGTTTAAAAGCTTAAAAATAAGAAGTATCAAGTCTTGCCTTGTAAATACAATGAGAAAAAGAAAAAAACTCCTGTAACCAATCATATCTGCAACTGAATACAATCTAAGACCAACAATATTTGCTATATATATGAAAATTTAGACAATGCACTCACTACTAACAAAAGAAAACCAAGGCACGTTGCCTTAAAAAGTAAAACCACTGATCTTAACGTACATAGAGACCAGAGAGAACAAATTATTAATCAGGTAACAACCACAATTCTTAAACTATAACCTGAAAAATGGAGTGCAAAGAGACAAAGGAAAAGGGAAATAATGAAATCCAGCACCATGATCAGATGCAATAAGAACTAATTCAACCCACAAATAAGAGTAATGACGAAAAAACAAAGTGAAGCTAGACATGTCACCTTCCAAAACTTGATGGTTTTGTCATTAGTGGACAGAAGAAAGAGCGCACCATTAGCTGCGTTACACCACCGTATCTTATTGATTTTCTCCTCAAT
Source organism: Olea europaea var. sylvestris (assembly GCF_002742605.1). NCBI lineage: Eukaryota > Viridiplantae > Streptophyta > Magnoliopsida > Lamiales > Oleaceae > Olea > Olea europaea. The sequence goes on along the minus strand of NC_036248.1, from coordinate 27,776,531 downwards.
TTCCAAACTCTTGAGATAATCAAACTACACAAAGAAGATGCAGATGTATATGAAATTAGATATGACACTGTTCACAGGTTTGGTGGTGGTAACAGAAGAAAGATTCGTGGAGATGCTTTTTCAGTTAGCCACCATTTACAATGAAAATTTTGCTGTAAAATTTCAAGAGTGGAAAGATGCATGATTCATATCACATAGGTGGCATATGCAAAAACGACGAGATGATTCAAAAAGTAAAGGAAATAAGTACCTCAGGTTCATGGCTCTGAAATTCGGTTTTGTAGTGAAATTCAGGATGCCGACTCACTGCATAGTCTGTCCTCTCTAAATCTCTTCGATTTCCACCAGGCTGCAAATTGAAATAACACCAGAAAATGATATGGTGCTAATAGGCTACATTTTTTTGTACATCCTTTGGCTAGCATAAACTGACCTCTTTGGTATCCGTCCTTTCAAATAACACCACCCTTCCCCCGCGGTCACCAGTAGCAAGATGTTCACCAGTTTTATCAAACTCAATCGCCGATATAATATCAACTGCAAAATTTAAAATAGATAAAGGATTACAAAAATCACAATTTCATGTTCCGAATCCTAAAATTTATACCGATACAATGTAACCTCTGATTCCATCTGTTCATTGGCACCCACACTAACATGACCAAAAAGGCAGCTAAAACCTTCAATTATAATAGAAGATCTTCTCTGCACAATACTTGAAAAATATAATATAGCAGAATTTATGACGTGAACAAATTATGTTTAAACACTGAACCACATACACCTTGTTCAATATGAAATATTTTTGTGCCATATGATACAGTGACAGTAACTTGCGATGCCACATAATCAGGAAGCATCCCAGCAACCAAGACATGACAATACTTTCTCACCAAATAAATTTTCTTCAGCATCACATTCAGTGCCAGTGTTCAAATTTTACTGTAACTTCAATTATTGGCTTAATTAACTTGTACAGAAAGTTCATAAAAGTAACCATCAATTAGTATTGTAAATAATTGACGCGTCACATATTTACATTTTACACATACGGTTCACAAACACACAGCCACTAAAATTACCGAACAGGAGTAAAGCACAAATGCTGGTTTACAAACAACTAGACCAAAGCACTCATCCAGCAGAAAATTCACTAATTTGGATTACATTAGCAAAACACTTTTTTGCATCTGAGGGTCCTCGACAAATGGCAATTCAAACAGAAGAAAAGAAATATAGTAAAAATATCAAGTAGAAATTAGTATTCTGTCTACATAATCCAAAATTTAGCTTAGGCACACAAATTGGAATAAAAGCAGTAATGAAGTTGGTAACTGTTTGCCAACAACTTCCCAATAACTTCAATATTGATACCTTGTCTATCCCCAAAATATACTCTTCCAAAACCCCACCTCACAGTTCTACTTCTGCTTCTGTGGCTAACTAATAATTGAAATTACTGGGCAGATGTGCCATAAATCCCTCTCAAAAGTAAATGTCAACCAAACAAGCTCCTAAACTAACACTCACGTCTCGGTGTTACTGTTCTGTAAATAACTGTGTGCGAACATATTATGATCACAACAATTCATGCTCTTACCCCTTTCTTGATCAGTACAACAATTTATACCCTCCCATGTAGGACACCACTGAAGTGGACAAAACAGAAGTACATGGCTGAGAGCTTATTTGACAGCACACCAAGGTATAATGATTACTTGATTCCATAAATACAACAATCTTAATTCCATAAATACAACAATCTTACAATTAAGACAAGATCACAAGTTTTTGCTAGTTCCAGAATATCATGTGACGTGTCCCACAACCAAAGGCAGATTTGACCCTAACCACAAAAGGAACGTTCAAGAAGCTTTAACCCAGAATACGAAAAGGAACATTCAGATATGCATGGTTCTAAACATCAGTACTATAATTGAGCAGATGGGTACCGGCTGTTCTGTAGTGCCCATGATTCTTGGGGAAGTGATCCGCTCTCTTTCTTACTGTTTTTCTCATGGACACGGGACCTTTCTCACATTACCACGTGACATTATCCTGTTGGAAAGTTTAAGTTTCAAACAGTTTTCCCATCCAATTGACACTTGAAAACAATGCAAGTGTCGATCAAAGTGTCCAAAATCAGTGTACAAATAGCAAAGTTCAAACGGTAAGAACCTTGCTAACACTATGGTGTACACTTTTGTTAACACTTTGAGTCGTAATTCCTTTTTTTTAAACCGACCAAATTACTATCTATTATTTGATTGACTAATCCTTTATATTGGAATGGGTAAAGAGTAAGATGTTTTGTCAATTCCTCATGGGGGGATGAATCGAGAGAATTTGGAATCAGAGCTCTTGAAATGCCAAAACGAAAACCACAAGCCTGCCTGATGAAGCTCAGTACTAATTTTCTGTGGAGACACTTGGCCCCACATGTTTAAAACAGAAATGTGGCTCAGGGATGTATATTCAGACTTGTACGTAGATTGCTAAATGCAGAAAATAAACAAGCTAGCTATCAATTTAGTGAAAATCAGAATCTGATATGTGCATTCCAAGTCACAAATTTGAATCATTTTAATCACTTCGAGAGGAGATCAATAAGTTGTCATTTACAGCAGGACAATTACAAAATAAAATTGACATGCAGATCACATACGGATATCCACAGCCTAAATTCAATTCATTTACATTAATCTCGAGTAAATCGAGTTTTTTTTCTCCAATAAACAATCCAAAATAGATCAAATAGAAACAACCAAACCCTAATTACAAGATACACCCAGATCACACAATACCAGAATGGACTTTTTACCTTCTTGTACTTCTTCACCGGCCGCGCGTTCCCCGAAAACCTGAGAGAATTTCCACTCGAGCGGCAGTGGTGGACCAGCCGAAGCTCCCGCCACATCTCCACCATCACAACCGTTCATCTTCCCCCACCTTTCTTACTCTAACCAGTCGGCAATCGAAAATCAACTAATAAACAATAATCAAAATTAAAAACAAAACAACTAATTTTTCAATTTTCACTTCATTAATCCCAAAAAAAGGTTTGATTTTTCCTAAAGAAAAAAACAATCGGGTATCTGGGTTTGTGTTTAGGGTTAAGAATTGGAGGGCCCGTCAGAGAAAGTGAATGATCGGAGCAGTAAATTCATGAAAATTGTTGGATTCAGATTCAACTATTGTCAGTAAACATAAATATGCGATACACATTACATCTATCAGTACAAAAAATTATTTTTTTTCCCCGATTTTCTCTCTCTATATATACATACAAAAGTAATACAAACGAGTATCAAATTATCAATCCGTTCTTTTCTTTATTTTATTATTTCTCCTCTGAAAGGAACCCAAAAGCACTGTTCTCTCTCTCGTCCCCCCTCTATTGAGTACCATATTACCCCAAACTCACTCCACCCGGGCCCTCGTTATTAGTAGGAAAAATTACAGAATTAACTTTCAATCTATTGCCTTAATAGAGACTTAGTCCTCAACTTTTAAAAAGAGGCAAATTAATTTGCAATATTTGATCATAGAAGTTATCCATTATTTAGTTGTAACATGGAACACCCTGTTTGGTTTTGCTAGAAATAAAACTTTAGTTTGAATGTTAATAAAATATGTGATTGAAGTTGATAAATTGTCAATCTCATGAAATGCACGATTAACTTTAACTATTGACTTTAATTTAGATTTTTATTAATTTTTTTAACTATACCAAACAAAGGCTTAATTATTGTACACGAGCACGAGCTCGAAAGAAAAATATAATTTCATAAATAGAACTCACAAGAATCATATGATAATATAAGAGAAGCGATAAAGATTATTAGTCATCATTATGAACCTTTAACCCTTATTTAATTTTGCGACAAGCTTTTTGTATGCAACAATGAACAATTTAAGCCTCAATTATTAATTAGTGTCACATGTCCTTAATCATTATTTTCGTCCCAAAAATTTGTTTGGAAAACGGTGTAAAAGAAAGAAAGAAATGTCCTTAAACTTAAACAAATGAGAAAAAAATATATATTTTACGTAAAAAGAAAAGGATATAAAACATTAACAAAAAATAAGTTTTAAGGGTAAATTTGATCATTTCAAGACATACTAACATTTATTTTGTTTTATTTTGAGAGAATTGTTAAAGAAAATGTTGGAGACAATATTGCTGTAGCCTGTAGGGGTCAGAGGTTCGTGAAGATAGTTGTAAAATTACCTATAATAGAAGCTTAGGAATTTAATTGTTCATTTCAAAAGGTTGGAACCTAATTTGCTACTGAAATAATAGGTTGTGGTGGATGATGCAATTTTCCCACAATATTTCTGTTTTCCTACATAATATTAGAGAGGTCAATTATATAAATATCTATGTATCTAAAATAGTCCAAATTTTCAAAATGGTCTTATGTGCACTAGCCATTGTTTGAAGTGTTTTAGAATATGTTTTTCAATGTAACTTTCGTATTTAGTTGTTATCGATGAATTTGGAGTTTAGAATTTTTTAGTAATTATAAGGGCTAAAGGGTGAGAGTGACATCAAATCATCAAAACCTTTATGTCTTAAACGATACACATGTTTCAATGGCATTACAAGACCGCGAATGTGAAGTAATTCTAAGAAGTCATAAATTGATAAAAGTTAGATAAATTGATTTCGATTTAATAACCAACTCAACCTAATCAAAAGTTGTCTCTAATTTTCAGTTAAGATTCGATAACGCAAATTGTCACATTCCAAAATTAGTGTTTCACTGTTGCATAGATATCCTCGGATATTCTCAAAAGTTTAAGGTTTGAAAAGTGCAAAATAGCATAAGCCATAAAGTATGTAGTCAAATTTTGTGTGCATGTTGAATTTTTAGTTTTCAAGCAAAGGTCACAAAAACTTGAAGCATGTATCCAAAAAAAAAAAAAAAGTGCAAAAGAAAAAGTAATTCTACTTTTTAGTGCTTAACATGTGTCTAGACAACTTGGTCTTACTTTTAAATTTAAAAGTCATATCAACTTTCTTGAAGATTAATTTAGAGCATAGTTGGTACAGTTTAAATATAACTTAACCTTATTAAACATATTTTTTATTTACATATTTTGTAAGATGTACAATTTATAAGTACAATCAAACAAATACATGTTTCAAATCGATGAACATGTATCTAACATATTCATATGTGACGAGTGTCACTGAGTACAACAAGTTAAGTTCTCTGTGCCATGGCAACATCCCTAAGCTTTTGAAGGTTCAGCTTGACTATGGTATCAGCAAACAACCTAGTATCCTCTCTTGTGTTCCCTTCTGGTATTTCCACAACATAAGATTCCAAAACAACAGTATATACCCTTTCTTCTTCCTCATTCAATAGTTCATTCACAGATGTAATAGAATTGTAATCTGTAAGCCTATGCTCACCTCCCACAACCCTAAAACTCAGTACAAATTTTTCATCATCGATCATCTCTAACCTCTCGATACTCGTTGACGCTGGAAGCCCGGAAACCACTGTGACGTGGCGGACGCTCCCGACTCCGCCATCGCCTGCCACCAGTCGACAGCTTTTGATGAAGTGTTTGTAGGTTTGAGGGGCTTCAAAAGCACGTACAAATGGCCATACTGCGGCGGCTGGTGCATCAATGCGTTGTACTGTTAGGGAGGTGCAGGTATTTGAGGAACTGGGCTGGAAAATGTGGTACCTAAGAATGGTGGATTGGAGAGAGGAAAATTCTTGCTCTGTGAGTTGACTTAAATCAAAGGGAATTTGTTTAGGCTCCATGAATTAGGGTTTTCTTGAAGAAGAAGCGAAATTGATGAAGAAAAATGGTTGTTAAGAAGGTTTAAATATATTGAAACTTGATGTGCATTTCATTACTTTTTTCCCTTTGTTTAATGCCTAGTTTGTATATAAGAAAAGAGACTAGAAAATAAGAAAATTTCTCCTTTCTTGACCTAAAAATGATTCATGCAACATTGACAATAAGTATAGAAAAATAGCAATATTCGATAACTAAGAGATTCATTATGACTAATATCGAAGTCGATTCGATTTGACGAGGAATTTAGCCCATGCTTGATTTAAATAAAATTCAGATTTTTAGTATATTTTTATAAATGTTGATAAAATATATGATCGAAAATTTGATAAAAGTTAGTGAATCTTATAGAATGTATAGTTGAAAATGAGTTTAAGAAAAAAAATAAGTTCAAAAAAATTGGGGCCAAACAGGAACTTAGTAACTATTAATTTAAGTGTACTAATTTTCAATAATTTCACTAGTATTTTTTTCCCCATCAAATTTGGTATTATTATATGTAATTATAGAGTGACAAGTTTATCATAATATAAGTTATTAAAAAAAAAAAATACTATGACAGTTTAACAAAAATATTAGTTTAGCAAAATATAAAAATGAATATTCCCTAGTTTCCGTATTTGGTTTTTATAAAGGAATTAAATAATTTCTAGTGAGGAAGAAAATGATTAGTGAATCCAATAGCTCTGGGGGTATTGAGAAATTTTAGTCCAAGTTGGACTATTAATATTCAAAAAAAGCTTTAAATATGTAAGTGGGACAAAAGAAACAAATATTAAAATATAAATCTAAGCCGCTAATTAAGTTGACATTATCTATATAATATAAAAATAAAAAAAATTAGAGGATTGTACCACTATACATAATTATGTGAACTCCAACATGCTCTCGTTTAGTCTTCATTTTTTTCAAATTTTAATATTTGGAATAGTATTTTTTTAAAGAATATGTGATTAAAAAATAATGAAAAGTTTTCAATTTACGTGTAATATTATTTTATGAAAGATTGTATTGTTGAAAATAAGAAAGAGGAAAAAAATTGAAAGAGAATCGTAGCCAAACGGTGGCTATAATAAACAAGCTTATGGATGAGTGAGGGGAAAGCATATTTATGATTGGTGAAATTTTTTCAATCAACTTGTATTATTTAAAATTGATAGTACTACTTTTATCTTTTCTTTTCCCTTTCTCTTTTGACTTAAGAGTTGGATATAGTCCGATTTAATATCTATTTATCGTAGATATTTTAGCTGATAAAGTTAATAAAAGTTGTAAATTCTATCAAATGTAAAAATGCCGACAAGGTTTAAATATATAGACCAAAACGTTACGATCCTACATGATAAACAAAGTCATAGATGAAGGAAGAGCAAATAGAAAAACTCCGAAAGATAGAAATAGGCTTTCACTAGGATAACTAGGGTAAGAGATGAGAAAGCATCGATCTCCGGCTTATTGTGAGGGAGAAATCCGCCTTGGCTTACTCTGAAGTGAACGTCTCTCACTTCAATGCCGCTTCGCCTTAGCCATTTGTCTATTGTTGTTGGATCGTATTAACAAAGAACTGACAAAATTGACAATTATTTCGGCTTTCAGAGGGAAAAAAAAATAAATTAATTAACAAGTGTATTCAAGGGTGCAAATCTGACGTGGAATTGTCATTGTGTCAGCTTATCTTAACTTTATGGAGACATTCCTCTAGAACCCTCTAGAAATATAATAAAATTCTTATATTTGTCTTGAAATAATGCCCATGTTTGACCCCCATTTAGTGGTAATGAAAATGGGTGAAATAATGTTTGTTTGAAAAATTAGTGGTTGAAAAAAAAGAAAAAATTTTCGATTTACGTGTAATATTATTTTATGGAAGATTTTGTGGTTGAAAGTATGAAAGAGAAAAATGAAATGTAATATGATGAAAATTAATAAGAGCCAAACGAGAGCAATATAAACGCCCGTTTAATAGAACTTCTAGATAGCCAAGAATTATTTTTGAGACTAAAAAGTCAAAACTTAGAAAGACATTGTTTCCAAGTGAATTATAATTAACTCGATCATTTATCGAGATGTTTGAATTTTGAGTCTAGATGGTTGGCCAATCGATCTGACCTCAGAGACCATATGTTACAAAAGAGAGTAAGAGCTTGTTTGGTATAGCTATTAGTTCAATTAAAATTAATTTTTTGACCGTTATTTTATTATTTCAATTGTCATTTTTGAATTTTTCTCTCACAAATAGAATCCACTTCATTTCTAACGGTCAAAAAATCAATTATCAAAATCTTTACCAAACAAATAGTAAATACATCAATTGATTATATATTTTCATCTTCGTTTCTGTCACATCACATATCTAATCATGTTTATGCCTCTGTTTGCTATTGACTAAAATCTGAATTGTATTTAAGTCAACAATTTATTTTAATCACATATTTTATGGGTTCCGTAACTTTTCAACAACACATTTCATCAACTTCTATCAAAATCTACTAAAAATTTGATTTTAATTTCCACGAAATAGGGATATACGTAGGTGCTAACACATTATTTCTTTTGAATCAACGATTTTTCGATCTTGGATTCTTCAACATTTCTTATGCTTTCGCTACATCATTTTCTATTATGATATTGGCTGGGATTCCATCCTGCAGCTGGACCAATATTCAGCTACAAGCTTAGAGAAAGATGAATTGATTTCCATAAGCTTTGAAGGCTCATCATATTCCACCAACTTCCCTGCAAGTTTTTATAAACGTTAATTAATTTGCTCAGAATCATCATAAATAGTTACAATGATGGAAGAAGAATGAAGTTTGAGCTATATAATATTTATTGAATTCAAAATTCACATCGCATAAAGTTTAACGTCTCGAGACTTTTTTACCGATCAAGAAGTAGATAACAGTAACAGATGAACTAAACATAGAAGAAACCCTAAAACCCTAGCAAAGTTATACGCATTTCCATGGTTAAATGGCTGCTACTCTATTTCTTGGGTAGCAGAGACCTTTAATTATAGTTGCACGATCAATTCTCGATGACAGAAAACATAAATCTTCAATAACTCGCTATGTAAACCTCACATGTCTAATATTTTTTAGAACTTATTTTGTAACTTGGACGGGTGTCTAGATATCTAAAGCGATGCATACTTGATACTTCCATGAAATGCACGCGACGGTTTAATAGAGATTTGGATGGTTTTGTCGTTGGGAACTGATTGTGCAAATATAGTGATCGTTGAGGACCAACTTTCTACTTTTGAACAATAGGGTGGGAATCAATGAAGCAATTTTCTCAGCTTAATTTGAGTGTCGGAGGTTCTGGGCCATGCAATTTTATGGCACCTAAAACGTGTGATATTCTGTAGGTCCATCAGATCAACTCACAAAGAAATGAGAAAAATTTCGCACATCTCTCGATTGTTTGAGAATTTTTTTTGTTAACATAAGGCGATTACTCATGAACGTGTAATGAATTGGAAGTTATGAAAGCTTACCAAAAGAGAGGAGCATGACCATGTCACTGTCTATGACTGTTGGAACTCTATGTGCCACAGTTATGACTGTGCAGTTTGCAAATTCTTCTCTTATAATTTTCTGTAAAATGGCATCTGTTGCAGAGTCTATTGATGCAGTTGCCTCGTCGAGAACTAGAATTCTGTTTCGTTTGAGAAGGACTCGACCAAGACAGAAAAGCTGGCGTTGCCCCATGCTCCAGTTCTCGCCTTCATCGCTCACTGTTGGAAAGAGTTCACAGAGATGATCTCTATTAGTTACTGAAACTTGACCAAGTTTACTTGCATTGCATTTTACACAGCTTATAATAGCAGCATATGCTGTCTAATTATGGTTTATCGGTCTTGTGGAGTAGGGAAGATTTTTATTGTTGAAGTCGAACTCACCTGAAGAATCAAGCAAGTTTGGAAGTCGGATGATGGTGTCCTTAAGCTGGCATTTTTCTAGAGCCTGCAAATCAAGAATTAATTAGATTTATCGTAGAATCATCATTCAAACTTAAAAGTCACTTTTTTAACTAACTTCTTTGCAAACTGTTTTGAGGTTTTTTTAAAATTTCGAGATTTTCAGTACCAAATATTACTTTTTGTGTCAAGAAGTGCAAAATGTGAATGCGAAGTTTCATGAAAAGTTCTTGAGACTACCTTCCATATCTCATCATCAGAGTGAAGTCCTAAAGGATCCAAATTTGTTCGAATGCTTCCCTTGAAAAGAGTCGGCTCCTGAGGGATGATACTGAGTTTTAACCTTAAATCTCTTAGACCTATGGAGCAAATGTCAATCCCGTCTATAATAATCTGTCCGCTATAAGGCTCAACCAGACGAAACAATGCACTGATCAGAGTTGTTTTCCCACTTCCTGTTCTTCCAACAACTCCTACTCTAGTCCCTTCACTGAAAGTGCAAGTGATCCCTTTGAGCACTATTGGAGCATTTGGCCGATATCGTATCTGAATCCATGAAAAAGAATAACAAGATTGTATCAGCAGTGGAGCAGTCACATTACTCAGAGGATTCTAACATAAAAATGAGTCCCTTTGTGAGCATATATCAACTGTTTCTGTTCAGACCTAGTTTACTGGATTAATTACCTTCAGATCCACCAAATCTATTCTCCCCTTTGAGGGCCATGAAGTTGGTGGCCTCTTGTCATCCACAATTGCTGGAGGCTCAGGGGGAATATGCATAAACTGCTTGATTCTTTCTACTGAAACGATATAATTCAATAAGCTACTGTACCATCGAGTTAGAAACACTTGAGTGCCAGTCAGAGCAAAAGCATACGAAAGAGAAAGTCCCACAAGTCCTGGAACAACAACAAAGCTCGTAAAAAGAACGATGAATTTATTATAATAAAATTGAATCTTTTGCTATAAATTTTACTTTAGAACGAGTACCTGGAGCAATATAGCCCTTAGGAGTCAAAACTAAGAAACATGCAGCTGTGAATAAGGTAAGATTTTGAAGTGTTTCTGTTCTCAAAACTAACCATTCCTGGGCTGCATTCGAAAAAAAGAAAACTTTTGCATCTGTGTCTATGAGTTTTAGGTAGTTCTCAGAGAACTTGTCTACCATCGTAAACGCTCTTATTGTGGCTACTCCTAGTGCTGTTTCGGATGCATAATTCATGACCGGAGCTTTTGTGGTGCCATTGATTCTCATTAGCTCCCTTGCGGAGGTTTGATAGTATCCCTTCATCAAAAAAGGTAGTGTTATGGATTAAACTTTAATCCTTAACTCAGAAGAAATAATAGAACGACTAAATTTGGAACATTAAAACCAATTCACCCTTAATATAAGAGCTATGTCCACTCGTTGCCTCAAATTTTTCACTATAATGAACAAGGAGATTCTAAGTTTTGTCACACTCCAATGTCTTGTATAATCCAAAAAGATCTCCTCTTCCCCTCCCCCCGCTAAAACCCTTTACTATGACAGGATTATTAGGTGATCTTAAGTCGAGATGTTGTTTGGCTCCACACAATCCAACAGGTAACATCTCGACTCCCAATAAACTGGTTTCTTAGTCAGTCAATAGGAATAAAAGCAATCTGCGATTATAAGCTTACCTGGACATATTTTGAAGCTACTGTGGCAAATATTCCCACAAACAGAACCTGCCAGGTGACCGAGGCCATAATGCCAATTGTTGCTAGCAGCTCAAGTACAGCAGCCATCACGAAAACGAAGGCAAAAGGAATGTCAAAATCTAGTACACTTAAATCTGATGAAGCCTGAACAGAAAGTACGATAAGAATGAGTAAAATACTTGTGCTATTTTTCTTTTAAGTGATATATGGAGCAAATCTTACACGGGTTAAAATTCTTCCAACTGGGGTGGAGTCGAAGAAGAGCATGGGAGCGTTGAAAATCGAATTGGTAAAACCAGAGAAAAAGGCTTGAGAAGCTTTTAGTCCTAAATGAACTACAAATAGAGATCTTAAATATACAAAGAGAGCACTAAGTAATGAAACTACAGTATAAATGCCAACGACGACAACACTGCCTATCTTAGGGATTTGAATAGCAAATGCTAGCCAGAAACTAGCAGCAGCTTGAAGAACAATAAAACCAGTCTGACTGATTGTAGTCAGACATAAAAAGTTTAATCCCTTGGCAATGGAAACGTAATCGAAGAAAGTCTTCCATCCAACATCACCAATTTCCTTCTCTTCCTCCTCTGTCAATTGTACCCCGAGATTAGTGGAAATCTCCCCTTCTCTCTCTTCTTTACTAATGAAAGACTTATTAGCTTGCCCCATCGTAGACTCTTGTTTGTTCGCACTAGATGAAGTATCAAACGTTGATCTTGCATTTCTATGAGCATGTACGAGTTTTTCAAACGTCGATCCAGCCATAAGAAGCTCCTTATAGCTTCCTGATTGGATAACCTGTCCATCTTCCATAACCTAAGACAAACAAATGACCAAATTACTTAAGCCAATACTGAGGATCAAATGTAATCCTTTCGCATGAGCAAAATGTTTGTGCCTGCAGAAAATCTTTGTGAATCATTACCAAAATATTATCGACCTCTGCAAGAAACTCGACTTGATGAGTCACGAGAACAACGATCTTCTTCTTTAATGCAGTCTTGACGCATTCCTGCATGAGGAAGACAAAATAAATCTATTATCATTCTAACAGCTTAAACTTTGACATGGTACCAATGAAAAAATATGTAAAGCAAGATTTTTAGCATAATTGTCAACATATACACATTTATTGATAGCCTAACGTTAAAAAGAGTTGCGGCCGTATGAGCATCCACTGCACTAAAAGGGTCATCAAGAAGATAGATATCTGCGTCATTGTAGACAGCCCGAGCAAGCTGAACTCTCTGCTTCTGTCCTCCACTCAAATTGAGGCCTCTCTGACCTATCTCTGTAAGATCACCATAGTCAAAACTATCAATATCTTTGTCTAAAGCAGACACTCGAATGGCTTCTTCGTATTTGGTCTTATCCATTGGCTTTCCAAAGAGTATGTTGTCACGAATGGTCCCACTCTGGATCCAAGAAGCTTGAGAAACATAAGCAACGGATCCAAAGACATTCACCTGGAAGCAACAATCAGTGGAATCAATGTCAGAAAAATTGTATACTCATTGCAGAAAATTATTAGTCGTTGGCTTACAATTCCAGATCTCTTTGGGATTTCTCCAAGTATAGCATACAAAAGTGATGATTTTCCAGCACCAACTGGGCCGCAAACTGCAATCTTCTGCCCCGGTCTTACTTCCAAGGATATATTTCTTAAGGTTGGAGTTGCTGACTCTGTATCCCAACTAAACTCACCTTGTTGTATTCGAATACTGTCACTTAAATATCCTGAATAACGCCTCAACAAATCCACTTCTTCGAGTTCATCTTCAAGTAGAAACAAATTTATCCTTTTGAAAGATACATTAACCTGGATCAAAATGGAAAGAGCCTCGGGTATAACCCTGACAGGTTCCGACATGGTCCTTAACGCTGCCAACACTGTGAAAATGGTACTAGCGTCAAATGGAGCGCTCCTGAAAAGTACACATCCAAAAAAGATGACAGAAGAAACTATAGTTGGAGCCATCCAATATAACACGGTGTTATAGGTCTTTTTATACTGAGATTCTGCCAACCATTTAAATTCAAGACCTCTAAATGATTCTAGCAAGCTTTTGAACTTCTCTTCCCATGATTGCAACTTAATGATCTTCATATTGTTTAGAATTTCGGACATTGATCTTAGTCGCTTATCTTGAGCAATCATGAATTCAGTTTGACACTTTTGAAGTATCTTAGCAAATGGAACGTTAAGAATCCCACATATGAGGAAAGGGACTAAACCGGGAAGCACACCAAGTCCCACAACCACGAAAAGTACAGCAACCCCGAGAAAAATTTGTAGTCCGCAAGTCCATCCCAGATGAAACCACATCGGGAATTCTCCCATTCGATAAGCGTCAACAGCTATATAATTCACTATCTCACCAGTCGAGTGCCTTCCTCTCCCAACACTCGAAAGCTTCAGCTGCTTTTTGTATACTGCCACCATCAAAGCTGATCTCATTCTCATACCAATCCTTCTTGAGTAGAAAAAGAAATGTCTATAAGATAGAGACTCAAACACCTTAGCCACAACCAAGTACCCCACCAACAAAATACCCTCGTAGAGATTTTTTGTTTCGCTATTTGAATGATTTACAAAAGCATATAGCAACAATGGAGCAACTACAACAGCAATTGTCCTAATCAATGCACAAATTCCAGCAAATACCATATCTTTCCAGTAAATTCGCACAATCGCCCATAAAACAAAGTATTCCGAATTATCCAAGCCTTCCCCTTGAAGTGAATTCCATTCATGATTGAATTTCTCATAAGCCAAAACTGCTTCATCCTCAGATCCCAAACAAGGAATATCATCAAGAACTAAAGATTTATGATAACCTAATCGAAGTAAAGAATTCATCCAAGAAAATGACAATCTACTCAAAAAACTAACTTCCCCAACATTGATCTGGCTTTTATCAAACACTTCATGAACCAGAGGTTCTAACAAACTATTGTCTGAGTTTGGATGAAATACTACCCCATGCAGAAACCTTAAACCATACAAGAAAAGCAACAAATTCACAATCCAGGGTGCAATTTCCAGGATTTGGATGTCGTGTGACTCAACTAAATTTTCAATATTTACAGCTGAAATCAACAGAAAATACACGATCCACCATGCAGATTTCAGAACAGCTATCCATTTCGATCCTTGTATGAGCACAGATATCGTAATGGTGATCCAAATTAGCCCTCTAACTAAGTATGATAACCAGTTTTGATGACTAAATCCATTATCTTTGGCAATACCATTATATAAACCAGCCCCTAAATATCCAAGGCTTGTAAGAACACAGCAAATCAAAATTGTTTTGTTAATACAATCCCGTCTACGCTGTCTGATGTTGTTTTTCCATTGAGAACCCACAATCAAGATAAAGTAATAAACACAGACCATCAATAGATTCATGAAATCTATGATTGTTCTTTGGGTGCGTAAGGAATTTAAATTGAATTCTTCTTCACATATCCATGAGAATAGGCCTGCAAATAATTGATTTTACAACATTAAGCCTTGTTTGACTCCCTTTAAACTAAAACTCTTTATTTCACGTGCACATTTTGAACTACACACATACAAATAAAATATTTTGCAAGCAAATTCAAAACTTTCCCCTTCTCTGACTGCACATTCTCCAAAAAGTAACTATTCAAAACATCATTTTTTTTTCCATTTTCTCTTTATAATGGCCGGGGCTAAATTCTAACAATAAAAGAGCCACAACAAACATCATGAAAAAAAAGTAAAAAAGACGCATAAATCAGAACAAAGTTTGGAGAAAAGTCCAGAGACAAAACGCGCAATAATCATCAAAACAAAACACGCAGAGCAACACACACCCTCCTAATATGAAAGTTACGTCCAATTGCCGTTGCAGAAGAATACAAGCTTTTTCTTAGTCCTCTTGTCACAGAAAGGGTGCCTAAATTACATATATGGAACTTCCAAGAGACCCGAATAAACAGATAAGGGTAGTCGGTATAACATGATTCGATTCCACACAGTCCAACACATAACAAATCTTGTGAAAAAGAAGACATGGAGCAGCAAAATAGTCCACATGCAGTGGCAATCAGTCTTGTAAACTAACAGCCCTCTAAATTCAATGAACTTAACAAGTCAGAAGCATGGAAGAAAACGTAGAGTTAATAATTTTTACCTTATAAAATCATGCACAAATTTCATCAAAATGAAGATCTTATAGACAGGAAAAAAGCAAGAAAATCTGTACCTAATGAACCCCCTGAGGAAGCCATTGTTGGAGGAATGTAAATGGTAAAATGTACACCTTTTACTGAAGCTGCTTTATATAGAGGAAGTATGTGGAGGAAAAGAGGAATGATGATATAGCAGTGTTGTGGACATGCTTTGTAGAAGCCTTCATTTAGATATTTCTGTCTAAAAAACCAAATCCTTACTCCAGTCTGAAAAAATTCGAAAATGTTGTCTTAAGTTATAATATCTACTTTAAATTAAAAAAATTATTTATTTTGAATATAATTTTTAAGTATTTTTTCGGAGATTAGCAAAACATGCTTTGGAATATTAATGTTTAATCATCGTATTATATTTGCATATAAAACATTAATTAGTCAGGATTCAATTTACAGCAGAGTTAAATGTTAATTAACGAAGTTTAGTTTATTTGAAAATGTTTCTCTTAGTTCAGTATGGTCACTTTGGAATATTTTATTTGAAAAACTAACGAAATTTAATGAAAAGGCACATTTTAATTCGACTTTATGAATTTGTGTAAGGTGTAATAATCTTCAAATGTTGATAAATTTTCATTTCTTCTACATTTATTAAAGTCTTGCAATTTCAATTCTCTGACAACTAGAATGGGAAAAATTATATTATATTTTGCTGCTGGTTGGACATTAATTTAACGATAACCATAAAATCTTATCTCCATACTCCACTCAAAAAAAATAAAAAATAAAAAATAAAAAATGAGAAGAAGAAGTGTTCTTTCTTATGTGATCCTTTCGGCTATGGGGTGGTGCATGTAAAATAACTGGTAGACAGGGGTGGTCCTGACTTTTCGTCCGGGGCAGTCCAGACCCAATTGTTTTTTTCATATGTAAAAAATGATTCTAATTATGAAATTTTTCCTATGTTAAAAGCTCAAAGTCCGGTACTAAAAAAGAACTTTATCCTATCCTCAATCCTCACTTGGATTAGCCCCCGTTTGGGGGACACTATTATTTCATTTGTAGAAATATTTGGATCGTTTGCACTGACAAATGCACAATGGTCAATCCTCCATCCCCACACAATGCGATAAGAAGCAGCCCCCGGGGCACAGCCCAACTGGTGGATCAATCAATATTGTCTTGCTTTCAGCGGCAGAGTGGAGAGTTCGATTCGTGGTGGGAACCTGCAGTCAAATATTTGGTATGGAGCATTCACTGTGGAGGAGGGTCTCTTGTGCGCAGAAGTATACAGACAATGGGGGGAACCTGTGATCCAGTTGAGGCATAATTCGCGATTTAGCCCCTCCAAAGTTCTAGGGGCAAGAGTTTCGGGGGTATAGAATTTAGTCTAGTATAAGTTGGAATACCTGGATATCAAACAATGTGATAAGAAGCTACCAACTTTTACTCTTTTCTTTTGCCTTTTTCCCTTTTTTACCCGCAACTACCAACAACCCAATCAATCACCAAATTCACCTTCTAATTCTGCAAGTGGGGGAAGACAGAAGTGGAAAACGGCAGGAAAATCTCTAATGTTACATAGTGGAAGTCTGCACGCTGGTCTCAAACGACTGCATCATGGTAATGTGCAATGATCTGAAATTTTCAAAAATGACCGAGAAATGCGCACCAAACAAGTGATAAAGCTATAAGTCAACTTTTTTCTATTGGTGATAACTGATGACAAAATGGCTGAGATTCAGGTTAGATTCTATAATGCCAATCTACTTAAGATGTGCAAACTGAATAAAATTCTTGCTCTTGTGAACACCGACAATCTTCTATATTTTAGCAAAATAAAAACCAAGTAAAATCCACATGGGGTTGGTTCAGTTTATTGGAACCAACTTCTGGTTGGTAATTTACACAAAATCCAAAACTAGTGGTTAGCTTGCAGTGTCAGCAGTGTTGCTTTACAGATCAACAAGTATAAAAATATAAATAATTAACGTCGCTATTTTACATATTCTTGAAATAACATATAGATAACCGTTTTATAATTTATCTTGCAAGTTATAAATACTAATGACTTGTTTAGTAACATGAATGGTATAAAAATGTTAAATGTTTGACTGTGTAATCTCTACTTGACCCAAAATTCAGAAATACCTACTTGTTTGATGGAACACTTGCACCAATTTGATCACTTGTTAGCAAAATAATTGTCCACCTAACTCACAAAATTGTGCACTCTTCTTGATTTTAATCTTTAGTGTGATACTTATCGTCACAAAAAATAAGATTAACTATATCAATTATTACCAACACATTTACTCAGAGATTCGATTATACAAAAGGACGAGGAGAGTTGCCAAAATCTAGTCAGCTTAAATTATTTTATTTACCAAATGTCCAAGTAGAGTGTTAGAGTTAAACAAAGAAAATTGAAATTTTTGGCTGAAAGTGCAATTTTTCTTCTTAAGAATTGCTTCTTATTTTGAAGAATTGAAGTGGAGGTAGTTAAAATATTGGTCAATTATATAACAAATAGACTAAAGATTGGTGATTTAATTTCCACGGCGAATGAAGAAGCTCAACAGAAAATAACAAGACATTGATTTTGCACAAAATGACATTAAGAGGTGGACCATGTTATTTTCATATGTGGCGTCTAGTCAATTTGTGCTTCTTGTATTCTTCTAATCAATTATTGAACTTCTTGGTTCGGTAGCCGGAACACTTCATTGCAATCTTGGTAGTTGGACGAGGATTATAATTTTGCGTCTAAAATATTCAAGAAACTAGTTCATCTTGCATCGATTTGAAAATTTAACACATTATTCTATTTAAACGATTTTTAAAGTTAATTATGTTCCGTACAACTTACAAAATATTATAAACATACGTGAAAGGAAAATGAAAGAATCGCGAGAAATTGAAACATTGACAAATAGCATTAAGAGCACTTGGTCATTTCGGATAAGATATGACGACCAAAAAAAAACAAAATTTCCCAAGAAAAGAATCAAAATAATTCTAAGTAGGAATAAGGAATCCCTCTTTCATGTTAACGAGGACCTCGTTTAAAATAAATAAATAAAGCCATCTGGGTGGCTTTTATCTAAACTATAACTAATAAAAAACTTAAAGGAGAAGTGATCTTAGAAATCAATCACATTCCAAGAAAAAATTCAATATCGTATTTGGGTCTAGTCGACTAGTGTTAGCTAAAAGTTATTTGTTCTTGTTAATTTCTATTGCAACAAGATGGTGGACAGTTGGTCAGATCTAGCATGGATCATACATAGACGATAGCTCTCCTAGAAGTCCCTAATTTGAGATCCTTGGGAAAAAGGATCAAGTTGGTCCTTGCGAACAGTTTGACTCTCTACCTCCCTTTAACTCTTTGAGCGAAATGCGGACCAAGCCTCTTTCCAAGATAAAAAGTAGCAAACAACAAATACGAATGATGGTAGAAATTATAAGAGAAATGTAATGGCATAGCTCAATTTGAGATTAAAAAAAAAAAAAAAAAAGTTTGGTTCATGATCATAGGAGACAAAAGTATTAAAGCATTAAATAAAATCCCCGTATCCATTTGACATTGGGCATCCAAAATATCCTCTCAAGGGGCTACTGAATTAGGCCTTCCGTATTTTAGATCTTGCAAATCTGAAGAGCAAAAATACTGTATCACTTCAGTTCCACACGGATAATTAAAAAGGGCCATTCTTTTGAGAAGTCGAGGAGTTTTTGAAATCTATGTACATCATTCTTTACATTTTCTTTTACACTTTGTCACGTGGCAACGCATCATTTATCAGTTTAAATTTTACACAGTTTTTACATCCGATCAACACTTGCCAACGGTAATAATGTCAAAAATCATGTCAAGGAAAGAGTGTACAAGTGACATTTTCATAACGGAAAAGAAATGATCAATTACTAAACGGCGTTCCATATTTAACTTAGTATTTGATAAGTACAAATTCATTTTATTCTAACAATTAATGCTATAAAAGAATTTTGCTCAAAATGGTACTAACTATTGGGTATTGTAACATTAGTTTTCAAATTGGAATAAAGATGATTTTCTAGAAAATTTGATTAAAAAAAATCAGTGAAGAATATTGAGCAATAGGAAATTACTCCATATGCATTGCACCCGGGTTCGATGATGGCAGTGATATCCCTTGAAGTGCATTCACAGCTGCAGTTGCTTGTTCAATTCCCTGATATAAGGGAAAATAAGTTTCATCCTGAGATATGGAATTAGACTCTTTGTGGGTACCAGTGTACGGACAAGCTCTTTTTCCCTGACCTGTTGGGGCACATCCTACAATTTACCTCCCTCACGATACTTCAGGGGTGGGGCGGTGGGGACCCTTAAGGTTGAGATTTAACCTTTTTTGGAAAATAAGTCTCGTATTTTTTCTTTTCAAATAATCACGAAAATTATAATGAAAACCAAAGTCTTTCGGGGCAACTCAGTGAGAAATAACTCGCTTCAATTCGACTGGCGTGCAATTTCGACATACAACTGAATCAAGCAATCATAAATAATTAGCTACAATTTGCGACTAAAGTAAACTGCTGCAAATGTATCAAATAAATGTTACTTATACTAAAAGTTGCTCAACGAGCAAGAGAAGAATTACTGTGTCATGAATCATGAGAATGTAGTCCTTTCCTCTAGCAATACTTAAGGGAAAAGCTGTGTAACAAACAAAAAAATAATTCGATGCAATTAACCAGCACAAAACATGATAATATTTTTTCAACCGCTCTCTTCTTTTCTTGGTCAATTAAATTTAAAAACATTTTCTCCCTCCCTCTATTCCTCCTTTTTCTCTACTTTTCCCCCCACAGAAAATGGTAAGAATGAATATTTCAAGTACGCGTATTAATCTTTTTTCAAATATAATTGAACAATCTTGCTACAGTGACATACTCGATTACAAAAGGAGCGAATTGTCCAAATGGTCACTGAACTTTGCAAAAAGCTTTCAATGGATCATTGTACTTTAAAAATCACCTAAATGGTCACTGAACTTTGCAAAAGGTTAGTGACCCCGTAGAAACCTTTTGCAAAGTTCAGTAATCAATTAGGTGATTTTAAAAGTTCAGTAATCCCGTAAAAACCTTTTGTAAAGTTCAGTGATCATTTATGTGATTTTTAATGTTAAATGACCCCTTGAAAATTTTTTACAAATTTCAGTGACCATTTGGACAATTCACTCTTACAAAAGAGATCGTGTCAATACGGAATGGATTGTTTTATTGGGAAAAAAAAAAAAAAAAAAAAAAAACCTTGTCACCTCAGATCCTGTCATTGACTCTAGCCAAAGAGCATTATTCATAATTGATTACCATCATCACTTGCCAATTCCCTATTATCAGTTGCAGATTTGGTCCTATTATCAATAACCACATACGGTCCACTTGCTGCAATTAATGATTGGATAGTAGGAAGAAAGTATAAATATCAAGATAGTTTCTTCTTTTATCAATTCTAATGGCCTAAGCAAAAAATTAATTGATGAAGTTCAGTGGGTAGTGCAACATTTTAACTCTTCAACTAACCACATTTTTTTGATTTAGTAATGCACACCAATTATTTACGATTTATAAAAATATTTAATTATTTTATATCTTACTCCTAATTTAACTCATATAAAAGAGCTCGAATCGAACCAGTATCATCATACATGTTTGATAAGGAAAGATAATAACTTGATCCATTGAAAACATTATTATTTATATAAATAATATAAAGTTAAATTTAAAAAACCCTTAACCACACCTTACAATTATCTACGCAAATAAAATAAAATAAAAATACAAAAGACCCTTAACCACACCTTGCAGCAAATTAGGGAAATGACAAAAATAAACAAGCGATCATTGACAACAATGACTGATAATGATTAGCCAAAGCCATAGTGGAAGAAAAAGAACAAATTATAATCAATAAGGAATGCATCTCAAAAAACCTCCGACATCCACATGATCGAAGCACAAATAATTAGTTATCCCCACGGCAGCATGAATCAGCACCACCACTTGTTCTCGATTTTATCCTGCAAGTGAACAGATCGTAACAAGTAGTAAAGTGGACCTTTTGAGGCCGAATTATCGTTCCCACGAGAACTATACTTTTAATGTTTAATTTATTATTTCTAACTTCTATTTGACGAAAATAAACAAAAACAATGATTAAATGTGATTTTTATTCTAATTACTTAAAAATGCAATTGGATGCAACGAAAAGTGATTGAGAATTCAAACAATAAATGGACGTTAGGGCGGAACACTTTTACCTATTGGTCACCTTTACTTCATAAATCAAGATTCATAAAACCTAAATTAGTGTTCGGTCAAATTCTTCTATTGTATTCAACTTACCTCTCTCAAGTTCTCTTTGAACCTATTTAATTAGTTCAATTTCATATCTCTATGCAAATTAAACTTAATTAAACGAAAAATTGATTCAAAGAATTCGCACACGACCGGAGCAATCAATATAGGTATCTCTACATGTTATATCAATTTATCGGATTTTAACATGTGGTCTAAACAAATAATCCGCATTTGCAGAAATTATTTAATTAGTGATTAAGTAATTAAATGTATAAAGAACAACATTAAAATCAACACATAAAATATAAAAGCACTAGAATCTCAATTGCATGAAATAAAGGATTCCAAAATATTACATTATTCGTCCTAAAATCAAATTTAACTACTCATAATAATCGAAGAAAAACGAGAAATTATGAAAGATATCACTGGAATTGGCGAAACATTAATAATTTTCGAAGTAAATCTGTCGTTTGCCGTTTTTCTATCCAGCCGTCCATTGCCTTGCTACTACCAATTCAATTTCTTAACAGCCGCAATAATTGACTTTGGGGAGAACCCAAGCTACTGCCAATTAATTCCTCAAACAGCCGGTTGAATTTCTGTGTGTTTTCAAATTAATTTCATCACCCAGCAAGCGTGTAATTATTCTTCTCAAAGTTGCTGCCTCCAATTAATTGTTATCCCAGCTGGAGTCTCCTCAATTCTGCCTACCAAGCTGCCGTCTATTTGTGTGTTTATAAATATAATGACAATCGCTGGCAGCTTCTATTCCTCCTCTCGATTTTCTGCGTGTTAGAACCGCAATAATTGACTCCAAATTGAAGTCCAATTTTCTCCTCACCGGCTCTCGCCTTTTTTTCTAGGTCTGCACATGCATTTATATTGGCTACCCCTTTAATTCCTCCAGCACAAGATTAACGTAGCAGCCCAATAATTTACTTTCAAAAGGACTATAGACTGCCCCCCAAATCCTGTTGGAATCCCATTAAAACCTCAATTAATTATGCAATTTGACTCCAATTCCACGTCCACTTAAGGCCCAATTAATTTATTATTTCCATCAAGCCATCCAATCTTTCAAGTTAATGCAATGTAGTCCTCATACTTTGAATTTTGCCATTTTCCGTCAATTTTTTGCTTCTTTCCTTCAATTCCTTTTTCCATCCATAGAATTTACCCATTAAACATAAAATATAACAATTTAGGATATATTTTGTCAAAAGAACTATTAAACATCGTTATTTTAGGCATCAAATAAGTGTATAAAATACACTTATCAAATATCCTCAAACTTAAACATTTGTTTATTCTCAAACAAAACAATAACCTAAATAATAACCAACACACAAATATGCAAAAAATATTTGGTTGGACAATCTAGCATTTTATCAAAAGATTTGAGATCACCGTATTAGATTTACATACCGCTCCAAAATCACAATACCAAGCTAATATTCACTCTTCCAATGCAAAACTGACACGTGTGTGTGTGAAGAATTAAGTAGACATTAATGACTTCACAAGTTATTTCATTTTTCGACCCTTAATGGTCAAATATGTCATTTCATCTCTCGTAAGATTCACACACTCCCAAACTTGTTCTTTTCACTTTTTTCAGTGTGTAATCTAAAGTTGAATATTTCATTACTATCCTCACCATCTCGAGTTCGGGTAGGCATTACGAGTTGCAAGTCAACACTTCAGTGAACAGGGATTCTCTAATTATTTGATTGATTCGACCTCCAAAACTCAACTAGGCTAATTATCCTTTATCGAAAGTCAAATTCCCTCAAATAAGTGTTGGGACTTAACCAAGGTATTTAGTGCTTCTGCTCTTTTCATGCACTTGCTTTTGTCCCTTTCATATATATTTTTTTATTTTTTATTTTCCCTCCGTTAAGCTTTCTAGATGCCCTATGTAGCAGGCTTTCGGTCGATGACTCCCAAATCAGATGATTTTAGGGCACCAAGTTTTAAACACCCTTACAGCCTTAATGACCCGAGTCAAAAAGGCTTCGAAGGGAAATTTTTTTTTCAAGTGCAACTTCATCTCTGATTGCTTTGTAAATGACCCCTTTAGTGAGCTTTAGGCCGATAACTCCTAAGTCAAACGACTTTAGGGCACCAAATTTTAAAATACCCTTGCAGGCTTAATTACTCGAGTCATACAGGCTTTAGAGAGAAGTCTTTAAATTTCAAAATATATGCCTTGATTAGTGCAATGCCCCTTATCATACACTTATTCAAACAAACCGACCTTCAACTTAAAACTTTCACCAAGTTTTATCATGTTGGTCTAAGACAATCCACACATACATTTTCACACATGGAATCCATATTCACATCCGTATTTTCCTACACTGTAAATTCACCCCCAAACTGTGCTAAATTTGGTCTAAAGATAAATAATTTAATATGATTTAGGTAAAACATCTAAGTCCAACTAAATCAACCTATCAATAACACAAAATAACTCATTTCATCATAATGTCAAACTCAATTCTAGTACAAGTATAATATCAAATTTTGTAAGGTTAAGCTTCAATTAGTCTAGCATGCATCTCATCCATAATTCATAAATCAATACCAAATCTCAAATTAAATTAGTATAGTCAACTAGAGTGTCTAACCCACACAAGCACACAACTAAATAAAAGAATTTTTTTTATATTATTTTTCATTTTTTTAATTTTAATTTTTTTAAACAAACACACAAACACATGTAAATACATGAAAAAAAAATTAAACATTTTTTTGCACCCCCCAACTGAAAATTGACATTGTCCTCAATGTCATAAAACATAAATAAGCACATAAAGGGGGTAGGGAAGAAAAAGAAGAAGGTACTCCCCAAATTTTTCTGTTGAATGTGTGAGGCACTATGTGAGACGACTAGATAATATTCTTCATCATGCTTTCCTTTGGATCTATGTTGGTTTGAGTGTTCCACGACGTCATATTCCTGAAAAATCAAATTTGATAAATTAAAGATAGGAAACAAGGGTTACTTAGCTCAAATAATCAAAATAATCAACAATAAATTCAATGGCCTAAGGGCGGAAGGGATATGGGTGATAACTCCTAAAAATTGAAACGTGCCAAAGCTAATGCAAACTAGTAACCAAAACAAGATTATATGCTATGCGATACAAAAAGTAAAATAATAAAAAAAATTTGAAAATTGGATTGCCTACCAATAAGCGTTTCTTTTAAGTCATTAGTTGGACTTTGTACTGCTATTATTCTGGTACAGCTAGGTCAAGGCTCTCTTTAGTGATGGAGAAATCTTTCACGTAGTGCTTGATACGTTGGCCATTTATTTTGAAGTTTCCTTTTGTTGGATAGTGTAATTCAACTGTACCGTAGGGAAACATTTGAGAGACCGTAAAAGGGCCGGACCATCTAGATTTCAACTTTCCTGGAAACAGTTTAAATCTGGAATTGTATAAAAGCACTAGATCTCCCACTCTAAAAATTCTTTGCCTGATATTTTTGTCATGCCACTGCTTGCATTCTCATATGCTTCTATTCTGAATTCTTCCAATTTATGTAGCTGTAGTATTCTTGTTTCTCAACCTTTTAGAGGTTCACGTTTAACTGCTTCAATGCCCAGTATGCTCTATGTTCAAACTCCACTGGTAGGTGACATGCTTTTCTAAAGACTAGTCGATATGAGGACATCCCAATAGGTGTCTTGTACGCAGTGCGATATGCGCATAAAACATCGTCTAATTTCTTTGACCAATCCTTGCGAGATGTATTCACAGTGAGCTCCGAATTCTTTTCAATTGTCTGTTCGAGGTTTCCACCTATCCACTTGTATGAGGGTGGTAAGGAGTGGCAATTCGATGTTGTACCATGTACTTATGTAGCACTGCCTGGAATAACCAATTGCGGAAATGAGTTCCACCATCACTTATTATGGCCCTAGGTGATCCATAGCAGTTAAAGATATGTTTCTTTATAAAGTCCACCACCACCCTTGCGTCATTTGTAGGCAAGGCTTTAGCTTCTACCCATTTAGAGACATAATCCACTGCCACTAGGATGTACCGATTGTTATAAGATGAAGGAAAAGGACTCGTAAAATCAACCCCCCAAACATCAAATATTTCCACCTCCAAAATGTTGTTAAGTGGCATCTCGTGACGCGCTGATATGTTACCTGTTCTTTGACATTTATCACACGACCTGCAGAAACTGTGGCAATCTTTGAACAGTGTAGGCCAAAAGAAACCACATTGAAGCACCTTTGCTACTGTTTTAGTGGGGCCAAAGTGTCCTCCATAAATCGAAGCAGGAACCCGTGAAAGGATAGGTTTCATCTCATCCTCTGGTACAAATCTCCTAATGATCTGGTCCGCCCCTCTCCTGTATAAATTTGGATCATCCTCATAATAAAATTTCGCTTCATGAAACAGCTTCTTTTTCTGCTGATAGGTAAGATTAGGATCCATATAGCCACTAGCTAAGTAATTAACAATGTCTGCATACCATGGAACCTTCTCTGTTTGCAATAAATGTTCATCTGGGAAGACCTCATTAATATCCATGTCCTCTGAATCACGCAGTTGTCCAGCCTTGATAAATGATCCGCTACCTAATTTTCTGTACCCTTTTTGTCGCAAATTTCAATTTCAAACTCTTGCAGTAACAGAACCCATCGAATCAGCCTAGGTTTAGCATCCGTCTTCTCAAACAGATTCTCAAATAGATATTTCAATGTTGCGTGGTCAGTGTAGACTATCACCTTTGAACCAATCAGATAGGAACGAAATTTGTTGAAGGCAAATACCACTGCTAGCATCTCTTCTTCTGTTGTTGCATAATTGATCTGAGCATCTATCAAGGTTTTGCTGGCATAGTAGATTACATATAACACTTTGCCTTTACGTTGGCCAAGCACCGCTCCCATTGCAAAATCACTAGCATCACACATAAGTTCGAAAGGTAGATCCCAATCAGGTGCTACTATTATAGGTGCAGAAGTTAACTTTTCTTTCAAAGTGTTAAAGGCATTTAAGCACTCATCAGAAAAGTAAAATGGCACATCTTTCTCCAATAGATTACATAGAGGTTTTGTAATTTTTGAGAAATCTTAAATGAACTTTCTATAAAACCCTGCATGTTCTAAGAAGTTATTGATCCCCTTAATTGAATTAGGAGGCTGCAATTTTTCAATCACTTGTATTTTGGCTTTGTCAACTTCAATGCCCTTTGAGAAAATCTTGTGGCCCGGCACTATCTCTTCTTTTACCATGAAATGATATTTTTCCCAATTTAGCACTAGGTTCTTCTCTTCACATCTTTGCAATATATGAGCCAACCAATCCAAGCAGTCATCAAATGAATCTCCAAACACAGAAAAATCATCCATGAATACCTCGATCTATTTTTCCATCATGTTAGAGAATATGGCCAACATACACCGTTGAAAGGTTGCGGGTGCATTTCATAACCCAAAAGGCATTCTTCTAAACGCAAAAGTTTCATAAGGACATGTGAAGGTTGTTTTCTCCTCGTTTTCTGGAGCAATAACTATCTGATTATAACCAAAGTATCCGTCCAGAAAGTAGTAATGAGAATGACCAGCCAACCTCTCCAACATCTGATCAATGAATGGCAATGGAAAATGATCATTTCTGGTTGCATTGTTTAGCTTTCAGTAATCTATACATATTCTCCACCCTGTTACTAACAGTGTTGGTATCAGCTCGTTGTTCTCGTTCTTCTCCACTGTGATTTCACCCTTTTTTAGCACAACATGTACTGGACTCACCCATGAACTATCAGAGATTGGATAGATAATACCTGCATCCAAAAATTTCATCACTTCTTTTCGCACTACTTCTTTCAAGGTTGGATTTAATCTACGTTGTCCTTCCACTGATGGCTTTGACCCGTCCTCCATTAAAATCTTGTGCATACAAAGAGTTGGACTTATTCCTCCGATGTCAGCTATTGTCCATCCAATTGCCGTTTTGTGCTGCTTGAGTACCTCCAACAAATTATTCTCCTCTTCCATTGTCATGTCATTTACAATTATTACTAGAAGTATTGTAGATTATCCCAAATATGTATAACAGAGATGTGAAGACAAGGGCTTTAGTTCAAGAGTGGGTGCCTTTTCTACTGAAGGCACTGGGAGTGAATGGTTGTCACCAAGAGATTCATACTGCTAATGTCTTCTTCCTATTGGTTGCTTAGCCAAGTTGACGACATGTTCAGTTTTTTCTGCACTTGTTGCTCCCGATTGTGCAATTTTTGCTTCACAAAGAGCTCGTGTTTTTTAAAATTTTTAAATTTTTTTTGCACTTTTTTGCACCTTTTTTTAAAAAAAAATTCATATTTTTGGACGAACCCACGAGCTCGGCTCATGGGCTTGTCAAAATGGCTCGTGGGATTGAGCCCCCTGCTCGACTCAGGCTCGCGCTCGTCAAAGCTCGACTCAGGCTCGGGCTCGTTATTTGACGAGCCCGAGCCACCCATGAGTTGGGTTTTAACGAGCCGAGCAACCGAGCCGACGAGCCGCTCAACCCGTTTGACATCCCTATCGACAGCAGGTGTCTGAGGTCAGTGGATGTTTCATTGCCTTGAATATGTTGAATATGACTTGCTCATTGTCCACCCGAAGAATCATCTTTCCATCGTAAACATCAATTAGCGCTCTTCCGATAGCCAAGAAGGGTCTTCCTAAGATTAGATGGATGTTTGAATCCTCCTCCATGTCCAATACGATGAAGTCAACCAGAAAAATGAATTTATCAATTTTGACTAGCACATCTTCAATAATCCCCTTTGATCGTTTGATTGATCTGTCAGCCAGTTGCAATGAGATTGTTGCAGGTTTTGCTTCTCTCAATCCAAGAGACCTGTAAACAGAGAGAGGCATTAAATTAACACTGGCGCCTAAATCGCATAAAGAATGTCCAAAATAATGAGAACCAATTGTGCAAGGTATCGTGAAACTCCATGGGTCTTTTAGTTTAGGAGGTAGCTTTTTCAATAGAATTGCACTGCACTCCTCGTTTAGGCAGACTGTCTCATGTTCTTCCAACTTTCTTTCGTTAGACAGGATCTCCTTCAAGAATTTAGTATAGCTGGGCGTTTGGGCAATTGTATCTGCAAATGGAATATTGATGTTCAGTTTCTTGAAAATCTCCACAAACTTGGCAAACTGTTTGTCCAACGTCTTTCTCTGTAGCCTCTGAGGGAAGAAAATTGGTGGCACATAAGCTTTCACAGGGCTGGGTGCTCTCACTATGGGTGTTTCTTTCCTTTTATCCTCCTCGTTAGTTGGTTGTTCAGACTCTGCTTCTGTCCCAGCCTCTTCACCCATTACTTCTTTGTCTTTACTGTCTGGTCTCTTCACATGAATCTCTGGATGTTGCACTCCACTTCTAGTCGTAATAGCTTGCACTTGCTCTTTTGGATTGACCATTGTGTTGCCTGGCAATGTTCCTTGTAGACGTTCTACAAGCTGTTGAGCAATCTGACCAATTTGAATTTCCAGCTTCTTAATGGATGCTTGCTGATTCTGAAAGTTAGTGTCAGTATGTTGGAACATCTTGTCTATCTTCTGCATATATTGGTTGAACATCTCTCCCAAACTTGATTTTTTCTCTGGCTGGTTATTGTTTGAACTGCTCTCTTGCTGATTATCTGACCATCTGAAGTTTGGGTGTTGCCTCCATCCTGGGTTATATGTTTGTGAAAAGGGATTAAAATTTCGAGAGCTATTTTGAATGAAGTTGACTTGTTCCTCCAAAAAGCCCATAGATGTGCAATTTTATGTTAGGTGATTTGCCCCGCAGTTTTCGCAAGATGGGCCAATTACCACTGCATGTGCTCCTTTTGTTTGTGACTTCACCAATAACTCTACTTGTTTTGTTAATGATACTATTTGGGCGTTGGTAGATACTGTGCTGTCTAATTAATATATTCTCGCTGCTTTTGGAGGCACAACTCTTTCTGATGAAAACATGGAATGCGTAGTAGCAATCAACTCAAATAGATCCATACATTACTGCACTGATTTTCCTATGATCAATCCACCTGCAGAGGAATCCACTTAAGATTTGGACAGTGGTGAAAGTCCCGTGTAAAAATACTGCACTTGATTTCCAATAGTGATCCCATGATTTGGACACTTCCTTATCAACTCCTTAAATCTGTTCCATGCCTCCTGATTGCTCTCCCCGTCTCTCTGTTGAAAAGTTTGAATTTTCAGTCTGATTTTTGCTACCTTAACTGGTGGAAAGAACTTATTGCAGAATTTCCTAGCAGTTCCTCCCATGTGGTAATACTTCCATCTGATTCGGCATCCAGCCATTCCAATGATGCATCTCTCGGTGTATATGGGAATAATCGCAGCTTGATAGCGTCTTCATTAACCCCAGGAGCATGACAATTCTGGCAATTCCTGAGAAATCTTGAGATATGTGTGTTTAGATTCTCATGAGGTAACCCGTAAAATTGTAGAGTGTTGCTCATCAAATTAATCCAATCAGCCCGTATCTGAAAGTTGTTTACCCCAAAATCTGGATATACTATGCTGGACTGCGCGGGTGCTGCTATAGGCATCAAAAACATAGAAATTGGCAAGTCCCCTTCATTTACTTCCCTTTGCTCTTACTGTTGAGCTCTCGCGGCCATTTGTCCAATTGGCTATATAGGGTTAGGATTGTTTAGTTTATCAACAATTTGATGTTTCTGTTTTTGTTTGTGTTCCCTGTGTCTTCGTCTGAAGGTACGTTCTATTTTCGAATCACAAAGTTCAAGATCGTCGCCTTGGTCACGGAGCATACAACAAACACAGTTTTCTGTAAATAAAAGAAAATAAGCAAATCAAATAACAATTAAAAATAAGATAGAAAAATAAAATAAATAAATTAAGACTAAAAATAATAATCCCCAGCAACAGCGCCAAAAACTTGTTGTCGATTTTATCCTGCAAATGAACGGATCGTAACAAGTAGTAAAGTAGACCTTTTGAGTCCGGATTATCGTTCCCACGCGGACTATACTTTTAATACTCAATTTATTATTTCTAACTTCTATTTGACGAAAATAAACAAAAACAATGATTAAATGTGATTTTTTTTAAATACTTAAAAATGCGATTGGATGCAACGAAAAGTGATTGAGAATTCAAACAATAAATGGACGTTAGGTCGGAAAAATTTCACCTATTGGTCACCTTTATTTCATAAATCAAGATTCATAAAACCTAAAGTAGTGTTTGGTCGAATTCTTCTATTATATTCAACTTACCCCTCTCGAGTTCTCGTTGAGCCTATTTAATTAGTTCAATTCCATATCTCTATGCAAAGTAAATTTAATTAAACGAAACATTGGTTCTAAGAATTCACACACGACCGGAGCAATCAATATAGATATCTCTACATGTTATATCAATTTACCGAATTTTAACATGTGGTCTAAACAAATAATCCGCATCTCTACGCAATCATTGTTCATAAATCATCTAATTAGTGATCAAGTAATTAAATGCATTAAGAATGACATTAAAATCAACACATAAAATATAAAAGCACTAGAATCTCAATTGTATGAAATAAAGGATTCCAAAAGATTACATTGTTCGCCCTAAAATCAAATTTAACTACTCATAATAATCGAAGAAAAACGAGAAATTATGGAAGACATCACCGGGAATTGGCGAAACATTAATAATTTTCGAAGTAAATCTGTCGTTTGCCGTTTTTCTATCCAACCGTCCACTGCCATGCTGTTACCAATTTAATCTCTTAACAAATGCAATAATTGACTTTGGAGAGAACCCAAGCTACTGCCAATTAATTCCTCAAACAGCCGGTTGAATTTCTGTGTGTTTTCAGATTAATTTCAGTACCCAGCAAGCGTGTAATTATCCTTCTCAAAGTTGCTGCCTCCAATTAATTGTAATCCCAGCTGGAGTCTCCTTAATTTTGCCTACCAAGCTACCGTCTATTTGTGTGTGTGTAAATATAATGACAACAGCTGGCAGCTTCTATTCCTCCTCTCGGTTTTCTGCATGGTAGAGCGCAATAATTGACTCCAAATTGGAGTCCAATTTTCTCCCCACCAGCTCTCTCCTTTTTTTCTAGGTCTGCACGTGTATTTATATTGGCTGCCCCTTTAATTCCTCCAGCACAAGATTAACCTAGCAGCCCAATAGTTTACTTTCAAAAGGACTCTAGACGGCCCCCCAAATCCTGTTGGAATCCCATTAAAACCTCAATTATTTATGCAATTTGACTCCAATTCCACGTCCACTTAAGGCCCAATTAATTTATTATTTCCATCAAGCCATCCAATCTTTCAAGTTAATGCAATGTAGTCCTCATACTTTGAATTTTACCATTTTCTGTCAATTTTTGCTTCTTTCCTTCAATTCATTTTTCCATCCATAGAATTTACCCATTAAACATAAAATATAACAATTTAGGATATATTTTGTCAAAAGAACTATTAAACATCGTTATTTTAGGCATCAAATAAGTGTATGAAATACACTTATCACCACTGCTCCGACCAACATTAGTGGTCGCGTGAGTGAATATCAGAAGAACAATTTGTAGTCAACGATGGAGAAATCAACACGACAAGAACATTAATTGTTCTACCGAAGATCACGAAAGGAAGAACTGGAGTGAATTACTCAAATTTAGTTATCCATGAGAAACCTTTTGAAAAGTTCAGTGTTGAATGTGGTGATTTTTAAAGTTCAGTGACTTTGTGGAAACCTTTGCAAAGTTCAGTGATAAATTTGATGATTTTTAAAGTTCAGAGACCTTGTGGAAATCTTTTACAAAGTTTAATGACCATTTGAGTAATTCACTTGGAAGAACTGAGGAGCAAATCACTACCTGGAGGCTGGAGGCCACAATAAACCTCCGGCAGCCTCCGGATCGATGCATAGATCATTGGTTTTCCTCACAAAGGCTTGAATCAGAATCAACACTACACTGACCAACAACGAGGATAAAACATTTGTAGTGGCACCAATCAACAGTAAAAGAACGATTGTAATAATCGATAAACCAATCAAAACATTTTCATCACTAATCATTCTGTCGAAGATCATAATCGGCTTGTCGCGGAGGAATATAAGTAAAGTCAGGCAGCTGTTATCACCACCAATACGATGAGGAAAATTGGGTGCCACAGAAGGGAGAGAAGAACAATTCTAGACGTACAATTTTTTTTTACAGAACTCATACAAATCAACACTTGGCAGATTATCATTGGCAAGAGAGTGAATTGTCCAAATGGTCACCGAACTTTGCAAAAAATTTTCAATGGATCATTGCACTTTAAAAATCACCTAAATGGTCACTGAACTTTGCAAAAAGTTTCTACGGGGTCACTGAACTTTGCGAAAGGTTTTCACGGGGTCACAGAATTCTGTGACCCCGTGAAAACCTTTCGCAAAGTTCAGTGACCTCGTGAAAACCTTTTGTAAAGTTCAGTAATCAATTAGGTGATTTTAAAAGTTCAGTAATCCCGCAAAAATCTTTTGTAAAGTTCAGTGATCATTTATGTGATTTTTAAAGTTAAATGACCCCTTGAAAACTTTTTACAAATTTCAATGACCATTTGGACAATTCACTCTTGACAAGACTATACTATTTGTACGATCTTATTTGTACAATCATATATGACAATCTTTGTTGGCATCATCACATCTATCCATTTTTTAAAATTGTCAAAAATTGTTTTTTAAATCATTGGTCCGAATTTCGCCACCTCCAACATTGTACAAATAGTTTAATTCAAATATAAAAGAAAAATAGCCATACAGACGTAGTACATGTACAAATTCTTTTCTTTTGTACTTGCAGAATTATTCATGGAGAAAAATATGGCAATAGAACCACAATCGCGTCGTTCATCACGAAATAGGCAACGTTTGCTTGATCTGGGAAACGGCGTCATGCTTGGAGTTCGGGAGTTTGAAGACGTGGAAGTTGAGCATTTGTTGCCATGAGCAACACGTGCCAAGACCTTCCTTGGCATGTATTAGGTACTCAATTGTCAAACCCTTAGTGGCTGGCACAAACGATAAAGACGTCGGAATCGTGTCGTAAGTCGTCATCTCCAACGACTTTAGAGTTTTTGGCAATGAGAAATCGAGAAGTGTGATTTGTGAATATCCTATATATATAAAAGAGCGAAGGTATTGGCTAGACACGTGTCGCCAATATATATCGTCATGTACTTTTATTTATATTTATTGTGTTGGGTGAACTAGGCGTAGCCATACCATTTCTCCATTTTTTCACTCGAGTGGCCATTCCTTTCCATTCATTTGCTTTTCTTCATCTTCTTTCCTTTCTTTCCAAAAATAAAAAAATTCAAAATTATAATTTGCTCAATTGCGAAAACCTATGTCCATGATTGGAGGTTTCGGAGAAAACCTCTATCATGGATGGAGGTTTGGGGTCTATTTTCTCCATCTTAGATTTTATTTTTCGTTTTTATTTTTTTGTTTTGTTCATGTTAAAAATAATTTTTTTCGAATTAAAATTCTTTTTAATTCTTTTCTCTCCATGATAAAACTTAATTTTTTTTAATTTTAATTAAATAATATTTATATATTTTTTATTTAATTTTTGTAACTTTCTTTTGTTTAATTTGTTTTGTTTTTATTATAAACTTTTTGAAAATTATTTTAAAATTTCTTTTTTCTTCATATTATAAATAATTTTCTTTTGATTTAATAAGAATTTTAAATTATTTTTAAAACGTAATTTTTTCACTCTTAATTAAAAAATAATATTTATTTTTAATTTTAATCTGAAGAAACCTCCAATCATAGATGGAGGTGTACAACAAAATCTCGTGTATTAAAATACAGAAATCGTTGCAAATTGTATTTTGATAAATACAAGTGATGATGTTGACCTTTTTGTAATTGTAAAATTGTAAAATTCTCTGATTAATGATCTAAATATTTAAAGACGAGTTGTCATGTGGCTTGAATCCTGGTCTTTAAGAATTTATTGAAAATTCGATTTATCAAGACTTGACTTGTTTGGAACCTGAACTTTGGGGTTTAGACTTGGACTTGAATTTGATTTGATTTGAAGAAGACTTTGATCTTCTTGGACTTGGCGTGAACCTGTTTGATTCAAAGAAGATTTTAATCTTCTTACGGTTCATCGGATTTGGATTTGAGGGGAATCCTTCCCTTCTTCTGATTTTGGAATTTTTTCAACACTTCGTGACGTTCTCTGCTTTTTTCTTGCTTGCTTTTGGTGTCCGTCTTATGGACCATTGATCTTATTTATAGGAGAGGATTCGAGCTAATTTTGGTAATTACTCAATTATATTTAATTAAAAGAGATAATTGAGTAATCATAGTTTTATTTATTTGTTTGTTTATTTATTTAAAATGTGGTATGGGCTTTTGGGTTTTTATGAACTTTAGTAGACTTAAGATTTAATTGGGCTAATGATTTAAATCGACCCAATCCATTTTATTTTATTTACTTATTATTTTTTATGTTTACAAATGCCCCCTCAAGATTTATTTATTTATTATGAAATAAATAAATTAACAAATTTTGATTTTTTGAATTTCCTGATTTTATTTTATTTTTTAATTTAGGATTTGATTTGAACTCAAATTTCTCGTTAGTAAATTAATACAGACGAAAATTTTGAGAATAAGATAAGAATTTGATAAAAAATTTATCCTTCAAATTTGAGAATAAGAATTTTTTTTATCGAATTTTGATTATTTATTTATTTTATAGACCTATAACAAATTTAATTTGAATAGGCTTTTTATGTTTCATGGTAAATTGTGCTTAAGTGAAGTTCGATAGTTACCTATTTATACGAACGAATTATAAGATTTTGACACTAGTGAATTAACTTTACAAACAAAGGTAAATATTATTTATTTATTTATTTTATCGCCTCTTTCACCTCTCTCTCTATTTTTTTTTTATTTTTTTTTAATTCTTAACCACTGTCTCGAAATTGGTAACAATTCCAA
Organism: Olea europaea var. sylvestris; assembly: GCF_002742605.1. NCBI lineage: Eukaryota > Viridiplantae > Streptophyta > Magnoliopsida > Lamiales > Oleaceae > Olea > Olea europaea. The sequence goes on along the minus strand of NC_036248.1, from coordinate 27,740,589 downwards.
TTGATTCCATTATTCAATTGGAATTTTCACAATTGGAATGGTTTTCCTCAGTTTCCATGAATGGCAGAAACGTTTATGCTCTTTTTTTTTTTTTTTTTTAATTAATAGTTTCACCGCAATTCATTTCGTTTCTGCCATTAAGTTTGGCTTTGGTGGTTTCTGTAACGGCAGAACCAAAGTTTGACTTTGGTTTTCTCACTTTCTGCAATAGCAAAAACCAAAAATATTGGTTTCCTCTTTTCATTTTATTTTTTTTAATGATTTCCTGTGGAAACCAAAATAATCCCAATTGACGGTAGTACCTCGTTTTCCTCCCTTTTTTTTTTTTAACTCTCACCTCACTTGTCTTTTTTTTTGTTGGGTTGATTATTATTATTATTATTATTATTATTATTATTATTATTATTATTATTATTATTATTATTTTGTATTTTTGTTTTAATAAAGTTGAAACTAACATTTTTTTTTTAATTTTTTTTATGCAGGATTTCAATTCTTTGGAGCAAATCAAAGATTTTGAAATTCAAGATTTTTTTCGTGTAGATGTTAAATTTTTTTTGTTGCAATTATTTTATGAGTTCAGAAAATATATGCTTATGAGTAAACTTAAAATCACAAACCTTCATACACATTGAGGATCAAGGACTGCCACTTTTCACCATCCAATGCACTTTTATTGAGGACCAAGGACCTGCTCCTTCCATCGTCCAAGGCACTTTGATTTAAGGACCAAGGACTGTCTCCTTCAACTGTCCAAGACACTTTGTGTTGAGGACCAAGGATTGTCTCCTTCAACTGTCCAAAACACTTTGTGTTAAGGACCAAAGACTTGTTCCTTCTATCGTCCAAGACACTTTGTGTTGAGGATCAAGGACTGTCTCGCACTTTGTGTTGAGGACCAAGGACTGGCTCCGTCAACTGTCTAAGACACTTTGTGTTAATGACTAAGGATTGGCTCCTTCAACTGTCCAAGATACTTTGTGTTAAGGACCAAGGACTGGTTCCTTCCATTGTCCAAGGCACTTTGTTTTAAGAATCAAGGACTGACTCCTTCAACTATCCAAGACACTTTGTGTTGAG
>NC_036248.1:27721945-27739302 GCF_002742605.1 Olea europaea var. sylvestris | reverse complement strand
AAAAATAAAACCAAAAGTTATCTGCGTTTCAAAGATACTGATGTGAAGTACCATGCCCAGACCGGAGTACTAGGTGAACTTAAATTTAGTGTCCATAAGCCAACGACAGATCCTTTCCCGGACCTTCTGGATCCATTGTCGGAGTTGCATATGTCCACCATTAGTGAATGTCACGAAAGTTTGGATACTGGCAAGTCCAATCGCTCTATCAGTCATCTTTCCTTTTTCTGTCTTCTGCCGCATCATTCCCAAAGCATGGAGTACATCCCAAGGGCTATGATTTGTGAGAGAATTGATAAAGAGAAATATGATGGGGAAGCGCACTGGTCAGTCGAGGAGAGATTTCTTTTCTTCCAAAATTTTGGGAGTGGTCTTTGTGGGTCTAGAAACTTCTGCTCAAGAGGAATCTCCACGATTCAGCTTTTGTAGTCGGTTCTAATGCAAAAGATTACCATCGCCCAAACTCCATTTACAGAGCTCTTCGTGAGGTTTGGTGTCCAGAAACCAACACCTTTGTGACTGCCAATGGTGAAATTGGCATTTCTCTTTCGGACATCCACGAGATAAGTGGACTTTCGATCATGGATCATTATTATAAGGAAGTACTCCCAAGCCTTTCAGAGTTGACGGATCATCTTCCCAAGTCTTGTTTGTATCTCTTTAATGTTTTTGCATTGACTGCCCATGCGAATGAATCTGACAGAGTTACTCACGAACATTGGATTAATTTTTGGTTTCATGAGAATGGTTGTGTCCCGACAACACAAAAATTATAAGAATACTATGAATTTAAATCCATTCAAGAGGCACCATCAAAGAACATCGAAGGAAATACGAAGGCCTGTGGTGGCAAACAAGCCGAGAGACATTACTCGTGGGGATCGACGTCATTGGAGCAATTTTCCAGTATCTCTGTTTAGGGAAGAAGAAGAGGAATTAGAGATAACAGCCTACCTCTCCCTATGGCTTTGTCGCTTCGTTCTTCCATCTGGGGACGAAAGTATAAGAGTCGGGACTTTTAAAACATTTTCTAGGTTGGTAGGCAGATACACTTATAGTCTGGTTCCACCCATATTGGCGAGCATTTATAATGGACCTACACGAACATCTAATTATCAGGCAAATCCAGACCTTGGCTCAATTTCACATTCATTTCCTGGACATTTTCTTTATGCTTGGACAGCAACTTATTTTGTCCGAGGTGTTTATGCTCATATAGACAAGAGTTATTCTCGCCCTATAATTCAAAGATATGCCGGAACTCTGAAAACTTTTCAATCTTGGGAGAAAAACGTTGTTGATTGTCGGGAATTTATCCGTGGAGCGACGAACACCGATAACTTTTGTTGGAATCCATTGCCCTCATCGTCCCATCCTGATGTACGTGTGGATGACCAACCGAGGTCTGCAAATACTTCAGAATTCATGATGAGTATTTGTAACGCCCCAACCCGTAAGGTCCGGAACGTCGTTAGATTAATTGTACTTTTAGTCGTAAACTTAAAAAAATAGCTAAACCTTTAGAGGAAATTATAAAGATTTAATTCAAGAATATATATTTTTTAAAAGGACAATAAATGACAACATAACTCAATACAAAAGAAACTAATTCCTAACATTTTCAAGTGACATCCATGCATAAATACATTCTTGTTGCGTGAAATTCTAGACAAGAATTTAAAAATAAATGTCGTTGTTTGACTTCCCATTTTTGCGTAGTAAGTTTTGAAGTAAACTCGTTTACATAATAATCTAGGTCAAAACTTCACGAAACTTTAAAAGAAAGTAGGGAACTTCTTATAATATAACATATCCAAAATTCAGCTTTTGTTGGCGACATATGAGATGTTAAAATATTTTTCAAAACCTCTCAGTGACTCGATTTGGGAAGTAACCCAGCGCAGCATACTTAAGGTGGTATATAAAATTCTATAGATATTGGATTGACATGATTTTAAGTTTATTTAGTAGCTAATCCATGAGGTTATTAAATTCCACTGGTTTTGTCCAAAAATCCCAAGTAACGATTGAGTTACGAATTTTTAAATTCAATGGAAGAAACTGAAATTTTCAGAAAACAGCACCACTGTGTTTACTTAAAGTGACATATAAAATTTTACCGACATCGGATTGACATGATTCTAAGTTTATTTAGTAGATAACTTATGAGGCTATCAAATGTTTGTTCAAAAATTCTAAGTAAATAATTAGTTATGAATTTTTAAAATCTGAGCAGAAACTGAAATTTCTAATAAAACAGTAACATTAACTAGTTGACATTTTTTTTGAATACAGTGTTTCGTAAGTAAATTCTAGATCACATATATATTTTTTTAAACATAACCCATTCATAAGAAAATGTTCGTAGAAATAGTTTCATATACGATGTCCATAGAAAAGTAATTAAAAGGAAACGCAAATATTTCATAATCAATTTAAAGTTGTTAATTTACCGGCTTCTCCACGTCAAATTGCATCTTCAACCACCATCATCCGCGCCCCTAACAAAAGAACAAAATCAACTTGTAAGAAGGGATTTAACCCATGTGTTTGAAACTCAATAGATATCATCTGTTAAAATTCGAACCATGGATTCATATCGTCGCACGTAGATGGATTTTCGGCAAAATCCGATATCTATAGCATTCTCATAATACGTAGAGCCAGAGAATGATCATTCAAACTATAGTAGTGCCGAAGCACCGTACCCGGAGGTACCATTTCATTCAACTTTTAACGAAAAATCAAATTTGAAAACGAAATAATACTTGCACCTCAACCTACCTTGAATTTTCTTGGATATCAAAGAACAAATGTGTAGAAAGCATTTCTTCTTCTCACCCTTGTATTTCTCTTAGCTTAAATTGACATAAAATATATTTTTTTTAGAGAAATAAGATGAAATTCAGATTTAAGGAAGGATGTAGTGAAAAAGTGACCTTCCACTTCTTGTAATATTTCTTTTTAATGAAAAACTAAATGGGGGGAGTTGTATTATCATAAAGTTTGTTAAATTGGATCTTTAACTAATAATTTGAAGAGTTTTTAAACCTAAAAAAAATTCATAAATTTTTTTTATAAAAATATCTACATGGTGATTTGAACTTGGGTTGCTTATATGAAATATCATGTAGATGACAATTGGGGCAATCCAGTTATTCATTAAATCTTTGTAATCAAATTTACTTAAACTAATCTCTTAAATTATTGTGCTTTTATTTAATTTATGACTTGGGCTTTCAAAATCTTAAATGGTTTGAGTTTCCACAACTCGTTTTTTGAATGAGATAGGCTCGTGGTACTAGATCATCACAACATAATAGCCTAATTTCATTTGATTTCACGGGCTTCTACAGTATTCGATCTGGATTTATTTCTTATCGTCGAGGAAATTCACCTTTCATTCTTAAGGCTTATAATCCTCAAAGGTTTGCGAGACAGTTTGGCTTTAGACAGAAACCTCTCAGTTCACCAAGATTCTTGAATATTGCCCCCAGTGTAGGCGACATGTATCGGGTTTCGTTGTCCTTAACTCGGACAAAAAGTGGGTCTGTATTTCATATTCCAGAGTATGTGAGGGACATACATCAAAACATTGATGTTGAATATCAGACTTGGTGAAATAGCAAAGTGTTACCACTCTTGATCAAGGTCTAGGTGCAAATCTTATTTTCTAGTGAGAGCCGTGATTTTGTTCTTGGTTCGACTCCAAACAGGTTTTTAGCTAGAGGGCTAAACCCTTCATATGCAGCTCCTGAAGAGGCTTAATGAAAGAGGTATTAAGAGAATCAAAATTATAGTTCCCTCGGCAAAGATTGCTGCCACCTCTGAGCCAGCTAATAAGGTGCCAGAAGCAATTTTGATTCTAGATCACTGTAGTCCTGGAGATCGAGCATCACAAGCACCAGGAAAGACTTTGACTCCAGAAGATGAAAGTTCTAGAGATCAGGTATAGTTCTCCCCTTTTTATGTACTGTTTGTATCTGGTTTTCTGTCACAATCTTCAATTTCAGACTCCTCTTTCTCGAATATACAAAATCAAATGACCAATATAACTGAGACCGCTTCAAGCTATTTTGAGTCTTTCAAAAGGTGAAGTTGGAGCTTCTCACATTAATATCAGCCTCCCGAACGCACCATCGGACGGTGGATTTTTAGACATGTCGCCTAGAACACGAAATGCAGGTATGTGCCCTGTTATTGTTTGCTGCACTTCCCTTCTTTTTTTCTTTTTTTTTTTAAATCATGCTCCATTTTTTGTAGGTTTTTCGAGCATCCCTGAAGAACTAAATTTCTCCATGAATCTAAACTTTTAGCAAGATCAGACTGGCAAGAATGACGGGCGAATCGATGCACTTCAAGGAATAGATGGTATCATGATTCTCATGACCCTCCTTGCAAATATCCGAGCACCATCAATGGAGGTACTTTGGTGCATATCATGGACAATTTTAATGCTGAAGATGAAGTAAATTTAGGGACTGTGAGAGCTAACATTTCAGAGATCAATCAAGGAGTTCCTGTCGTTCCATCTTCGTTGGCTTTAGCCAGTATTCCATCTTCACAAACAAATAATCATCGAGCTGCACCAATCTGTTCTTTCATGACTGGTCCTCTGCCTGGAATTACCCAACAGTCTCCTTATCTGAAGGCTGCTCTGGAAGAAGCCATGACTAATTACCTTCAAAAGTGTTTTAAGGATGTCTTGAAGCATGGATTCTCCAACATTCAATCTTAATGGGATGAAAATAACTTAATTCTTCAAAACATGATTACCAACTCATTCCATACAGACCCAGCACCTTTGATGAAGCGCATGGATGTGTTTCTGAAAAAAGTTGACTCTTACTTATTTGAAAGAAAACAACACTTGGATTGTCCAACCGTTGAAGAAAAGGCTGAGGAGTTGAAACTTTTGAACATTCAGCTGGAAGTAAAGGATTCCATGTGTTCTTCGTTGAGAGGCAGAATTAGTGAGCTAACTTTTGAGTTAGATAAACTTCGTGATGAATTTCAAGCCAAAGAGGAAGAGAAAAGTATGATTGAAACCAAGAAGGCAGCATTAAAATAAACATAGACAGGAGATGTCGCTAGCGTAGCATCCATTGACCAGAAAATGAAGACTCTTGAAGATAGTTTCCTGCGAGTGATCAATGTCGAGTGATCCTGATGAAGTCATGAATTTTTTATCCTTTTTTTTAGACCATACTGTATGAATTTTGACTCGTTATTTTTTTATTTGGATGTACTTTTCTTTTTCATGATTCTTGTGTTTTTTTTTTTACTACAGCAATTGGTAAACAAATTGAATTAAATTATTAGTTGTGACTAAACTTAAATTTATAATTTATTCAAGCTGTCTACGTACCTAAACGGGATCAAGTTGAACGTAGTTCATTACAAGAACACAATTTTTTTGTACAATGAAAAATTTTAAAAATAAAGAACTTCAAGCGTAAAAACGCTTTAAAATTTTTTCATTGATAGGTCTGATTTGCAATCCATCTTTGTCGACGATCTTGTACGCTCTGTTAGTGAATACATGAGTAACAAGAAATTGACCATCCCATTTAGGTTAGAACTTGCCCCCAATTTTTCTTGTGATTATGATTGGCCAGCGCACGGAAAGTACCAGATCTCCAACTTGAAATGATCTTGGTCACACCTTTTTGTTGAAAGACTTGGCCATTCGAGCTTGATAGCACTCTAGATACATTTGTGCTTCTAACCTCTTCTCATCCAAAGCTTCTAGCTCTTCCAATCGAAAGCGAGCATTTTCTTCAGTTGTCAAACCTTCCAGATTTGACACTCCAGAGAAAGTATAGCTTCTAATCCATATACTAAGGCAAAAGGAGTGGCTTGTGTTGGAGTTCGATAAGTAGTTCGATAAGCCCATAAAACTTCACCGATTTTCTCATGCCAATCTCTTTTTGATTTGGAGACAACATTTTTTAGCAAACTGCATAGTATTTTGTTGAACATCTCTGCTAATCCGTTAGCTGCCACATTGTACATGGACGAGCTATACTGTTTGAACCCAAACTTAGCACATAAATTGTTTACGTGACTATTGCATAATGGTTTTCAATTATCAGTTATGATATGTCACGGAACACCATATCGATAAATGATTTGGATACGAATGAGATCTTCAACATTTTCTTTCTTTACTTCCTTCAATGGTACGACTTCGGCCCACTTGGAGAAGTAGTCGGTCCCAGCGAGGATGTATGCATGCCTTGCTGAAGACTTCGAAGTTATAGGTCCAATTACATCAAGACCCCATGCATCAAACGGCTATAAAGCTATTGTCGGATATAATGGTTCCGGAGGTTGATAGATGAAATTAGCATGGACTTGGCAAGCTTCACATTTTCTTGCATAATCCATGGGGTCTTGTACCATAGTTGGCCAGTAATAGCCCATCATTTTTATTCCAAAATAAAGTTTAGGTCGAAACTGATGGGCACCACAAATTCTAGAGTGGGCTTCTTCCCCAACCTGTGTTACTTCGTCATCACTTAGGCATTGAAGGAAAACTCCATCAAATGATCATCGATTAAGTGTTCTCTTATAAAAGATAAACTAGAGGCACGCCTCTTAATTTCAACTTTTCGCCGTGGATTATGTGTAGCTTTTGATGTTGAAGGAAATCGATTATCGGCTGTCTCCAATCTTCTCTTTCCTCATTTTCGAGTACTTCAACGCTATTGTTTTATTCCAAATTACTGGGTAGAAACGACGGAAGCACCCATCTTTGAGCAATTGATATGGAGTGTGAGAAATCTTCATTTGACCTAGCTAAAACAGCAGCCAAATTAGCTAAGGCACCAGCTTTCCTGTTTTCACTACTCGGGACGAATTTAATTTTTACTAAATCAAATCGTCTCATAAGCATTGATGCATATTCATAATATGGTTTCAGATCCGAATTTCGGACTTCATACTTAGCTAAAAGTTGGTTGATTATCAATTTAAAATCTCCAAAGACTTCCAGCTGGTCGATATCCATATCTAACGCTGCTTCTAAACCAAGGATAAGAGTTTGATAATCCGCCACATTGTTTGAACATTTCTCTGCTAAGGCAAAAGAGCTGGGCATGACAAGATCATGGGGAGTGACTAAGACTACTCCTGCTCTGGCACCATAACTTCGGGCTGCTCCGTCGAAGTATAGCCTCCATAATGGTATGACTTTAGTGAATAGAACTTCTTCATCGAGAAGGTCTTCTTGAAGTTTCCATTCCACTAGAATTGGGTGGTCAGCTAGGAAATCTGTCAAAGCTTGTCCTTTAATTGTCTTTTGTGGAATGAATTTGATATCGAATTCAGACAATAGTAGTGCCCATTTTCCAATCCTTCCAGAGAGAATTGGCCTGGACATTATGTACTTCAATGGGTTAATCTTTGAAACAAGATTGATTATGTGTGATAGCATATAAATGTCTCAACTTTTTAGCTGCAAAGATTAACGCGATGCATATTTTTTAATATGTGAATACTCCATTTCAGCGCCTACCAGTGTTCGGCTCAAGTAATAGAGTGCATTTTATTTTCCTTCATTTTTGACTTGGACAAGAAGTGCTCTTAGAGAATATTCTTGTGCTGCAACATAAAGAGTTAGTGGCTTTCTTAGGACTGGAGCTGTAAGTACCGATGGACGAGACAAATACTACTTAATGCTTTGGAAAACATTTTGACAAGCGTCATCCCATTCAAATGATACATCTTTTTTCACCAATTTATTGAATGGATGACATTGTTTGGTAAGGTTAGAAATAAATCTTCGAATGTATGCAAGTTTTCCTTGAAGACTTTTCAACTCATGTATATTTCTTGGCTTTGGCATGTTGATTATGGCATCAATTTTTGATTGATCTATTTCAATGCCCCGGTGTCGAATGACGAAGCCGAGAAATTTTCTAGAGGTGACACCAAATGCACATTTCAACGGATTCATCTTCAGTTGATGTCTTCGAAGTATTTTGAAAACATCCTGTAAATCTTGTAAATGATCATCACGTCTTTTGGTTTTGACAACAAGATCATCCACATAACATTCCACGTTCTTATGCAGCATGTCATCGAAAATCTTCTGTATTGCCCTCTGGTAGGTTTCCCCCGTATTTTCAATCCAAAAGGCATAACTTTGTAACAATATATGCCTTTAGGGGTACGAAATGATGTGAGCTCCTCGTCTTTCGGGTTCATTCGTATCTGGTTGTATCCAGAGAATCCATCCATAAAAGATAAGACTTCATATCCGGTAGTTGCATCCACCATCAACTCTGTTATCGGAAGTGGAAAATCATCTTTCGGACATGCTTGATTCAAATCTCGAAAGTCACCACAAATTCTTAATTGCCCGTTCTTCTTTTTAACAGGGACAATATTTGCGATCCATGTTGGGTATTTCACTTCGCGTATGAATCCAGCTTCAATAAGTGTTGACTTCCACTTCAATTTGAGGGATCAATTCTGGTCGAAATCTTCTTTGAGGTTGTTTGACTGGTCGAACTCCATGTCTTACTACAAGATGATGTACTGCAACCTTAGGATCTAACCCCCGGCATTTCCTTGTAAGACCACGCAAACACGTCTTTGTATTCCTGAATCAAACTAATGTACTTGGATTCCTCTTTTTGACTGGGGAGGGCACTTACAAAATACTGGTCTCGAGTCTTCTTCGATCCCCAAGTTCAATTGTTTCAAGTCATCCACAGTGGCTTGCCCACCTTCTTCAAATGTAAGTGGGGCTGGTTCAGATTCATTTGTTGTGACAGAACTTTCAGACTCAGAGTCTGAAACGAGAGCTTCTTCAAAGGCTATGTGATTGGCAGAAACTTCTTCCTCGTCTTCATTACCCTTTAGGGATGAGTGAAGTTTTTGATGTCACCGTCTTCTTCTTGATCGTTGTGGTTTCGAACTCAGATTGGAAGTTTTGATTCCAAGTCGAGAAAATGCAAATTGTCTTTGGATGACATTTGAGGAGTTTGTACATTCCTATCAATCTGGGTTGAAGAAGAAAAATTTTCATTTAATCTTTGCAAGATAGAAACTTTACCTTTTACATCGACCACTGGAAAGGGTTCTCCTTTTAACCTTGTAAACACCAAAACTCTAGCATTCTCATTTTCAATTCAGTCGAACACTAAAGGTCTCGGTTATTCTGATTTCTCTTCTGCAACTTCATATATTTGAACCATGATGGGGTTTGAGGAAACCTTCTTGACCTTAATCTTTCTTGATAGATTAGGATCATATTCCAAACCATACCTGGGTCGAGACATCAGGGCTCTATCAGAATTAGAAGGGACACGCCCACCTGAAAGGATAGTGTCAAGATCACCTAATTTACGAGGCTCTCCTTTTTCGAATCTGGCATTTTCAAACAACTTTTTGACTTGAGGATTGTAACATCCTTTGAAAGTCTGTTTTGATTCAGGAGCTCTTTCTTGTTTGGATGAGCTAGAAACATAAAGGTTTGATATGTCTGGAACGGATGTCGAAGCCTCTGATGTAGGTTTATGTTCCTCTCGGACCGCCATGAGTTGATGGGGTAGAAGCAATTTTGGAATACTGGGTATTGGAAGAGTTAACTCTTTTTTCAATACCTCAAAATTGGTTGATTCTATTTGAGGTTTTTTGCCTTTTTGAGAATCCTTCGGATGTAAATTTTGACTTGCCTTTGATAAATTGATGAGATTGAACAGCACTAAACGTATCATGATCATTTGCATCTTCTTTGATTTTGAATCCAGACATTGTCAACCCTGCAGAATTGCACTCTTCATCTTCCATGTATAATTTGGCGTCAGCAAAATGGGATTCTTCTTGAAGGAATGGTTTAGACTCAGCTACCACACATTTAACTTTTCCATCTCGGCTATATTTGAAGCATTGGTGCTAGATGGAAGGTACCACTCCAGTTTCATGTAGCTAAACACGTCCAAGGAGTAACTCATATGATGTTTTAGCATCATTGATATGGAAGAGAGCCGAGGAGATTAACTTTCCTATTTGTAGCTTCAAGCGAATCATGCCAATGGCTCGCTGACCTTTTTGGTTGAATCCTTGAATCATGATTTTGCTTCTGGATAGATCACCGACATTAATTCTAACCTTCTTCATTGTTTTGATCGGCATAATATTCACAGCAGATCCACAATCGATCATTATGCGATTTATCTTGTATCCTCGAATATAACCGCTGACATACAGTGGCCTATTATGTGGACGAGAACCCAATTGTAAATCTTCATCGTCGAATGTTATGGCGGCCATACAGTCCTGAGGAGTTACAGATCCAATATGTTTTAGAACTTTGCCTTCGTATTCTTCTGGATCGATTAAAGCTGCGATCAAAGCCATTCGATCATCGAAAGGAAGACTGAGAGACTCTGCTAGACTCGTATTGGCAGGAATATTGTTAAGCCGTGAGATAGTTTTCTTCTGTTTTGAAGTCTGTCTTGGTGCGTTCTTCATTTCATTTTTCTCCTCTACACTGATTACATTGGAGGTGAGATATTCTTTATCAAAGAAACCCTTGGGAAAATAATCACCCAAGGTTGATAGTCTAGGAAGAACGCGTGGAGCTGCTTCTCTCCCAGTTGACTTAGTAGGTATTCTTGGCTTGGCTTCAAGCTTTTTTCCTTGGTTGTTCTTTGGTCTTAATTTCTTGTCACAAACATTAGAACTTGGGAGTTGTGGAGCTTTTCGACGACGTCTTTTCACAAGTGTCCATGTTCCTTGATCTTCTTCTAATGTTTCCTCTTTATTAGGTTATATTTTTGTTCCCAATCCCTCCAGCTCTGTTCCTGCAAGAGGCGTAAAATGTAATATTTTACCTATTTTGTTTGGCATTCGGTATTTCTCTTTCTTCTTTATGAAGGTGGACCGGCTGTCGTCGATCTCGTCTTCAGATTCTGAGTCAGAATCCCAAACATCCAAGCCACCTGTCATAATTTCATAAAAGGTTGGACAATTGGGTGCATTTGGTCTATCCATCCCTGGATAGAAGTAACTGATAGTGATTTCTCCGTCTACCTCAAATTTCATTGGGATAGCTCCTTTCGAAAGTTGAGGTCCAAACTCCTTAACTGAGGATTTACAAGCATCGCATACACCAAAAAACGTTTGTTTCTTCTCTGCAATGGGAATTGGATCAAATGACTCAAACGAAACCATCGAGCAGACGGCTGTTGGATTCTCTCCGATTTCAAGTTTGATCTTATTTTCTTTGTCCACACGAACAATGAGATCTTTCAAGACGAAGCATTTTTCCACTGGATGGCTAATGATTTTGTAAAATTTATAGTATTTAGGATGATCGATCTTACCAGCTTCCTCGGGTCCTTTTGGTACTGGAAGTTCGATTATCTTTTGTTCAATGAGCTGATTCAGAATTCCAGAAACTTCATAATCTGAGAATGGGTACTCCTTTCCTTCAAGTTCTTTTAGAGTCACATGACCTCTACTTTGGACTTGTCCTCTGTTAGGTCTGAATTCTGGCTTTGGTTTTGGGTTCGAGCGACCCCGGAAGGCTATCTTTGCAGGAGTAGTAGAAGTCGCCATAGCTTCTTTGGACTTACTTGCCTTGGTGTCTTTCCTTATCTCCTTCTTAGGATCTTTCTTGTCACGTGGATCACTTGGTAAGTAACTCCCATGCCTTGCAATTTGGAGCTCCAAGTCATGAGCACGTGTCGCCAATTCTTTGAATGAGTGAAGCATGTTTTTGCTTGGAGATTATAGAGTAATCCCCAATGCATGCCTTGTACACACATGTCGATGGAAGATGCTTCGCTTATTCATTCTTTCCAATTAAGCACGAGGTTCCTCCAGCATTCAATGTACTCCACAACGGGCTCTTCCTTGCTTTGTTTTGTTCGAGCAAGTTCTGGAAGGCTGCCAGTTCGTCGGGTGCTGTAGAAGCGTGTTAGGAACTCTCGCTCAAGCTGATCCCAACTGTCAATTGACCCTGCCGGTAAGTCAATGTACCATTCAAATGCAGAACGTTTGAGGGAGCGTACGAACTGCTTCACTATAGTGTCATTGTAAGTACCTGCATTGTTACAAGTCTCAATAAAATGGGCAACATATTGCTTTGGATTGCCTTTTCCATCAAAACACTGAAATTTTGGAGGTTGATAACCGGTGGCATCTTTATTTTGTCAATTCGACGACTATAGGGCTTGGCATACACCAGTGAAGATTGTAATGAACTACCATACTGGGCACGAATGGTGTCTGCAATCATATGTTGAAGTTGTTGGATGGACAAAGAGCCAACAGAGAGTTGAGTGGTGTCACGCAACACGTTTTGAACAACTGTCCAATCATGCATATCTTGCTTTTATTGGCGCTCTTGGACTTTTAACTCTTTGGCCTTGGAAGATCCTGAATTTTCCTGATCTTCTTTAACTCTTTGGCCAAGAAATTTGTACGACGAAATCTCGTGTATTAAAATACAGAAATCGTTACAAATTGTATTTTGATAAATACAAGTGATGTTGATCTTCTTATAATTGCAAAATTGCAAAATCCTCTAATTAATTATCTAAATATTTGAAAACAAGGGGCCACGTGGTTTGAATCCTAGACTTCAAGAATTTGTTGAAAATTCGATTTATCGAGACTTGACTTGTTCGGAACTTGAACTTTGGGGTTTAGACTTGGACTTGAATTTGATTTGATTTGAAGAAGATTTTGATCTTTTTGGACTTGGCGTGAACCTGTTTGATTCGAAGAAGATTTTAATCTTCTTACGGTTCACCGGATTTGGATTTGAGAGGAATTCTTCACTTTTTCTAGTCTTGGAATTTCTTCAGTACTTCGTGACGCACTCTACTTTTTTTCTTACTTGCTTTCTGTGTCCCGTCTTATGGACCATTGATCTTATTTATAGGGGAGGATTCGAACTAATTTTGGTAATTACTCAATTATATTTAATTAAAAGAGATAATTGAGTAATTATAGTTTTATTTATTTGTTTGTTTATTTATTTAAAATGTGGTATGGGCTTTTGGGTTTTTATGAACTTTAGTATACTTAAGATTTAATTGGACTAATGATTTAAATCAACCCAATCCATTTTATTTTATTTACTTATTAATTTTTATGTTTACAGGAGGTTTTGGAGAAAACCTATTTGGATGTTTTAGTGGATGGAGGTTTAGTTTTTCTTTTTTTAATTTGTTTTGTTCATGTTATATATAATTTTTTTCGATTTAAAATTCTTTTTAATTTTTTTTTCTCCATGATAAGCTAATTTTTTCAATTTTAATTAAATAACATTTATATATTCTTTATTTAATTTTTGTAACTTTCTTTTGTTTAATTTGTTTTGTTTTTATTATATATTTTTTGAAAATTGTTTTAAAATTTTTTTCTTCATATTATAAATAATATTTTTCGATTTATAAAGAATTTTAAATTATTTTTAAAACATAATTTTTTCAATCTTAATTAAAAAATAATATTTATTTTTAATTTTAATCCATGATTGGAGGTTTCCAGTGGATGGAGATTTCGTTTTTCTTTTGGTTTTTTTTTTAATTTCTTTTGTTCATGTTATAAATAATTTTTTTCTTTTTAAATTTTTTTAAAATTATTTTCTCTCCATGATAAAGCTTATTTTTTTTTTCAATTTTAATTAAATAATATTCATACATTCTTTATTTAATTTTTTTAACTTTCTTTTGTTTAATTTGTTTTGTTTTTATTATATATTTTTTGAAAATTATTTTGAAAGTTTTTTTTTCCTATTATAAATAATTTTTTTCGATTTAAAGAGAAATATAAATTATTTTTAAAACTTAATTTTTTCAATCTTAATTAAAAAATAATATATTTTTTTTTTTTTGTAACTTTCTTTTGTTTAATCTGTTTTTTTTTTATTATAAATTTTTTGAAAATTATTTTAAAATTTCTTTTTTCTTCATAGCATAAATAAATTTTTTTCGATTTAAAGTGAATTTTAAATTATTTGTAAAACGTAATTTTTTCAATCTTAATTAAAAAAATAATATTTATTTTTAATTTTAATCCACAGTTGGAGGTTTCTAAGATTTTCGGTGGTTGAAGGTTTCGTTTGTCTTTTTTTGTTTTTTCATGTTAAAAATAATTATTTTCAATTTAAAATTATTTTCAATTCTTTTCTCTTCATGGTAAAACTTAATTTTTTCAATTTGAAAAATTTTAATTAAACATTAATTATGTATTTAATATTTAGAAATGAAATTTAACCATTTATAAATTTTTTCACACGAAAAAATACGATCTCTAGATGAAGAAAGATGTTAGTTTTTGTGACTATTAAATTAAAAATTCCACTGTGTGACTAATTGAATGGAATCAATTATACTAATCCTACTACCATTTTAAAAAATGGAAAACATACTCAATTGGCGAAAATTTGAATAAGGTTTTACTACAAAACATTCTCGTGAGTTGTCAAAGTGAGTACTTGTCATAGAATGGAAGTAACAAGTCCAAATTATCCTAGCAATCTGTACATAATATTAATTAAATAGGACGAGGAGAGTATTATTTGCGAAAAATTGAGTTTTGAATAGAAATTTTACAAGAACATGCGGTAAACAAGTAGGAAACGTTTGACTTTACGTACATAATACTTTATTGGGTGAATGTATGATTCAAAATGTGTGTGTAAAAAAGAAATAATAATAATAATAATAATTTGAATATAATAATTGTCAAAAAAGGGCTACAATATTTGAAAAGGTAAATAACATTGGGAATTCTGAAGTCAAAACAATTTCCAATAATTTTATAACATTTTCTGGGCTCTTGGGACTTGAGGGTAAGTCTGCACCAAGCATCGTGGGGATCAGAGCCGGACCTGAGGAGAGGCCCAAGAGGCCTCTGCCTCAGGCCCAACATATTAGGGGGCCCAAAAAAAAACTTGGAGCCCTATTTTTTTTTTTTTTTTTAAATATTAAGATTTAAGAAACCCAACTTCAACATTTCAGACTTGCAGTAATCAGTATTACGTCTTCAGTCTTCTGCTGTACTGCAATCACCAGTTCAATTGCTTCTCCAGTCCTCCTTACGTGACTACGTCTGCATTCTGCAACTCAACTCAAGTACTCAAGACTCAACCACTTCTAAAAGACTAAAACCTACCGGCAACGACACAGTGAGGCGAGTGACACTGTGAGTCTGTGACAGCATCCTCCGGCTCCGGCTCCGGCTCCTGTGGGCTGTGGCGGTTTTTTATTATCGGACGGACTCGAGTCACTCGACATTAAGAAAGGTAAGAACTACCGTCTACGGTCTCTACGGAGTGCCAGTATTTTAGATCCCGGATGCCGAATCTTTATCTTCTTTTTCTAAATTTGAAAAACTTTTAGGTCAATTTTTTAAGAAAATAGTGACTGAATTTTGTTTCTCTCCTTTGCAGGTTCAGATAGTGCCAAAAATGTCTAACGGGGAGGCCGAAAACAATGGAGAAGGCGCAAGCAGCTGTCCGGCCCTGGTGGGTAGAGTT
Source organism: Olea europaea var. sylvestris (assembly GCF_002742605.1). NCBI lineage: Eukaryota > Viridiplantae > Streptophyta > Magnoliopsida > Lamiales > Oleaceae > Olea > Olea europaea. Next base: position 27,723,794 of record NC_036248.1, on the reverse strand, counting down.
GGAGACTGTTGAGGCAGTTTCTTACTTCTTGGTACGTTAATACGTTTTATATTCAAAGATTTTCTTACTTCTTCTTCTTGGTACGTACGTTTTATATTCAACACTGCTGAAATTTAGTTTATCAGTCAGTAGTCACCAGTGCAAATGTGCTATGATGTGATCTGCTTTGCAATTTTAATTTAGCTATGAGGAGCATACTTGGCATTATTAAATTTTATTTGATTAATTGAGCTATTAAACAATGTCTCACTTAAATGGTCGTAAAGATGATTTATATAAGTGATGCATTTCTGAATTTGGATTTAGGTGCTTGGCTGCTTGCTGTATGTTAAATTATCTTATTTCATTTACTGTGTTATATTGTTGGAATGTTGTATAAAGGAAAAAAACTTGTTTATCAAATATTTGTTTCAAAGAACTTTAGGTCAAATAGTTTAATGTGATGAATTTGTACACTGTTTTACATGTTTTAAAGGCATTAATTCACTCATTGAAGTAAAGAAGGTTGCAACAAATACCTTATTTCATTTACTGTGTTATGCTGTTGGAATGTTGTAAACAGGAAAAAAAAACTCAATTAATGTACTTCATTTGAATTAATTAACTGTGGATGAATGATGATTATACGTACAAAAAAGGAGGAGGTAGAATTTAAAAGTAACTTCATTCTTATAGCAATAATGAAGTTGAATTTATTGAGTCGAAAATCAAAGGTTATCATTAAAATATTTGGCAAATAAAAAGCTTTAGGTGAGTGAGATTCAAAATTTCAAAATGATTTATTTGTCTATTTGTTGCATCTTGGTGAATGATGGCTTATTCCAATTCTATTTGAATTTTTAATCTTATATTAATCTAACTTGAGCCTCTTTTACTCTCAAATTTCAGTAAGTGTTTGTTGTTGAGTGGCTTGAATAAAATACTATGGCTCCTAAATATGCATCGGGAGCTCAAAAAAGGAAGAAGAAGGAAAGAGTAGAGGCATTAATTCGAAGCCAAGTTGGAGATATGGATAAATACTTTAATGGCAAGAAAAGAAAAGAGAAAGAAGAGACATCAGAAAATTTAAGGATTGAAGAGCAACAAAATCAGAATGATATTGATAATGATAATGTGGATGAACAGAAAGAGAACAAGGAAATTATTGAACCTGAAAATATGGATGAGTCAAAACAGAATGATGAAAATCATGTTCAACATGAAGATTTAAATCAAGAGAATTGCTTCTCTTTGAATTTTAATGATCCTGGAAATTGGAAGGACATTCACATTGATCAAAAGATAAGAGACTTTCTAGTTGAAGTGGGTCCAAAAAGAGTTGATGACATCTTCTTTCCCAGAGATAATAAAGGTAGACATTTTGAATCATCACAATATAAGCGATTAATGGCAAATGGGCAGACAACTGATAGAAGATGGTTAGTGTATTCAATTTCTTTGGATAAGATCTTCTGTTTTTGCTGCAAGTTATTTAAGACAGAAAAAATGGACAAAAATATTGGCCAATTGGGTAATGACGGATACAATGATTGGCATAATATGCATCGGCGTCTTACACATCACGAAGTGTCTAAGGAGCATATAGGTTGCATGATTAGTTGGATGGAATTGGAAAATAGGCTTCAAACAAAACATACAATTGATGAAAGCATACAATTGTCCATCAACAAAGAAAGAGAGCATTGGAGACAAGTGTTAACGAGAATAATTGCTATTGTGAAAAGACTTGCTAAAAATACTTTGGCATTTCGGGGAGATTGTGAGCAACTTTATGTTGAGAACAACGGACTTTTTTTGCAAATGATAGAAATGGTTGCCGAGTTCGATCCAATAATGGAAGAACACATTC
>NC_036248.1:27651337-27721050 GCF_002742605.1 Olea europaea var. sylvestris | reverse complement strand
ACGTAGCATTCGAAGAAAGAAACAATTCGATGAAAGTGGCACTGAAGAGGTAACATACTCGGCTGAAGATTCTTTTAGAGTTGAGTATTTTCTCTTTATAATTGATCAAGCTAGATCATCACTTCAAACTCGTTTTGAACAATTTACACATTATGAAGAGATATTTGGATTTTTGTTTAACATGGATAGATTAAAGAGTATGCCAGTTGACAGTTTGCTGAAATCTTGTATGAATATTGAGCAGTATTTAGAACATAATGGACATTCAGACATTATAGGTGATGATTTATGTTCGGAGTTGATCGTCTTGAGGTGCTATTTAACTAGCGAAATAAAAAGAGCAATTGATGTGCTACATTACTTGAAGAAAATGAATGGTTGTTTTCCGAATGCTTGCATTGCTTACAAGATTTTGCTCACCATCCCGGTTACAGTTGCATCAGCAGAAAGAAGTTTTTCCAAGTTGAAATTGATCAAGACTTATATCCGATCAACTATGTCACAGCAAAGATTGAATGGATTAGCCATGTTATCAATTGAAAAAGAAATGGTTGAACAACTCGACTATACAAAATTGATCGATATTTTTGCCTCGAAAACTGCAAGACGAGTTGTATTTAAGTGATATTTTAGAACATTTTCACGTTGTTATTCGATTATAATATACATATTTTAAATATTTCATTTTTTTGATTTTATGTTGACAAATTTAATTCCTTAAATCTCTTATAAATGAAAAAAAATTAATTTCTTGCTATGATTTATGGGCCCAAAATTTGAATTTCGCCTCAGGCCTTGCAAAACACAGGTCCGGCCCTGGTGGGGATGACAATGGCATCAGTACAGCAACCACAAGCAGTTGAAACTAACTCGAACAAAAATTAGAATATCTAATTCACAAAGATCCTTGTGCTCAATTAAAGCAAATGATGCATATTAGAATCGAGAAGAAAATTGACATCAACGGTTGTGATCCTTTCCTGCAACATACAAATGTAATGTTCGATAGATTCGAAAAAAAATATTAAATAATGGACTCCATTTGTAAGTAAGAAAAATCCGAGTTCAAGAGCTAAAATTTCACGCGAGAAGAACTCATCAAAAATCAATTAAATGATATATAGAAGCATGGGATGCATTTTCTTAGTAAATAAAGAAGGTGAAATAGACAAGGCTATAAAATCCCTATATACCACCCGTTTCTCAAACGAGCATGTTTGACCTAACTTAAAATGTATATCAAACTAAGTTACTTATTTTGACAAACATTATTTTTAAGTCACTTTCCAAGAAAGCGTCAACTTATTTTCAAGAAAACTAACTTTAACCACAAAGAACCAAAAAAACAAAAAGTTTTTAAGTGTTGAGAGCCAATTCCAAGCGTAATGAGAAATGTTGAGACAGACTAAAAATTGGAAGGCATTTTTGCACAAGACAAGACAGTAATAGCATGTTTGGTACAACTTATGGATAGCATTGGGTTTAAAAAAAAAAAAAAAAAAAAAAAAAAAAAAAAAAAAAAAATTTTAAAACCCCCCCCCAAAATTTTTGCCCAAAATTTTTTCAAAATTTTTTGGAAAAATTTATTAAAAGATTGGGTTTAAAAAAAAAAAAAAAAAAAAAAAAAAAAAAAAACCAGAAATTTTGAAATCACCTGTCCAAAATTTTGGCTCGAATATGTTCAAACATTTGTAGAATGTTCCTAAGTTAGTCAATCTACAAGATAAAAGTTTGATTGTGGTAGCCAAAAAAGTAATGCTATTTAGTAATATTAATGTCAATAACGGTCTAAGCACTAACAGCATTAATATTTAGACCTATTAAATGGATTTTATAATTACCTTTAATTGGACATCACTTAATATCATATAGGCAGTAGAACTAGACAACATTGTTCATTCATATTATATACCAGTAACTAGTAACGTTCCTAATGTCCCCCCAAGGCAACAACCAACATTTTACGAAAAATAAAGAAGTTAAACTCTTGTCCATTTTTTAAATTTGAGTCATGTCTAGTGCCGCATAGCAATCATGCCCGCGTTGTGGAAAATAAGATGCAAACTTCTTCACTGATTTTTTTTCATAAAGAAAAGTAAAGGAACAAATTCAGATCTCACTTGAGATTTTAAATCTGTCAACTGCTATACAAATCACAAGCTTGGAATGGTCTTGGTACGAATGAACTGTTTGAGAATGGCTTTCTCTCCATCAATGCGTTTTTTCTCTTCGGGATCTGTTGGCTTCACTCTCCTCCTCTCTTCCAACATCCATTTGAATAATTCATGTTGCTGATCCTCCGGTATTGGTGCATGCAACTTTGCAGGCTCCAAGACCGGTGGTGGAGTAGGTGACTTCTCAGTGACTGTAGCAATTGCGGCCGAAATTGAGACAGGAGTGCTAGGAACATCGGGGGACTCGGCTTCTTCTGTACCCACATCTTTCTTCTTCGTCCTCGTGAAAAGATAAGCTACATGAAATACACTCCTCAAGTCAATAGCTTTTCAAGGGAGGAAACGTTGTTCATTAAGTTTCACGTGACGTCCATTGAAACAGAGTTCAAAGCAATGAATTCCATATATGGAAATTTTGGATGTTCAAATTTGTATCTAACATCCAACATCAAAAGCCAAACATCATAAAAACGTAAGAAATATTTCGTTAAAGACGTTATGCATCCTTTAGGAACTATAGCCATAGAAAATAAAAGAAAATGGTGTATAGTATATAGAGGAGAATCAATAAAAAAAAGTTTTTAGCGCGTAAAGTTCGATATATTACTGGGTAAAATGTCAAACAAAACCCATATCATATGAGAGTTTAAAATTTAATTGCACAAAAATGATTAGGCAAGACTAGATGGCACATATCTAGTATACAACTGTTTGTAGGCTCGAGTCTTAGTTTATGAAATACTGAATCGCTTGCATTCCGTTCACCTTAAAATTTGAAAAAGAAATGAATAATTCAGTTTAACGAAATTAAATTTGAACCTAGGTATCACATCCTTGAAGATTCTTTCATAGAAAGAGAGAGAGAAATAACAATCAAGCATTGATACTGACATTCCGGGATAACCCGATCACTATATTATCCTGAGGAGTACGCTACCCTTTTATGATATCAGGTCTTGAGTGCTCGGTCATTTATCTAGACGACAAATCTTGGATGAACTTGCAATTCCACATATGGAGTGCTCGAGCATATACTCAACTCGAGGGATTATGCTCGAGCACTCCCTGTCTTGCTGCTTTAACATGTTACGATACTTGTTCTCGAGCATATATACTCTCCTCATAACTTACGATTGTTGACCCTTTAGAATTTCTATGCAATTAGGATTCTAACTCAACCATATACTTGACTCCCGTAAGGATTCTATCCTACACATAATTATGGCATTGGTCCAGTTCCTTCGCCTAATAGGACTCCGTTGGAAAGAGATACCCAATTAGTTGAGTCCCATTAGGAGAATGTCGACTTACTACTATAAATACAGAACCTTGAGCCATTATTCAGGTACGTTTTCATTATTCTCCAGTTTATAACCTCACGCATATAATTCCCTTTCTGACTTAAGCATCGGAGGGGCGACGAGAACATAACTTGTTGCCTTTGTTTCAAGTACTGAAAGACTACGATCGTGCTCAATCCAAATCATCAAGCTCGGAAAATCTGCAGGTACGATTTTTGATAGCATCATTGGCGCCGTCTGTGGGAAACGCTACCAAAAGCCATGGCTAACACACGATCAAGTCTTCCTCCCGCAAGCTCATCCGCTCCCATCCCTCATCCTGCTGAAGATCAACCGACACACCATGAAGAATCGTCAAGATTACCCTCACCTCTGCCAGCGATCATCACAACCGAAGCCTTCGAAGAGCTCCGTCAGCAGGTGGCCACGCTCACGCAACTCTTAAGTCAAAGAAATTCACATCCGTCGCCAGCGCAGGCGGAGCATGGCGATTTTATGGCCGATGCTTAAGCACGACCACCAAACCCCGCAACTGGCGGAGTAGGAACCTCGGGTATTCACAATATGGCCAAGGGTCAAGATTGGTCGCTATGAATTTCGGTAAAATTGCCTGGATCATTTAAGAAGGAATTACAATTGGCCTGCAACGAAATGCTCGGGGGCCAACAGGTTTCACCCTTAACACTCCATTCACGCCAGAGATATTGTCATATCCCTTGCCCGACAGATTCAAATATCCTCGCATTAAAGAGTATGATGGGAGGACCGACCCCATCAACCATCTCAATGTATACACTAATGTCTTAAACTTGCAAGTTGCGCTGGATCAGGTTATGTGCAAAGCCTTTCCACAAACGCTTACTAATACTGCTAGGGATTGGTTCTCGACATTGGAGCCCAACTCCATAGCCGCATTCTCAGATTTGGTTGATAAGTTCTCAACCTTCTTTGCAAGTAGCAAACAAATCAGGAAGACCGCGGCCTCTCTCATGCAACTTCGCCTGGGACCAACTGAAACCCTACGAGGATTTATGACAAGGTTCAACAAGGAAAGGCTTCAAATACCCGACCTTCACATCACAGCAGCTCTCTCCGCCCTCACTTACGCCGTAAGATGTGAAGCTTTCAAGATGTCTTTATCAAAGACCCCGTCGTAAACAGTGACCGAGCTCCTCACCCGAGCTGAAAAATACATTAATATGGAGGAAACACTAAATCCAAGGAGATCTGGTCCTTCCCATGAAAAGACCGAGAACAAGAGGGAACATGATCCCATCCCCTCCCCCGGCATGAGCTTCCCCGGGATAAGCGCAGGAATGAGGCACCGTCAGCACCTCTCACTCGGTTGAACACCTCTAAGACAAACATCTTGATAGAGGTTAAGGATATGAAAGAATTAAAGTGACCTTCAAGGATGAAGTCGGCCCCTGACACAAAAGATAGGAGCAAGTATTGCGAATTTCATTGGGATCATTGGCATACTACAGAGGATTGTCGTGCTTTACAGCGAGAAATTGAAGCCTTTATCAAAAGAGAATTTTTAAAGAATTACATTGGTCATGATAAACGGCCAAGGAATGACCGTGATAATCGAAAAGAGCCTGGGGCCAAAAGCAGTGCTCAACCCACTGCCGGAACCATTAATATTATCGTTGGGGGCATAGCATCCGGCGGAGACACAAGTAGTGGGCGAAAGCAGTATGCCCGCCAACATGCTCATACCCCAAGAGAATCCTGTGATAAAGTCAAAGCCATCACTTTTGGTGCAAGAGATTTGGAAGGAATATCATATCCTCATGACGATGCCTTGGTCGTCTCTGCAGTTGTGGCTAACTTCTAAGTAAAGAGGATTCTGGTTCATAATGGGAGTGCAGCAAATATACTCTCACAGGAGGCTTTCGCCAAAATGGGGATCTCTCCCAAACAGCTCAAAGCAGTAAAAACTCCCCTACAGGGATTTGGTGGCGGAGTCATTATCCCTGAAGGCATCGTCGAGCTCCCGCTTACATTAGGAACTGGTAATACATAAGTGACGAAGATCACACCATTCCAAGTGGTTAATACCCCAATAGCCTACAACATCATTCTGGGAAGACCCCTACTAAACAAGATCCAGGCTATCGTGTCAACTTTCCACCTGGCCATGAAGTTCCCCACAGGTCATGGCATTGGAGTAGTTCGAGGAGACCAAACAGCTGCTAGACAATACTATGTTACTAGCATCCGATGAATGAGTGTTGACGTCATACAACTCGCAGACCTCGAGCTCAAGCTCGAACCAAGGGGTAGATTAGCCCCCATTGACAAGTTGGAAATGGTCAAGCTCGAGCACGGGAGAGCCGTTACTATTGGTCGGGATCTCAAGGCCAACCTCTGGGAGGAAGTCATCGACTGTCTGTCCCGCAACATTGATATTTTTGCATGGAAGGTGGAGGATATGCCAGGGATAGACCCACAAGTAGCCGTCTATAGACTCAATATCAGCCCAGAGGCCAAACCTGTTAAGCAAAGGAAGAGGTAGTTTGCGTCGAAAAGAGTGATGCCATTTGGGTTGAAAAATGCTGGGGCGACATATCAAAGGCTCATCAAAAAAGTCTTTGCCGATTTGATAGGGAAGAACGTCAAGTCCTATGTGGACGACATGGTTGTAAAAAGTGAGAAGGTGGAGCAACACATATCCGACCTAGAAGAAGTGTTCGTCACCCTACGAAAATATAAGATGAAGCTCAACCCAGAGAAGTGTGTATTCGGCGTAGCTTCTGAAAAGTTTCTGGGTTTCATGATCACTCATCGGGGGATTGAGGCGAACCCCGACAAGATTCAGGCTCTGGCAGCAATGGAATCACCAAGGACCAAGAAAGAAGTTCAAAAGTTGACAGGCAGGGTAGCTGCCTTAAACAGGTTCATGTCCCGAGCAGAAGACAGGTGCTTCCCCGTCTTCAAAGCTCTTAGGGGTAATCATTGCTTTGAATGGGATGAGGAGTTTGAGAAGGTTTTTCAAGAGCTCAAGCAGACATTGAAATCTCCTCCTATCCTCACCAAACCCGAGCCCAAGGATACTCTGTATTTATACTTAGCCGTATCTCAGAATGCAGTGAGTGGTGTCTTGGTAAAAGAGGTTAATAGGGCCCAGCAACCCATTTATTACATAAGCAAAGTCCTACTTGATGCAAAAACAAGATACACTTTGGCAGAACAGCTTGTCCTTGCACTGATAGTGGCAGTACGAAAACTTCGACAATATTTTCAGTCACATCCTATTGTAGTGCTCACCAATCAGCCTCTAAAACACATTCTTTAGAAACCAGACATCTCAGGAAGATTACTGAGGTGAGCAATTGAACTCGGAGAATTTGACATATAGTTCAAGCCCCGTCCATCTATCAAAGCTCAGGCCTTAGCTGATTTCATTGCAAAACTCACCTCAAGGCCTCGGGGTCCAGATGTTAGCTCGAGCTCGACCACTGGTATGTTGCAAATTTTCGTAGATAGAGCATCAAACTCCTCAGGCTCAAGCGCAGGAGTCATAATCATAAGCCCGGACATGCTCATAAACATTCAGTGCGCACTCAGGTTCGAATTTGAGGCGACCAATAATGAAGCAGAGTATGAGGCCGTCATCATAGCCATGGAACTCGCCATAAATCTCGAGCTTGAAAATATCAAAATTTACAGTGATTCCCAGTTGGTGGTTGGACAAATCGAAGGGACGTTCGATAGGAAGGACGAGAAAATGAGCTTATACTGCTTGAAAGTGCATGATCTCCAGAGAAATTTCAAGAGGCGTGAAATTGTGAAAATTACTCGAGCTGAGAATTGTAAGGCTGATCCTTGTCAAGATTGGTGTTCATGGGAATAGATGGGTTTGACAGGACAGTCCACGTTAGAATTGTAACCTAGCCAAGCATCAATCAAACCATAGGCGTCATGGATATTGATAATGAGCCATCGTAGATGGATCCAATAGTGGACTTCATAAAACATGGCAGTCTTCCAGAAGATCCTCGAGCAGCAAGAAGCATCCGATCTAAAGCTCCGAGATATTGCATAATTGAGGGAGTTTTATTTCGCAGGAGCCTCACACTTCCATACCTCAGATGCCTTAAGCCTTTCAAATCATCCCAGGCCCTAGAAGAAGTTCATGAAGGAATATGTGGGATCAATCAAGGAGCTCGAGCATTAGCCTTCAAGCTCATAAGATATGGACATTATTGGCCAAACATGAAGAAAGACGCCTAGGAATATGTCAAGAAGTGTGACAAGTGTCAAAGATTTGGCAATGTCATCCACCCTCCCGCAAAGGACCTCACTAGCATTAGTTGCACAGCCCCATTTGAGCAGTGAGGGATTGACATCCTTGGTCCCTTTCCAATAACTAGGGGGCAATTGAAGTTTGTGGCTGTGGCTAAAGAGTATTTCACTAAGCGAGTGGAGGCCGAGCCTTTAGCAACAATTTCAGAGCCTAAGTTAAGAAGTTTCATTTGGAGATTCATCGTATGCAGGTTCGGGATACCGAAGGTCCTCATAAATGATAGTGGCAGGCAGTTTGACAATGCACAATTTAAAAACTTCTGTTCCAACCTAGAGGTTGATCACCATTTGACGTCGGTTTCCTATCCTCAAAGTAATGGTCTCGCCAAAGTGACCAATCGGATTATATTGCAAGACCTCCGTGCAAGGATTGGGGATGCAAGGTTTCCTGGTCTGACGAGTTACCTTCCATACTTTGGACGTATAGAACGTCCCATAGAACTGCAACGGGGGAAACCCCCTTCATGTTGGCTTTTGGTATTAAGGCCACCATCCCTGTTGAAGTCAGGTTGCCCAGCTAAAGAAAGCTTGAGCCCAAAGATGCAGGGCGCACCACTAAACACCTTGACCTCTTGGAAGAAGTTCGCGATCGGGCAGCTTTAAGAATGGCTTCCTACCAAGATAAAACAGCAAAGTACTTCAATAAAAAAGTGAGGACGTGGAGATTCAGAGCCGGAGACCTTGTGTTAAGAAGGGCCGAAGCAGCAGGTCATACCCTGGGCAAGCTAGGACCAGTTTGGGAAGGGCCCTTCGAAGTCATACGACAGCTCCAAGGAGGCGCATACAGCTTAAGGGATACATCAGGAAAACCACTTCCAAGACCATGAAATGCCGAGAATTTAAAGATATATTACAAGTAACTTGGTCTTCCAGTTATCAGTAATCAGGCCCGCGTGTCAAGGTTCACGTTTTCAATTCTCAGGCCTGCGTGCCAAGTTTTATTTTTCGGTAGTCAGGCCTGTGTGCCAAGGTTCACGTTTTTAGTTGTCAGGCCTGCGTGCCAAGTCTATTTTTAAAAGTATAATAAGAATTAATCTATTCGTCAAAATATGATCTAGCAATCAAAAAGTCTTGCCCCGCGCAAGCAATCAAAATGCATTACCTCACGCAAGCAAGTCAAGCCTTGCCCCAAGCAAGCACTCAAAAAGCTAAGCCACGAACACACTTACAAGTAACATTCCCGAGCACACAGTGCCCGATCAACGATGTGATAGATCTTATAAAAAGGCCATTACCATCCTCGGGAATCACACTATAGGTCGATACAATTACATTATCATTGAGTCCTCAAGATAAACATACATAATATGCTCAAGCTCAATGCATAATGTCAAAAAATGATTTTACAAAATTAAGTCCTCAAGATGACTTGTATACATGCTCGAGCTCAACACAATTTCAAAAATGATTTTGTGAAATTCAGTCCTCGAGAGAGTAATATTGGTCGAGCATGACAAAAATAAATCTTTGTTGTCAGTGAACACTTATGTCAAGGTTAAAACTTCATCTTAGGCGTCGATATATATTAACATCTTAGGCGTCGAGTTATTAAATCATCTTAGGCGTCGAGATATTAATACATCTTAGGCGTCGAGTTATTTAATTTGTCTAGGCGTCGAGTTATTTAGTTTGTCTAGGCGTTGAGTTATTAAATCATCTTAGGCGTCGAGATATTAATATATCTTAGGCGTCGAGTTATTTAATTTGTCTAGGCGTCGACTTATTAAATCATCTTAGGTGTCGAGATATTAATAATCTTAGGCGTGTCGAGTTATTAAATCATCTTAGGCGTCGAGATATTAATACATCTTAGGCGTCGAATTATTAAATCATCTTAGGCGTCGAGTTATGGATTCTCTTAATGTCGAGATAGGTCACATCACTTAGTATAGTTCTCAAATGAACTTAAAGCTCGAGCAAACATAATCGAAATAACATAGCAAGAAACGCAAGTTAAGCTCGGGAAGAACACATTGATTCAAAAACTGATTAATCAGTACAAGAGCCAGGAGTATCCAAAAACAAAAAGAAAACAGAAACTAATCTAGGTCCTCGGCTCCTTCTCCCGAAGCCGAGCTTCCTTGCTCTTCCACCATGTCCTCGCCATCAATATCTACCTCCTGGTCCTCGATGATTTCCTCGGACTCTGAAAGCTCGAGGTCTTCAGCAACCTCAGGGATGTTCTTTAAACCCTCGGGCTTTGCATCAGGCTTCGACCGTAAAAATGCCTGAGCCTCTTTCAAAGCGTGGAAGTACGAGCCGATGGGGTACTCTCCCTTCAGCCCACTGAACTCCTCGGACGTTTTGAAATCTTCGATCGCAATGCCTCGAGCTTCAGTCAGGCGAGCTTCAAAATCCTTCTTCAAACGCTCGATCTCGAGCTTTAAGTCCTCGGCCTCGCCCTTGGCCACTCCAGCCTCTTCCCGGGCTCTCTGAAGATCGTTCTTCGTGTCATCGCGCTCCCTCTAGAGAAGGAAGCGCTCAGCCTCCATGTCAGCTATCCTCTTCTCATGTGCTCGAGAAGTATCCTCGAGCTCAGCAGTTTTCTATGCCTCGTCTTTCCCCTTCAGAGAGAGGCCTCAGGCAATACTCAGAGTCTGCAATATATAAAACCCAAGCTTAAACGATCACATCATATAAACCCATAAATTACACCAAGTAAGTTGAGCGAGCTTACCTTCAGCGTAAGGGATTTAAGAGCTTTCATGCCCTCGTCGAAGCCGAGGTCCTTTCGATATTTGTCCACGATGCTCGACACCAGAGGACACCAATCCGGATCTCGATTTTGGAATGAAGGCACAGAAGGGACCTCATCCTCGAGGTCTACAACCTCGGGGGTACTCCTTGATCGAGGACGTGACAGAGGAGTGGCAATTGGAGTTTCATGATCGTGAATGATCGGGGATTGTCCCCGGGCAGAAGGTTCGCCTGGCCCACTCCTAATATTCTCGGGACCTGAATCATGAGCTCTCTTCTTCCCTCTTTTTTGACCTGAAGCTCGAGCCTGAAGGGCCTTTAACTTTTTATTCACAGTTTGTTTAAGGGCTGAAGGATCGAAAGTCATCTCTGCAAGAACAAGTCATTGACATGAGCACAATTATACATTCAAAGACAGATCGATGAGGAAGAAGGCAAAAAGATGATCCCTACCCTCAGTGCCTTCCACATCCGCAAGATCGAGAACGTCATCCCCAAGGATGTCATCTATATCATAGACAAGAGGCTCAAGGTTCTCTAACATCTCCCTATGCCTTTCTAAAGACTCAAAATAGGCCTGGCCTTCACAAAACTTGGTAGTGTCGGGCAAAACCCACCTAGGACTAAAAGGAAAGTCACTATCCTGAGGAACGACATAAAACCACTTTTCTTTCCACCCTTTCAATGAACTCCATCCTTGGTAATCTAAAACTTCCTCGAGATGAAAGGTAGGCAAAACAAGTATATTGAAGTAGCTATTTCAAGTCGAAGACCATTCTACAAAGATCGATGTATAGGTTAATTCCTAGGTATCTACAAACTATAAAAAAGTAGGTGAGCATCCTCCACCCATTTGGCACGAGCTGTCCAGGGCTCATGTTTTGCTCGACCAATAAAGCCACAAAGAAGGGGTGCAGAGGCCATCTAAATCCACCCTTTAGTGAGTCCCTAAAAATTACAAACTCTCCATCCCAAGCAAAGGCCATCTTGTCCTCTCCCCCTAGTGTCATAATATCACACTTCGGCATGAGCCCGTGCTCCCTAGCCGTCGATATTGCTAGATGCTCTTTAAATTTACAAGGGATCTCGAGGTACCTAAATGGGGTCAGGATACTTTGTGCCCGAGGTTGGGCATTAACAAGGACGGCCATGGGTATGATCGAGCATCCTCCGTCCTCGGGAGTATTCCTCAAGGAAGAGGACGAAGACTCGCTACTACTACTACCACTACCACTAGACATCCTGATCTAGGTAAAAAAGTGCCTAAATAATAACTTAGGATCTCGAGGTCTTACCTTAAAGTCGATGCCTAAAAACCCCACTAAAGTTCTGATCCCGACGATTGGCACGAGAAGTTTACTGAGAGTGAAAAGTGAAAAATGAAATGTGGAGAAGGTATTTATAGGCAACAGGAGCAGGTAGTCTAAAAGTCACTACCCCGACCATTAGATCTGGCCACGTGTCCAACATCCAACCCATACCATTTTTACCGCCTTTTCTTAATTAGGGCTTACCTCAGTACACGTCAGCCCTTCTGAACACTAGTCTTCAAAAAACTCCCTCGAGCTCACGTACCCAAGCTTTTTACCTTCAAACCTCTTTGCATCATATCTTCGAGCGAAGGCTTCGAGCATATGTGCACGGGGCCCAATGATACTGACATTCCGGGATAACTCGATCACTATATTATCCCAAGGAGTACGCTACCCTTTTATGATATCAGGTCGTGAGTGCTCGATCATTTATCCCGACGACAAATCTTGGATGAACATGCAATTCCACATATGGAGTGCTCGAGCATATACTCAACCCGAGGGATTATGCTCGAGCACTCCCTGTCTTGCTGCTTTAACATGTTACGATGCTTGTCCTCGAGCATATATACTCTCCTCATAACTTACGATTGTTGACCCTTTAGAATTCCTATGCAATTAGGACTCTAACTCAACCATATACTTGACTCCCGCAAGGATTCTATCCCACACATAATTATGGCATTGGTCCAGTTCCTTCGCCTAATAGGACTCCGTTGGATAGAGATACCCAATTAGTTGAGTCCCACTAGGAGAATGTCGCTTACTACTATAAATACAGAACCTTGAGCTATTATTCAGGTACGTTTTCATTATTCTCCAATTTATAGCCTCACGCATATAATTCTCTTTCTGACTTAAGCATCGGAGGGGCAACAAGAACATACCTCGTTGCCTTTGTTTCAGGTACCGAAAGACTACGATCGTGCTTAATTCAAATCATCAAGCTCGGAAAATCTGCAGGTACGATTTTTGGTAGCATCAAGCATCATTTCAAATGGTCTACTACCCACGTCAATAGCCTGGATTCACACAATAGCAAAACCCACTTCATAATTTCATTTTTCCCACAGTACCTCAGAGAAACTAGAAAAGAAAACGATTGCTCTAGAAATAGATAATTATTTAAAAAGAGAAAAGTAATATAAGAAACTTAGTAGGATGCTAATAAAACACGAGTACAAAAGTGTACCTCGAAAATCGCCACAAAAGTTTTCAAACCAATTTGCAAAAAGAAGAGAATAAGCAACTTCAAAGGGCAAAACAATTAAGGAAAGTAGAATGGAAAAATTACAGTTGAAATCTACTAATAGGAAAACTTGAAAAGAAAGGAAGGATTATTTTCTTCAGAAATTAAGTGTAACTATGGGCCAACTAAGGTACCTGCAAACTCTTAAACATAAATTCTTGATTGTACCATAAAAATAAACCATGAATATATCAGCCATTAAAGGACAAGGACACAAATTCATGGTCCCTCAAGCTTCCAAATAGACTGGTGCTAGAATATCAGTTTACGTGGTCACACTTGATAGGTTCAATTAAATGAATCATTTGATATCATAAGTGAATCTATCATTTGAACGCAGGCAGTCGCCACCAATGGCGCTGAATAGTATTACTTTTTCAAAAAGTGCGAATCCTTATAGCAGTGAAAAGCGTGTTTGGGATTATTTATTTAGAAAAGAAATTAAGGTTTAGCTTTAAAGATTTTCTAGTATTCCACATAACTGCTTTAGCTGTTTTCCTTCTCAAATTATATTTTGCTTGAAATCCCATATAGAGAGGGTCTATGAATTTTATTACTTAAGACTTGATTAATGAATGAGACTATTTTCACTCATCCAATTTTTGCTTCTCTCTCTGATTCCTCTCCCCTTTCTCCCTCCTCTTCTCTTCTTCTCTCCCCTTCCCCTCTTCTATAGAGCTTATATGAGCTTCCGTCATCAATCACTAGAAAACGCATTCCCCTTTAAACCAAATACAAGAAATTAGCATAAATTCAGTACATTCCTCCATCTTACGTAATATGAAGTAAAAATAAATCAGTAAACAAATCATGGCAAAACAATTATTGCGATTTTGGAGCACCAATTAGTGTATCAACCGACACCCTCTCCATTCTTCCAAATCAGTAATTTTCTATTTATTGCACATCAAAATCCACCAATATAGGTCCCTCTTCCGATAGCTTGAATCTTGACAGCATTTCCCTCATGTTGGTATGAGTGCTGTCACAGATATCTCCCAAATCCGAAAACTAATTTTTAAATATGAATCCCAAAAACAATATCTGATGGAAAAAGCAAAGATAGGGAAAATATGAAAACCCCAAAATAGATAGTCATTCCCGAGTGAGCCCAGTAAAAATGAAACACTCATCAAACGCAGCCAACGTAACACACAAGATTCAACATTCAAAGACAACGTTTGCCTACAAATACATGAAACATAAATATATAAATAGAGACACCGAAACAGACCTCCAACAGTGAAATTGACAGCCAATAGAAGTGGCCAGAGGAACTTATAGCGACGGGCAAATGATTCTTTAGGCGGCTGAGGTGGCGGTGTCGGCGGAAGAGGAGGAGGAGCGGGAGTTATAGCAGCCTGAGATCCCGTTGACGACCCCGACGACGCTATCGACGACGGTGCAGATGCCTGTTGTTGCTGATATTGCTTCCGCTGAGCTGTTAATCGTTCCGTAATGGAAAAACCAAATTGAACAAATAATTTGAAAATCAAAAGCTACAAGAAAAGGGAATTAAATATTTTTTTCCTCAGAACAAGCTCCTAAATTATATATACCTTTCTTGGGTTTGTTGGCGTAGAGTTTCGGCCCTTCGCTCATCGTTGAAAAACCTTAGTTAAATTCTCTCTCTCTCTCTTTGAAATTGCTTACAATTTTTCAGATGAAACCATCAATGTGATGTTTTTTCATTTCATTGGGTTTTGGGGAAGACCTTCGGGGTGAGCAACCAGCACTCCCGTACGACGTCGTATCAACCGGACTCATTTCCTCGATCATTGCCTTATTGGTCTACTTTGCTGGACTCTGGTGCATAGCCTTGGGCATTGTCGCTTGCTTTCTAAAATAAGACCAGGTTTGGCAAATAAGTTTATGGTTTTTCCCGCAGGGCTTGACTAATAAGCCAAAAATATGGGAATTGCAGGGTCCTAGACGAGATTAAAAAAAAAGGAAAAAGATAAGTTTCCTCGAAAGAGATTATCATAATCCCATCTACATCTCGCTTAATTGCTCCTGTAATTTAAGCCCTTGTTTGGCACCACTTCCATAAAATTCATTTTTTTTCAAGCACACATTTCATGAAATCTAGAACTTTTATCAACTTCTCAACCAAATATTTCATCAATTTTTATCAAAATCTACTACAAATTTAAATAGGATTAAGTAAGCTCACTCGACAAAGAATGAGTCTTATACTTCGAGCAAGGCACAATTAGTGTTACATGAACGTCTAGGAAATTAATAAACATTAATTTGAACTTAAATCTACTTTCTATTCAAATATTACACATAGAAGACTAGTAAAATTACAATACTATTTTGGGCAGGATCAAATCTCCAAGCTTACGTTTGTTGAAGCTTTCCAATTTTTCTCCCATCGTATTCGTATCAAGCACTTCATCAGTTCCAAGAACGTCCACTGCCGAAACCTCTCCCACGATCTCGGAAACTTCCGTGACCTATTAATGGTGCAGGAAGAAACTATTAGATTCAGACTCGAGTTACTTCTAAGCACCTTCTTGTCAAGGGATACATTCAAAATAAATAACTTATATTCAACACCGACCAATTAATGTTAGCGTATTTATTTTTTCCAAACAAGTTCTCACAAACAAAATGATAAAAGAATGTATGTACATGTGTAAGGCTCACCTGAGGATGGAGGTGCACCACGTCCCATGGCTGCAAGCTCCGGACTAACCTTCTGTCCAGCCTCCTCGAGGATGCTAATGAGTTCCTTTGCAAATCGGGCATTTGCAACCGTGAAAAAGGTGTATGCCGTTCCTTTGGCACCAGCCCTTCCTGTTCGACCGATACGATGAACATAATCCTCGAGAGATCCAGGGAAATCATAGTTGATGACATATTTCACATCCTTCACATCTGCCAGGTTCAAAAACAAACTGTATCGAATAAAATACTTCATCCTAAAGTAGTAGTCCAGTTCCAAGACCTAAAGTTTGTCGGTCGAGTCTTTTTAACCAAATGTATTATTAAGCCATGTTTTTACAATTTATCTAATCTAAGAATACCTAGATCTGTATTTATTTAACAGACACCGCTAACAAATATTAAAACAAAGAAGCCATTAAAGATCATTCTAACTTTTACTTTGCAAGCCCTAGACATACCTAGACCCCGAGCTGCAACATCAGTAGCTGTCATTATGGGACTCTTGCCAGCTTTAAATTCTGAGAGGACCCAATCCCTTTCTGCTTGACTTTTGTCTCCATGAATAGATAGTGCAGGCCAACCATCCATACGAAGCTGCCTAGTTACTTGATCACAGCCCTTTTTGGTGTCCATGAATATCAAAATCCGGCTACCATCCATAATGTCCTCCAACAACTTCACTAATCTGTATTTATGGACAAATTTCAAATATGAATCCAACATACAGGATACAAATGCTAGACTTCATAAGGTACAGAAGTGAAACCAGAAAATAAGTTTAGAAACTTGGCCTACTTATTATATTTTTGGTTCTCGGAAACAATTTCAACATGCTGGCGAATTGCGTGATTGGCCTTTAAATCTGCAGAACCAATAATCACCTGTCCCAAACAAAATAATATAGAAAATAAAAATTATCCATCACATATTACTCAGTAACTTAGAAGTTGCATGGCTTTATGAACCAACTCAATCAAATCTTTATGATATCATACTCATCTTGATTTATAAAAGAGCCTTAGACATTGCTTGGAGCTTCGCTACATTATACTTCCAGCTTCTTCAAGCCAAGCTTGAACGAGCTGACTGATTTGGGATTATTTTCATGCTTCTATTAAAGAATAAGGCAAAAGCATTCAACTCAACATGTTTTTCATTCATGTTACTCAAACATTTGTTAGGAAAGGGCGATCTAGTTTTTAGTACTACTGTTGGACTTTGCTATTAGAAATACGCTGAAAAAAACTACCCAAAAAATTTTTGATGGAGAAATTCTAATTGCAAGAGAGAAGTCGGAGTTTGGTAATACATAACTGCAAAATAACTGACACAATGTCCAATAATATTTTTCCCTTGTGCTACCACACAATCAAATGTTGTGACGCCATTCCTGCACTGCCAACGACTCGGTAACAACTCCATCTAATTAGCTAAACCCCATTCTAGTTTTTAGCTTCTGGAAGCTTATTATAACCTGATGTAGCATAATGTAATTAGAAACAGTGAGGAGGTGAGAAATAGAAACCAGAAAAAAGGAGGAAGGAGAGAAGAGAAGGAGAAAGAAGAGGGTGGTGGAAAAGCTGTAGCTTTCAATTCATTCCATCAATCTCTGCCCATGCAACAGGCTGCATACATATATATAATATACAAACAAAGAGATTGGGCTTGCGCCAGCCCAAAACACTATACAAGCCCAAATCAAAATAAAAAATGTCTGGGCCAATACAAAAACATAATATAAGTCCAAATAAAATACTAAACTAAATAGCCCAAAATAGATGTCCTCATAAACTCTCCCGGGGTGGGAGAAAACTCGACTCTGTCGAGAGAATAACTCACAAAACGCTGCAATCAGTCGCCCAACCATAAGTTGAGTCGTTGGACAAACCTCTTTCGACGTCCATATACACGTGTGATAGGTGGTCTAGGTAATAGAAGATCATGATGATTCCCATAAAGCTCCAACAAGTCAGGATCAAGTTGTTGGAATATCTCTCTAGGGATCCATGTGCAATCAGAGTCAGATTGTCCAACCCAACGAACAAGAAAGCACTGAATTTCTCTATCATTGGTCAACATAATCTTTTCATCTAAAATAGCATCAATCTTATCTTTGGGTATTGTGACAGGGGGTGTTGAAATAGGGGTAGCAATAGGTTCGGGTTGAAAGTCAATAGACAGGGGTAGAAAAGGGTCATCAGAGGGCTTAAAATGGTCTTTATAAGCAACTAAATCCTCAACATTGAAAGTAGAGTGGTGGCCAAAATGTGATCAAAGATCAATGACATACGCATTTGAACCAACACGCATTAAGATTTTAAAAGGACCAGAACTACGGGCTTGCAATTTGGAAGCAGATCCAAATGGACGACGTTCCGGTCTAATTCAGATCATCACATAATCCCCAATTTTAAACTCAACATATCGTTTATGCAAATCAGCTCGAAATTTATATGATGCATTACTTGCCTCTAGTTATTTATTGATCTCAATATGCAAGTCATGAAGATGTTGTACAAATGCCTCAACTGACACAGACACATTAGCATGTGGGGACATAGAGATAAGGTCTAAAGGCTTCCTAGGTGTATAACCATGAACAACTTCAAAAGGACTTATGCCTAAAAATTGATTCATAGAACTGTTATATGCAATTTGGGCTATCGGGAGGATTAAATCCTAGTTCCTCAGATTTTCCTGATTTATACATCTTAATAGGTTACCAAGACTGCGATTAACAACTTCAGTTTGACCATCGATCTGAGGATGATACGCAGTGAAAAATTTCAACTTAGTGCCAACCATGTGCCATAAGGTTCTCCAAAAGTGGCTACTGAACCAAACATCCCTATCCAACACAATGGTCTCAGGAAGGCCATACAATTTAACAATCTCATTAAAGTACAGCCTAGCAACCTTAGACGCATCTGAAATCTTGCTGTAAGGGATAAAGTGGGCCATTTTCGAGAAACGATACACTATAACAAAAATAGAATCATGTTTCTTTGGAGTACGTGGGAGTCCTAGTACAAAATCCATACTGACGTCTTGTCAAGGACAACTAGGAATGGGAAGACGTGTGTAAAGACCAGTGTTTTGTCTCTTCTGTTTGGCCAACTGATAGGTGTTACAAGCACTAACAATCTTAGCTACATCTGTCTTCAAACGAGGCCAATAAAATTTACGTTCAACCTCTTCGATTGTCTTATCACATCCAAAATGCCCAACCAAGCCTCCCGCATGACTTTCCCAAATTATAAAGTCTCGTACTGAAATCCGAGGGATGCACAATTTATTGGACCTAAAAAGATAACCATCCTCTAGACGAAAATCATCAGTAGCATCCAATTGTCCACTTTGCAACGCAAGGAAAAGGTCCTTGAAATCGGAACATGACTCATAATCTTCTTTGAGTCGTTTAAAACCTATGACCTTGACACTCATATTGGTTAAAAGTGAAATGCGACGGCTTAAAAGCATTCGCCGCTTGATTTTCACTGCCCTTTTTATGCTTCAAAACAAAAGAGGAAGCCTGCAAATACTCGATCTAACGACCATGCCTAGCATTCAACCTCTTTTGGGAATTAAGGTAGCAAAGTGCCTCATGGTCTGAATAAAGAACAAATTTCTGGGGCAACAAGTAATAACGCCAATTGCATAAAGCTTGTACGACTGCATACAACTCCTTGTCATAAGTCGAGTACCGTTGTTTGGCATCATTTAATTTCTCACTGAAATAAGCAATAGAATAGCGCTCTTGGCTCAAAACTCCACCTATTCCTACTCCAAAGGCATCACATTCTATCTCAAAAACTTTGGAAAAATCGGAAAGTCGCATGATTGGAGCTTCTGTCATTTGCCTCTTAACCAACTTAAATGCTTTGGCCGCTTCGTGCGACCAATAAAATTCCCCTCTTTTCATGCACTTCATAATAAGAGCCATGATCGTGCTAAACCCTTTAATGAAACAACGATAAAAGGTAGCTCAACCATGAAAACTCCGAATGTCATGTATAGTCTTGGGCTTAGGCCAACCAACAATGGCTTGAATCTTTGTAGGGTCAGCAGACACTCCTGTCGTGGAGACAATAAAACCTAGAAATACAACTTTATCTGTGAAGAAAGAACATTTCTTCACATTAACATACAAGCTTGTAGCGCGAAGGGTAGAACAAACCTCCGTGAGATGATCTCTATGTTGTTCCCCTAGTTTTACTGTACACGAGAATGTCATCAAAGTAGACAACGAGGAATTTACCCATGAACGATCGCAAAGCTTGTGTTATTACTCTCATAAAAGTACTCGGGACATTGGTTAGCCCAAAAGGCATGACCAACCACTCATAAAGATCATCCTTTATTTTAAAGACAGTCTTCCATTCGTCACCTGGGCGAATCCTAATTTGGTGGTACCCACTCTTTAAATCAATCTTAGAAAATATCGTGGCACCGACCATCATGTCCAATATATCATCAAGTCTAGGGATTGGAAAACGGTACTTCACTGTGATCTTATTGATGACACGACTATCAACACACATTCTCCAATAACCATCTTTCTTAGGAGTCAAAAGGGCGGCAACCGCACAAGGACTTAGACTCTCACGAATTAATCATTTGTGAAGGAGCTCCTCTACTTGCCTCTGAAGCTCAGCATGCTCAGTAGGATTCATTCTATAATGAGGTAAATTTGGAAGAGACGATCCAGGGACAAGATCTATAGCATGTTGAATTCCCGTAAAGGGGGCAATAGATCAGGGAGGTCCTCAGGAAAGACATCTTGAAACTCTCGAAGAACTGATTGGACCCCATCAGGGGTCAATATTCGAGATACCGATGAAACTTCCATGACGACCACGGCAAACACAACAGAATCCTCTTTGAGTGTACACTCAAATTTTGTAGGGCTAATCATATGTAACCCTTTTCGTTCCACAATTTTCTTGGTCTGTTGTGAGTCAACAAGTTTTGGCAGTAAAGGGTTAAGGTGAATTTTCTTCCCATTGAATACAAAGGAACATGAATTTGATCGACCATAGATAGTGACATCTAAATCGAACAACCAGGGTCGACCAAGAATGACGTATCCGACGTCCATGGGAATGACGCCGCACCATATATGATCTTTGTATTCAAGAAACTGGATAGGAGCCAAACAATGCTTGTTTACGGCAATAGAAGAAGTGTCAACCAAAGAGACGCTATAAGGTTGAAGATGTGGGACTGGCTGTAATCCAAGACGGGACACCGTAGCCACAGAAACTGCATTAATGTAGCTACCACTATCCACAATAATTTTACAACTCTTGTTATTGATTTTGATAAGTGTGAAAAATGGTGTGACAACGCCAATCATCAGCATCTTGAGGGTGAATGAGGGTACAACGTACAACACTTAGCCGCGAGGAGTCGGGGACAGAGGTCACAAAATCTAGATCTATACGAAAGGTTCGAATGCAACCTAACAAGGTATCATCAATATCATCCAAATCGTCAAACTCTTCAAATTTAGGTTCATCAGTCACTGATCGATTTCCCTGTGTAAGGGTATTCCATTGGTCCAACAAGTTACCCCTGTAAGGTTAGGACAAATACTTCTCTTCAAGGCGACGCTTCATTTCCTCCCAACTTCCAACTGGAGGTGCACGCCGCCTCTCAAGAAGATCCTCCACACTTTCCCAGAAGAGTTTGGCGGTGCCAGTTAATTTCAGACTGGCAAACTGGACACGTCAATTCTTTGGGACTCCATACCATGCCAAGAAATGATCCATGTCTCTAATCCACTGAGTAAAAACTCTAGGATCTAAACAACCATCGAAAGTAGGAGCGTCTAACTTAATGTTTCTAAAGTAACGCTGGTCATGGCGTGGAGGAGAATGATTATCGCGACGGCCATGACCTCGTTCTCGATCACGGCCCTGATCTCCATTCTTTTGATCACGTCGACGATGTTGTCGACCACCTGGTCGACGATAATAATGAACATTATGAGATACTTCAGAGTTATCAGCGTCAGTCAAACGAGGGGTTTGTTCAAAATTGTCCAACCTAGCAACTAGGTCTCTACTCTCTTCACGAGTAATAGTCATCTCGGTTTGGACAGCCGCTATTTGAGTCTGTAAATGTTGCTAGCTAGTGACAAGCTGAGCTAATTGTCTAGTGAGTGCATCAAACTGTGAGGGGTCCATGGTGAATATACTAGAACTAGGTGTGACTAGACGACCACTACGTAACTGTATGCAATGTAATACTAGTTAAATGACTTGCGATGGAGAGATCAATGAACAAGTGCAAGTAACGAAAAATAGCAACTTGAGCATTTAAACTAAAGGTTTGGGATTAAGTAAGTCCAAATATGGCAAGTTAATACTGCTAATAAATGTAAAATAACAAAGCGAGGGTCAAATTACCGGTCAAAATCTAATCACGTAAAATAAGTGGGATAAAAGTGGGGTTTAATAAGGGTTCAATCATGTAATTTCAGGCAAAGTAATGTAATAGCAGAACAGAAAATTAATTGATGCGATTTTAAATTAACAGTGACCAAATATAGATAAAAACAGTAACTTCCCTTTTTGTTCGCTAAAGTAACTGGATCGATCAACAGAAAAAAAATAGGTATCTGCAAAATAATGTTAGAAAATACAATTTATTTTTTTTTCGTTTCTTTTCTTTTCCTTTTTTTAACTAAAAAATCAAATAAGCAAACTAGTTACAAATCAAACCCCAAACACTAATAAAGGCCCAAACTCACAATTGAGGCCTCCTCGGCAACATTCACAACTGAGGCCCAAAATACAAAGGCATTGCCCAATTTGAAAGGCCCAAATTGAAAATAAATGCCCAAATTAACATTTGCGCCAGGCTGCGTCCCCAGCTCTCCGTTCTTCGACTTTCGTTGTGTAGGGATGTGAGGATTGGAGTCGGCATATAGCGATTTTGGAGTTAATTTGTAGATGACTGGTGGATGCGGAAGTGTCTGAGGCTTGGGTCGACGGTATTATTACTATGGTGCTATTGAAGGGTGCAGGTTACTGTGAAGTTTTCAACGAGGTTGATGATTTCGGGTCTTGATTCTAGGTATAGGGCTTGTGAAGTGGACGATGTGGTGACTTGGGTAGGTGAAGGTCAACAGTTGCAACGAATGGGTTGGTTTAATTTCTGGTTCAACTTCTTGGAAATGGAAGATGGATTATTGGGGTCAAATCTTTCGGGTGGGTTATATGAATTTTGCAACATACGTGGGCGGCTGGGTGGCAGAGACTGGATTATGGTTTACTGGGTAACTTGTATGAGTTCGGGTAAGAGTTGTTTATTGATGTCGGGGTGGTAAAGTCGTGGGTAGCTCAGTGATACAGTGTGCCACTAACGAAGAAGGCAGAGAGTTGTTGACTGGGTTTTGTAGCAGCAGGGTTGGAAGTTGCCTTGGTGTATATATATATATATATATAATGGATGAAGATGCTAGACGTTGCAGGGGCTGTGCTTATATGCATGTATGGTTACTGGATATGAAGTTTGAAAATGGTGATGCTAGGATATGCAGGTTATGGGATGCAGAAAAACAACCGACTCCAGGTTGAGCTCTGATACCAAGTTGATGTAGCATAACGTAATTAGAAACAGTGAGGAGGTGAGAAATAGAAACTAGAAAAAAGGAGGAAGAAGGAGAGAAGAGAAGGAGAAAGAAGAGGACGGTGGAAAAGCTGTAGCTTTCAATTCATTCCATTAATCTCTACCCATGCAACAGGCTGCATACATATATATAATATACAAACAAAGAGATTGGGCTTGGACCAACCCAAAACACTATACAAGCCCAAATCAAAATAAAAAAAAGCTTGGGCCAATACAAAAACATAATATAAGCCCAAATAAAATACTAAACTAAATAGTCCAAAATAGATGTCCTCATCATAAACCAAAAAAGTCAAATATCTGTTTTACGTCTCAAAACAGCTTATAGCCTTAAAGAAAAGGCTAGCTTCAGCTATTTGAGGCAATTCAAAATCGAACATGCTAGCTTAGCAAGCAGAGCTGAAAAAGTTAGCTAGCTTATAATTTGTTGTAGATAGATTAAAAAAAAAAAAAAACTATAACTGTACTGCACTCTAGTATTCAAGCAGGAGTTATACATCATATATGTTACAGGTAAAGGTCATGGCTTCGTCGACGCCACAAGAAAGTCCACTTACTTTATATGGATTAAAAAGGAACTGTCGGGCAAGTTGTTCAACCTCCTTGGGCCATGTAGCACTCCAATATAACGTTTGACGATCTGGTCGAATCTGCAGAAATGGAGCAATAAATCAATTGTACACATTAGCATCAACAAAATGACGGAACAGAAAAATAAAAAGGAAAGTGAATTTTCACATTATGCTGCATCAATGTTCGAACGGACACTTCCTAAATTAATTCTGCATGAAATTCAGACAAAGCACAAACCAAGCACACGTGATGTTTCCCAAAAACCTATTGGAGCCAAATGGATAACATAATAGTATTCTCTGTGAATGCCCATAACCAGCTGAAACGGAAATTATTATTGTTTCTTTCTGGTAAATAAATGTTTGAAGTAAGAAACTGAAATCAAAGGATTATGTCAGACCAAGAGAACCATTATACAAGCGAGAGGTGCATGCCAAAATCCAATGGTTGTTAACCCATTATTTACCTCAACAATGATGTATAATCAGATATCCTCTTATCTGAATCTCATTTTAGTACCGTACATCTTAGTATTGATGAACTTATATTTATAATGCTCGAGCATCAGTCTAGAAACAGACCTGATTAATAATTTTTCGAATCTGAGGTTCAAAGCCCATATCTAGCATCCGATCCGCCTCATCCAACACAAGATATGTAACCCTTCGCAGGTTTGTATGATGAGACTCCAACATATCAATTAGCCTCCCAGGTGTCGCAATGACAACTTCGACACCTAGTTAGGAACAAAGATAATAGTAAGTGAAATGATAACTGGAATTACATTAAACAAGTAAAAATAAAGAAATAGCAGAAGGAGATACCCGATCCATGAACACCACGATAAAGTAGTAAAGTCACGTTGAGCTAATCACCACCTACCTTTCTGGAGATCACGAACTTGGGGTCCTTTTGGGACCCCGCCGTATATGCACGTATTCTTAATCCTTGACGATGCACCAAATTTAGTAGCTTCTTGCTGAATCTGAACAGCAAGTTCACGAGTGGGGGCTAAAACTAAAACTATGGGACCATCTCCCGGAGCTAACCAAAAAAAACATACGATTTCACATATACTATGTTATCCAAGGGCTGACAAATGGTTGAAAAATAAAATATTGATGCCTAAATATAAATATAGATATATGCATTCAAATCCACAGACAAGCATCAGAAAAAATATCATAATAATGACATGACTAGACCCATAATACCTAAAAATGGTTGAGCATTAACATGGACAATTGCAGGTAAGAGATAGGCAAGTGTCTTTCCTGACCCCGTTTCTGCAATACCGATAAGATCACGGCCTTTCATAGCCATGGGCCAACCTTGAGCTTGAATAGGTGTAGGTTCAGTAAAACCAGCTTTTACAACTTCTTGCATAACATAATCTGAATTGACAATATTGAAGAGCTTAAAAAACAAATTAAGCTAAAAAAACCAAAACAAAAAACAAAGAAGAGTTTCTCGCAAAATGAATAAACTAACTGTGTCTAAAAGAGACTAACTCCATGTAGAGCAACAGGGGAGGAAATGTTATAAAAAAGATAATGATCACCCAGCGTAGAACACTAAAAGTCCATTTTGTATATGTTTTCCTCCCGAAAGATCTTTGATGGAGAAACGTATTTGAGCTTGATCTGATGTAAAGTTTTATAAAAGAAACTTATTCAGACCATATGATGTATAGCAGTTTCACTCTATAAATGCCTTAAAAGTAATGTGACATGAGAACATTCTATCTTAAAAACATTCATGGAAGGTTCCCTCCATCTCATGTGCATTCACTGCAGCTTCACAATTGACATTGAGCCCCAAAAAAACCAGGCATAGGCATACTAAGCATAAACCAGCCAGCTGATTATATCTTTTAAACAGATTGGCGAGACATAAATAAAGCCAAGCATGCTCGAATAGAAAAATAGCACTTATCCAGTCTGTCATTTATATGTAATAAACATAACTTTAGTGGGGGCAAAAATAAAAAAAAAATTGCTCAGGAAGGATAACCCTAATATACATCCATTTTTTATTCAATAAGGTACAAATACACCAGTAAGGGTTCACCGGTAGACTTCTTAGGTAAATTCCATTTTCTTATAAGAAACATCCTTCTTACATTTCCAGTCAATATTCCAATTGCCTAATTGGAGCTTAAACAACTTTTCTTATATTTTGCCTTTAATTTCTGCATTCATGACCTTGCTATAGTTCATATATTTTCATTACGGAAAAAGTCAGGCAGTCCGGGAAATCCAAAAAATGTGGAGAACAGACATACATGGGCATCTTATCTTTACCTTAAATAATCCCAACTAATTCAGAAACTAGCTATTATAAGTTAACAAAACAGCCAATCTGTCTGAAAAAAGATACAGCTCAATTTTATCAATAGAAGTGCATGTAATCCAAGAAAATCCCACTTGCATAAAATAACAATTATCCACGTATTTGAAATTTATGCATGGAAAGGAAACTCCACCAGGATGTACCTGGAAACCCAACATCCTGAAAAGCCTTCACTGGCTTGGGCACATCCTTTCCTTCGACAGTAATCTCTCGACGCAGCCTATACTCCTCCACCTCACTCTCGGACATTGTTGCAACTGACGGCGACTCCACATAAAAGTTCTTCTCAAATGATGGAGTCAACCCATCCATATCCAATTTCCGCTGTGGCGCCTCCGAAGGGCCCTCGTGATCTCTTTTAATCGAGGATGATGAAGACGAACGATAACTCGAGCCCCCACCAAAACCCGAATCACTAAAATAACACGAACCATAAAATCAAAATTAAAAAACCCATTTCCACAAAGAAAAATCAGACCCAATTGATATTTAGTAGATATCACAATTGCATGTATGTAAATTGAGGGTTACTGTTTATTACGTTCGGCGGTCGCGGTAGGAACCGGGGTCTGCGGAGCGACTGTCGTAGCGGCTCATGACTTGTGGGTTCTGCGTGCACTTCTGATTGAGATTATGGAAATTCCCGCAGAGGTTTTGAAGAATGGTAGAGCAGTGCCACGGGCAAGAGGAAAATCCGAAAATGGGGGAAAATTGAGGTTTGGGCGTTGGGGTTGAAAGAGTGATGTCATTCCTGAAGGGCGATTGTAGGCGTCAACTTGTAGATCAACATTTTAAAATCCATAATGCGTGACAACATTTGAATCGAGCATTAGCATTACATTACGCGACTTCGCGAAGTATACTTGTAATTTTGCATTTTTCAATTTTTAATATTTTAAATTAATAAATAAATAAACTACTGCATTCTTTAAATTCAAACAAAAGCTTATATTCTTAAAATAAAACAAAAAAATACAAATACTATACAATACTTGAAATTTATACATATTTTTCAAAATTTTAATAACAACGTAATGATCACAATCATAAATATTACAATTATTTAGTAATCAATTCCTACAATTAGATTAAATATGAACATAGACTTAAAAATTTTGAATATTGTCTAACTTTTAATCGAATTTCAATTCAAACTCCTCTTCATCCAAATCATCTTCATCAGGTTCTCTTATTTTAACTCAAAAATTTCTATTATCTCTTTCAGATCATATGGTATCATTCTTAACCTTGTCCTCATTATCACAACCGTCAATGATATCAAATTCCTAAAACTGTCTTGAGAACCAATAGTAAATTCGATTTTTTCGAATTTCTCTGTTGCTTTCAAAGTGGTTGGCCATCGAGGATAATCATGTTATAAATATTACATGTATTTCTATGTATATTATAGTATAAATTTTCTAGAGAATTAACATTCGATCCAGATTTTACGTTCATATTGTGTTTGATAATTTATCATTTTTTTCTGTCTTAAAGTGAATTTTTATTTGTTACTTTGTTAATTGATATATATATATTTTTTAATATTATATTACAAAAATGACAAGGTAGTTTTATATTTTATTGTTATAATTTTTCAACATAAAGAATCGGATCAAATAGTTGGGAATGGAACTATGGTTTAATTTCCATGAGTTTCATGTGTTCGGTTCGATTCCATTAACTTTAAAACCAGATCAAAGCACTCTTATCAAAATGATTAGAACAGACAAAGACTATGTAAATAAAATTAGAACAATGCTATTTATACATCATAATTTATGAGTCATTTATATTAACTTACTTCTCTCTCTCTCTTGACCCCTTTCAAAAAATGGGGAAAATTGCAGTGGCGATTCCTATCATTTTTATATTTTACAAAATTTACCATTCATTTTGTACTACTCATAATCTCAAACCTTTTAAAAATATACATTTGTACTCCAACAATTAGTTGACCAAGAAAAGTGGGCTTTAACTAATTTTGATTATATTAAAAGGGGTAAAATGATACTTTGCATTTTTCTCCCAGTAAATAAGTTAAAAATAAATAAATAAACCATAAATAAAAAAATAAAATAAAAAGAAGAAGAAAGAAAATGGGGCATCATCATCTTTCCAACCCCCACCACTCCAAACAAGTCAAAATCGTTAGTGGTGGCCTATCGCCGTCCACTGGCCACCACCACACCCCCACTCCCACCTTCTTCCTCTACCTCCAATCATTCAAAACCAGAGAAACCATTCACAACCGCCAACATCGATCTCCTCACCACCACCATCACCATTGTTGGTAGCTACCCATTTTTAAACTACAAACTCAATTCAAAAAAAAAAAAAAAAAAAATCTGAAAATGCCTACATAGGATTCCAACATTAAGGGTGTGTTTGATTAGCATAGAAAATATCACCTAGAAAAGAAAATGTTTTCCATCTTTTGTGGAAAATAAAAACCACCTCTACTCAAAGAAAATGTTTTCCTTAAAAACAAGGAAAATTAGGCATATTTTCAAAAGTTGAAAAATGTTTTCTATGAAAAAAAATAGCAATCAAACACTCTAAATAGAAATTTAGGTGGAAAACTGATATTGTCCATGGAAAATTAATGTAATCAAACACACCATAAATTCAACAACCCTACTTGGAAAATCCAGAATGCTACTATGGAGATTGTATTCTAAAGCCCCAATCTAGTGGCTATGAAGAAAATGGGTGGCTATGAAAAAATTGTGAACATTCAATGGTGAAATCATTTCTTGAATCTATAAACTCTCGTTTCTTCGTTCGAGCACAGAAAAATAATGGAAAATTGAATCCCATGGAGCTAGGCGAACCTCGAGGAAACTTGTACTATCACGAGTAACCATTTTAGTTGCAATTGATGTTCCAATTAAGGTTGGTTGGCAGTTTGATTTGCTATGATTGGGTGCCTGGTTTGGTTGATTGTATTTCTGATTGGGGTAGTAGCGACTGCCTTTGAATGGTGATGTCGATGATGTGTGGGTGGCGATGGTTGCTGCCTTTGGGTTGTATTGTTGACAATGCGTGGGTAGCAGTGATGGCCAACCTTTGGGTGGCAATATCAACAGTCGGTGTGGGTGGGAACGGGGAAGAGTGGAGTAGGAGGAAGAAGGTTAATTTTTATTTTTTTGGTTTTTTAAATTTATTTTTAATGTGAGAAAAATATAAAGTTATCATTTTTAATTTTGGTCAAATTTGATCAGATTTTGACTTCCTCAATCGACTAATGGTGATTCCATCAAGTTGGACTTTAAATATATATTTTTAAAAGGTTTGAGATTGTAAGTGGTACAAAATAAGAGTTAGGGTAAAATCTAAAAAAAATGAAAAAGTTAGGAATCGCTGCTGCAATTTTCACAAAAATCCCAAATTAATTGCGAATAAATGCGTGTTAATTGTTCCAATGATCACTAAACTTAGGTCCATATTTTTGATTGATCACTGAACTTAGGTTCATTTTTCGATTGCTCACTAAACTTAGATTCATGTCATCAATTGCTAATTGAAATTTAAAATGTTGACTTTGGACCGCTGAATTTTGGAATATATCATACGTTACTTACTAAATTTTGAAAAATAACGAATTTATAATGAATAATGTATAACATTTTTTAAAATTTAATTAACAATGTACAATATTTTTTAAAATTCCGTGGTTAAAAGTCAACATTTTAAATTTTCACAAAAGGTTAAGTCACCATTGGATAATTATCTCAACAAATGCTGTAGTCTGTAGAAGAGAAAGCACCAGTGCGAGCGAGCGAAAGGGAGAATGGCAAATCAGGGCGGAGGACCTCCACCAGCGGCACAGATACCTACTAGTTTCGGCCACGAGCTTAGATCCTGCCTTCGCTGCCGTCTCGTCAAGACATACGACCAGGTTGGCTATACCCCCTTAAACCCTACCCGAAAGAAAAAGGGAAATTTTCTCGTTCCTGTTCTCTTTCTTGTCAATTAAGTACCGAATAAAAATGACAGTATTACTCCTATTTGAATTATTGTTGCAGTTTCGTGAATCCGGTTGCGAGAATTGCCCTTTCTTTCAGATGGAAGACGATCACGAGCGGGTTGTCGACTGCACCACTCCTAACTTTACTGGGTCTGTTTGTTTTTGGCATCGTTTTGCTTCCGAGTTTTTCGTTGGTTTTTCTTGCATCGCTAAAGTTTGTTACCCTTCATTCTTTGCATTTGTTTTTTCCCAAGTCCGAGGAGTAGAGTAGGGTTTTGGTAGGTCGACATTGACATGAATGGTATGATAAACGGTTTTGGGTAGTCGACCTCAAATTAATTGCGAATTCAGCCTAGTTTTTCCTTGTTTTATTCTTTTGCATAATTATGTTATTTCTGTATCTAACATTCTGTAGCTGTGTTTTATATACAGGATTATATCAGTCATGGACCCAACTAGGAGTTGGGCTGCCCGATGGCTCCGCATTGGTATGCTGTCACCCTACTACCTTTATTTTCGCAACCATTTGTACCAATATACTTGAAATTTTGTGCATAAATTAAATGATTCCAAGGTTAGGGTTTAGATCAAGGAGTATATAGACGATCCTCAATTTATTGCGGCAAGGGCTAAGTTTGTTGTAGCCCTTTCTCTATTATCCACATTTCTTCATGTTGCACCTACATAATTAAATTCTAATTCTAATGAATCTTTTGCGTGTTTCAATGGTGCACTTTAAAATTATACTTTTGCTGATTTTTAAATATATTTTATAGATATGTAATATTCTACATTTTTTTCTTCCATTCAGACCCGGACTCTGAAATTTAGTTTTCATGCTGCAATTGTTTGATACGAACAACAATGTTTCAGTTTGCAGCGGGCTTTGTAATGCTCATTGGGCTTCTTCTCCATACAGATTTTTTTTTTTCTTTTTTTTTCAACTGAAAAATGCCTGACAAATACCGTTGGATTATCAGATTTCTTGTTCTTGGAGAGTGGCGTGTTTTAATTTATAAATATTGTTGTCTACTTGTAAACACTACTGCTCGATCAGATTTTTCTATTTCTTTCTCGTTTCATTAAGTTTTATGGTGAAAGAACGAAGTCGTCACTCCTTGATCATGTTTTGTAAGTATTTTGTGAAGGCGGGGTTGGGATTTACATCCAGGTTGTGTGCCTTGGCCTAATTAAATGGGCTATTTATCTGCTTGTTATGCAAATTTAGCTGGCCAAAGTTGGACTTTAAGCTGAAGTCAATTCCTACTCACACGTTGTCCCCAAGTCATTTGACATGCTTCTTAGCTTCTTTAAAGAGCTTTACCTAGTTCGTCTATAATTTTTTTTTTATTTCTTTTGACATTCCAACCCCACTGTGATATTTCTTGGGTCTTTTACCTGTCTAGCTCTCGTCTAAAAGGCTTTGAACTTTATCCTCCTATGCTTAACCCTTTTTAAATTCTATTATCAATATCCAAGAAAAAGAAAGTTATACGGCTAAAACAAATATAACGACCGAAAGGGATTTAAGAATAAATTTGAAAACTTTTCTGTGTCTAATTATATGTGTGACACATTAATATAAATTGATGAACTTCAAGAGTACTCAGCGCATTCCTCCAGCCAAGAACTGGGAGGAAAATTATCCCTGGGCAGTCAAGTGATCTGAAATTGGGAAGATATTAGACCTCGCCTAATGGAAAAATACGTAGTTCCTCATGCTTATTCATGCTATGCATATTCTCAAGTCAGTAGCTTTTTATATTTTTTAACCCAAAAATTTGGATCACGTTAGATTGTATGATTCGTTTAACCTTTTTCAGGAAGATTTGCTCCTGGTTGTTACACTCTCGCGGTTTCTGAAGCACTTCCCCATGAAATGCAGGTATGCTATTTCCAGTAGTTGAATTCTTGACTATGAGCATCTTTGCATAAGCTTAAAAAGTTCACTTATAAGTAAATATTTTTTCTATTAGAGCATGCCTGGCTAAGCTTTAAAAGGTTACTTATAAGTTACAAGTAAATAAGTATTTAAAAAATATATATATATATTTTTATTGGTCAAAGTTGGGAAAAGTAAGTAACTTATTCTGCAACAAATGTAAGAGTTCATTCAAGATAGTAACTATGACTTGAAAATAAGAAAATTGTCACACATCCTTAAATATTCGGAAACAAACTTTTGTTCTTTCTAAGCTTTAGTCAACCATCCTCACACTTGAGCATCAAGAAACTTGAAACACCTGTGGTTATAGTGCCAGCAAAGTTTACAAACTAAAGTAATGAAATTTCTCGAAAATCAACCTTTGGGTTCTTTGTTAGCGATTTTATAAGCTGAAGCATCTTATTGGACGCCAGAAGGTTAAGCTATTAGAACACTCGGGCACCGTTCTTTTTTTTTTAAAACTTAAAACTCATTGCACAATGAGTACAGTAAGGACCTTTCAAGAAAATGAGGAATTTAATTAGTAGGAAATATTCCCAACGATCAAATAAGTTATATCTTGAATGTACCTCAAGTGCTTTGACTAATAATTTCCCTTTTTTTTTTGGTAGAATATTTGTGAAGAAGAGCGCATACCATATGTTCCGCCAAAACGTGGATGAGTTACTAGTCGAACATTGGCGGTCTGACTATCATTGTCGCACATTCAGTGTAGACAATTAAGCAGTTAGGAGGAAGCCTTGTAATGCTTGATTTACCTCGAACAATTTCTCAAATTACTCTTATCTTTTTATTTCGTTGAGAAGTGGTTTAACAAATGGAGCTTACGAATTTCATATATGATTTTTGTGCTTTTTGGTTCCTCATATTCCCTCAAGCAGTTGATACTCGGTCGAACTTGATTATTATAACGATTAAGCCACTTTCGCTTCCCTTCCTCCAAAAAATGGAAAAGAAACATAATGCAATTTCAAAAACAAAAATAGCGCTTGTAGGATAAAATTTTGCTGTAATTTTGTTAATTTTTCAATTGATTAAACTTAGAAATTTTAATTATATATTTTACGGAAATGTCAACTTTCTAATCATACGTTTTATTAAATGTCATCAAAATTCGTTAAATTATTTTTATCGTACAACCGGTTGGAGACCAATTTTCATTGTCTCCCAACTCGNTTTTTTTTTTTTTTTTTTTTTTTTGGCTTATTGGGTCTGCAAATAATAGATTTTCTGGATAGAAACACGCATCTATTGTGTTTTATTGAGAAGTTGTTGATTTATAAGTATGCTGAACGTGACAGTGGAATTGGGGGATACGTATATGGGGTACGAGAGATGGCTGCCGAGTCCACCAAAAGTGGAGAAGCCTCGCTCCACGTTCAATGCCACGTCATTGGCTTATATTGGAGATTGCATTTACGAGGTATGTCAACTTTTCGGATTGATCTCCTCATTTCAAATTAGTCGTCTCTATGGCTTCAAACCAAATTCGAAAGAAGACGTTGAATTTTAGTGGGAATGGTTATATCAATTCTACAATTTTGTTTTGTTAACTGGTTACATGGCTATGTTTTATTATACTGAAACAGTAACCTCAATAGTTAAAATAGGTTTTAGAGTGAAGCTCAGACTCGAATAAAAATACTGTAGTGTGGGAAGCATAAATAGAAGGAAGAGCGAGAGTGCAAAGTCTCAGCTAGGAGGCTATGGACAGTAAGGTTGTGACATTGTCTAGGCCCTGCACTGGAGTAATGGAAACTGAACACTGGTATGGGCATAGGAGCTAAACGTAACTTGTGCAAATGATACATTATGTTGTTGGACAAAGAGAGTCATATATATACAGGGAGGTCCAATCTATGCAACATTCCTCATCTTAACAAAGATTTTTATAAATGCCATACCTGGAGAAACATAGATGTTATATATAGGTATCTTATTAGTTATTTTATGTTCGAGACACGTGACAGATGGAAAGACTACATCGATCCAAAAGTAGAATGCCACTCTTGAACCTACCCTTTCAGTCTTAGTTCAATCTCAAACTTGCTACTTCTAGCTATGCTCTCATTTGCTGCACTTGATTCTTTCTTGGGGGAGACTTCAACTTTCCCCTAGAAGCACTTAAGCAACTTTGATCCACGATAGATAATTTTTTAGTCAGTTTATTTTGTTCTTTACATTCATTAACGATTTTTTATGTGGGGCCAAATTATTTATTTTTTAGATACGTGAGTTTATTTCGATGATGACTTCAACAATTTGGAGAGCACCAAGTAGTTTAAAAGTGTTGTACTATTTGGTTTGAAGATGGGATAAAATGTAGAAAATTTGAAAATTGAATGCAAGAAGCAGCCCTGGTGATAATTTTTCTCTAGTCTTTCATAAATGTACCGTGTCAAAATTTGGAGTGGAAACAAAGGACATAACAGATAGATATATAGCCCCCGTTTGGGCCCTATTTTTTGGGAAAAATGTGATTTGTAATAGTGATTTTTAAAGAATATGTGGTTAAAAAGTAAGGAAAAGTTTTTGGTTTATGCGCAAAATTATTTTATGTGAGAATGTGTGATCGAAAATGAGTTTAAAAAAAGGGGGCTCAAACAAGGGCATAGTCTAGTGCTCAATCTGAAGGTTGTGGTTTATAATCAAACTAGAACACAATTGTACTATGATTGCTATGTATGTTATAATTCTTTAGAAGGTTGTAAGCATATACATCTGTGTCACATCTTGTTAGTCTGTGTGTTTGAAAGAGATATCTGCCTTCTTTCAGGCTTGTTTTTTTAATACATTTCTCATTTCTTTTGCCTTGTGAATTACATGCAGCTATATGCTCGCAGGCACTTTTTGCTTCCTCCTTTGAACATTGAAGAATACAATGATCGTGTGATGGCAGTGGTTCGTTGTGAAACCCAGGTATGACTGTGATATCCTTTATATTGAGGAGTTTCGAAGATTTGCATTGATTAACGATGTTTTAGCATTTTTCCACCATGTACATTGCATTCAAACTTGTTTTCTTATTAACAAGGAGTTCTAACTGCATCAGCTTCACAAGTTGGTGGTACTTGTTCCACAGGGACTTAGCCTTTAGATACCTTTTAGTTCTGGGTTTATTTTCATTATTCATTTTCCGCTTTAAAAAAAAAAAAAAAAAATCTATGCTAAGCTTCACAAAGTGTGAGACTGTAGTGCTTGCTTCCCTCCCTCTCGCGTGTTTAATGCAAGTGCAATTGCGCAGATATGCTTGCAATACGCAGACCCTCTGAATGTTACATCCGTTTTCTGTCAATTAGATATTTATTAATCAATTAATTCCAGTAAAAAGTGGTACAAAATGATGTGGTTTGTGTTGAGGATTTTGCACAAGTTATAGTGTACCCAAGTGATTCTGTTTCATCATCCTTTTTAACAGTTCAACTGGTGGAATAGTAAATGGGTAAATGTGTTTAGTTGCATTTCTTATTATCTGAAATTTCTAAGAGAGACGAGAGAAACAAATGAGTAGTGTCCTTGCTCTGTTTCAGGATGCAATGCTGCAGAAGCTCATTAATGACAATTACTTATCACAAGAGGAAAGGTTTGTACTGTATGTGATTACATTCTTTCTTTCTTTTTTTTCCTCCTTTCCTCAATATGCTTAATGTGTAAATCTTGTTCCTGTCTGAAAGTAAATAATCTTTAGTGGGTTCTGGTCTTACTTTGAACAGACCATACCAAGCTAATCTCTATTCTGCCAACCGATACATGATAAAGGTTTAAGTTTCTAATTTACATGCAAAACTGCCAATTTTTTGTCTCATGAACTAGAATTTGTAGTGGCTTCCTGCCCAACTTTTTGCCGTAATTTTGAGTCTTGTTCATTTAACCTGATCAGTTGTTTCAGTGTTCAAGTATGACAGCACAGGCATGAATTCTGGCGCTAGTAACTTTTCTTTTCCATTTGAGATGAATTGGTTAGACTGGACTAAAAGTGATTGTATTTCTGTCGGTCTTGTTTAAAGTGTAACTTCATCTTGTTATTTTGAAAGCTAAACATCAAATTTTTTGTCGTTGCGAGTATTATGACTTCAAATGATTATGTTTGTAAGAGTTAATAAACTCCATCTGGAATTTAAGCAAAAAACTCAGTTTAGCTATTTGAATAATATAATATCTCAAATTGACGATTTCCAGTATATTTATATATTTTCACATCTGGTCCAAGAATTGGAAATACCACAATCACAGTTTATCCATGACTACTGAGTACAACTTAAGGACACGTAAGACAAATCATGACTTAGAATTTTCACTTGTAGGTAATCATCAAATCAGTCGTTAATCATTAATACAATCTAGCTTTAGCATAGAAAAATCATAAACTCTTAACGATGTGGACCGAGCTTAAGTGACTGTGGAAAGGTAAAGAAATTCATAGAGCATTTCAAATTCTGTAACCAAGTCATACTTAATTTTGTTTGTATTGGCTTATGACTTTTCTCGTTGTAAATCCTTTAACTTACAAACTTTTGCAGGGATGTGCTCCGTTGGGGAAGAAATATTGGTTCAGCCAAAACGAGGACAAAAAAGCGGGCAGGTGTAGCAGTTTACAATAGAGCATCTTCGCTGGAAACACTTGTTAGTTACCTTGGATCTTTTGCACAAAGAAAGAGGAATTGCATCTGGGTCGTCATTAGCATTTTACTTTCCTTTCAACTAAATATATACATATTATATATTTTATTTTTTTTATTTTATGTGCCCTTTCCAATTTTCCCCTGAGATTAATCGATACTTCCTGCCTACCATACTATCTAGCTATTAGGGTATGATATACTTTACAAACATGTTTCTGTTTTCAGTTTTTTTAGGTGGCAGTGAATGGGCAAGTTCATTGTCTAATGTTATTGTCATGGGTGGGTGCCATCTTAGTAACATTCATATTAGGGCCAAAGAAACCTTCATTGTCTCCTTTTTCATAACCTTATGCTGACATTTTCATGAGCTTTGGGACTTACGGGAGGTTTGACTTCATATTACTTTTTGAACCATCAATATTTTGGTTCATGTAAAAAACCTTTATATTTGTGTTTCCTTTTAATTCAATTTTGAACAAAATTCTAACTAAATTTTTAGTTGAAATAGAGTAGGTATGGAACTTGAATTCCAATGGAAAAAATGCTTTGACAGGCATGCTACTTTTCAAAATGATTAACATTCATGGTGTATGTTTCTTGACATGTTCTGATTCGACTTATAAAGGACTCTCATCATTCTGCTTCTACTAAATGACTCAAATATTGAAATCTTTATGTTTTGGTTTTAGTTCCCTTGTTTATTGTTATGCGTGCTACGAATTTGGTAGTGTTACCATTCAGATTCCTTTATGTACTTGAGATGGTTTTATGTGGATGAGATACGAGGGGCCAGTTCATGATTTGGAAACAATATTTATTTAATAGAAGTATTAACTAGTAATACTCATAATAGGTTGGTTACCTGTACCTGACAAACGTGCAGCGGTTGGAAGAGATCATGGTGAAATTAGGCTTTTCTGCCGATGCTTCTACACAGTTTATGGAAAAGAAATCAAATAGTAAGTTCCACACATTCTAACATTTAAAAAGCATGATTTTCATAACTCAATTTTTGTTGCACTTGTTATATCCTGCAATTATTGCCTATATATAATGAGATAATTTCTGTCTATGCTTATGATGGAGTTCACTTATTTTTGTATATGCTTTAATAATTTTTCTTATTCTCTTTCTTTTTACTTTCTCCAACTAAGGTTCTTGCTGCTTGTGAAACAATCCCCTCCACCCTGTGCTCTTTGAGCTGTTTTGCCATAAAACCTCTTAGTCACCTTCACTTTCTAAGGCACGATGGTTTTTCGAGAATAGCGTGGTAAACTCTGTTGGTAATCTAAGGGCCGGCTGATGTTTTACATGTATAACGTGCACCATTGTTGGTGTTCATCAGCATCAGAGATTAGAACGTAGTTGCTGTTTAGAATATGCAATCACTGATTCCTGAAAAGTTAAGCATACATGTTGGAATCCTCTCTCCCTTCTGTTAGAATCTCCCCAGAAAATGACATAAGATTATTGTATATCTGTTGTTTGTGAAAGTGGAAAAAGTGGAACTTTTTAGGTGCTATCATTTTGTTGGAAAAGACAGATATTAAAGTACATTTAGCCCCCGTTTGAATCTCATTACATTAAATTCCATTTTCTCTCTCCTATTTTCAACTACACAATCTTTCATAAAATAATATTACGCATAAACTGAAAATTTTTCCTTTTTGTTCAACCACTCATTTTTAAAAAAAACACTATTTCACTCATTTTCGTTTCCAAAAATTGGGGACAAAACGGGGGCTTACTTTATACATGAGAAACTGGGATTTGAAATGGTTTCTAAATGAAAAATTAAATAAACGAGAGTTTAAATGTCTTAACATTTAAAGAGGTCTGAATTCGTGCAATTCATGTCACTAAATCCAATGACTTGGAAAAATTAAAAACTAAAAAATAACTGCCTCTTGAAGGGGCAATAGAATAGGTTACCTCTTGTTATGGTGAGGATTGAATTATTGTTGTATATGTGTAACTGAATTTATAGCTCTTTTCTTCCATTTCCTACAGGCGGTGAGGATTTTTATACAAGTTTGCGCCATACGTCAGGCAAGATTCTATTTTGTCATTTGAACAGTCTTTGTTAGTTGTTACTAAGATATATACTAATTAAGCCTATGATTTCAAATTTTCAACTGGTCATTCCTTCCAAACTTTTATTTTTAGTCCCACTGGATTGGCTGCAAGTGCTTCCATTTTTTCCTTCAGCGACTTTCAAGCGTAATGCAGACACAATAGATATATAATCTGTAACTAAGAAGTTGATTTTGTTCTGCATATACATCATTTACTCCTTTTGGCAATTGTTTCTCGCGGATCAGCAGTTGAGATTAGCTAGTCTTTGTATTTAAATTTGCAATTTGTTTTATAAACACAGTGCTGCGTTTGTGTTGTAAGTCTACATAGGCGGCACCCTCGGCGGTGGCTCGGCATGGTTCAATTTTGGGGCAGCCCAGTATGGCTCCATGCGAGCCACTGCCTAGACTTTCAGGCTCGGCCCTAAAGTGTGCCCCACATCCCGGCCCACTTTTATACCTCTACTCTTCCATCTCTGACGATATTGGCGTTTCATAGCAGAATTCAGATTAAAATTAAGGCCCTGTTTGGGAGGAATTTTGAGAATTGATTTTTTGACCATTAGAAGAAAAGTAGGGTCCTTCTGTGATAGAAGAAGTCAAAAATTACGGTTGGAATAGTAAAATAACGGTAAAAAAATCAATTTTTTGGGGTAAAAAATCCCTTTCAAACGGGCCCTAACATGGATTGTTGGATTTAATTTGATTAAGTGACTGAAACTGATGTTGAAATTTTTGCTGCAGCCTTGTGATGAGTACAAAAGACTCCACAAGCCATCAAAAACCGAGACAAGTTCGCAATTCCTGTGGATAAAGGGACCCACCCTACCTGAGAAGATCCAAATGTCGTGGATGTGACTTTTACGTGGAACTTGTACCATGTGGCAAATCTATCCAATACAAGGGTAACAGTCCCATTTAGCTGCTCTTTTGGGCTATACAACCCTTATTGGACGAGGAACGCTATTAATGTGCATTATGCATTTACGCTTTGTATAGCTCATTGTAGTTTGGCTCTCGTGTCGGTCTGAATGAATAATCTTTTCGCAGTCGAGTCCACACTTTTCTTGTTTGTTGTACGCGAATTATTATAATTTCATCAACGGACATTTGGTCATGGAATAAATTAGTGTCGTCTGAATGTGCTTTTGAATCCCTCGACCCAAGCTTTTGTTTTTCAATATCTAATATATGCACAAAATCTTCATTCGAATCCTCCTCAAAATCCATAAGGGCTTTGTATAGGTTGTGTGTTGCATGTATGCACAACTTCAACTCAGCCGAGACATTGTTGTTTGTTGTTGAATGTTACTGTTTTCACGTGGCGGTCGAAGGAAAAAACAGAGACCAAAATAATTAATAAAAGAAATTAGATAAAGAAATCGAATTAAGGAATCCGCACTATTGTGGCCAATTACGTCCTTCAATGCTAAAAACCACTCTCCAAATTTATAAAAGGCGTAATAGTGAAAAATGTATGAATAATAGTACGTAATGGTGATAAATTAATGTTTAAATAAGTTTATAACTTGGGTATCCCAATGAAAGTAAATTGTCAATCTTAAATTTGATCAATAAAAAAATTAGGAACATTCTCAATGACTAACAATATCAAAAATTATTCAAATATTTAAGAGATCAACGCATTGTCCTTGAATATTTAA
This sequence comes from Olea europaea var. sylvestris, assembly GCF_002742605.1. Lineage (NCBI taxonomy): Eukaryota > Viridiplantae > Streptophyta > Magnoliopsida > Lamiales > Oleaceae > Olea > Olea europaea. Next base: position 27,680,493 of record NC_036248.1, on the reverse strand, counting down.
TTAAGTTAAGCTAGTTTTTGTTTTTCAATTTTATGAGTTTTGGAGAATTTCAGAGCCTATTTGAGAGTGATTTTGATAATTGATTTTTTGATCGTTAGGAGAAAAATGGAGTTCACCTGTGAGAGAAGAAGTTCAATATGACGGCTGAAATAGTAAAATAACGGTCAAAAAATCAATTTTTTGGGTTAAAAAATTGCTCCAAAGAGGCCCTCAATCGAAACTAAATTGTGTAGCAAGCAAGTATTTTGATTAAAAGGTAGAAACCAATTTGCTCCTTTTCGAAGTTTGGAATCCAACTTCCTACTTAAGAATTAATTGAAAATCAACTTATAAATGGAAACTTTAAACTACCTGCTGCAGCACACACACACTCTCTCTGTCAGGTGTCAGTTTTTCGTTCTCCCCCCTGATTTTCCATTTCCATTGCGGCGAACCCTTTTCTTCTTTTTATCATATGTACTCTTCTTCTTCTTCTTCGAATTATTCATCCTCCCCAATGTTCACGCTCTTGTTCTCGTTTTTCTTTCTTTTTCTCTCTCTCTCTTCATTCTCATATTCTCTCTCTACACTTTCAAGAACATCAGGAATAATAACCACAAAAATGCACAACAAGCTCAAAAAATCCCATCTTTACATGTAAATAACATTGAAATTGATAAAAATAATGGCATCCATGAACCCGACCAGGTGAATTTGTCCTGTTCCATTCTTTCAAAGATCTTGCCTTCCAGTTCTGAAATGGGACTATAAGGATTTTTAATCCGTCGATGAGCTTATATGTGTGAATAATTGTGTATTGAATTAAAAGTTATCGAATTCGATTGAGCCCAATTAAAGTGATCTAATAAGATTTCGATTTTGGACTTTAATGTATCCAATTAAAGCATGGGTTTACATGTGTAGAGACCGGGCCCAAATCCTAATTCTATGATGGACCGAATTAGGTCATAGGGCGTCGCTATATAAATACGGTTATGGTTCCCAAATCAAACATACGTATTATTCATTCTCTACTGCATTCCATCACAGAGAGAAAAAGAACACTGCGTGTAGATTTGGAAGACTATACGCGAAATTCATTATTGCATTAACCATAACTGATTCAGGTACGCTTCCGCTTTAATTCTTGTATTTCTTGATGATTTAACATGAAAAATTCGGTGATTTAAAACATTAAATTATCCTACAAGTGGTATCAGAGCCTTTTCATGTTGAATAATTAAGAATCAAATAATTTATTTGGTTCTTGCAATATTCTTTTGAAGTTTTCAAATTTAACAAATTTGGATCTATTTTTGTTGAATTTGAAAACATTGCGATATGTTATTCTTGATCGTCTTTCTTTATTTGGATTAAAATAAAAATTGCGGTTCAAGAAAAATTCAGATTTAGAATTGTAGAATTTTTGGGATTAAAAAAAAAATATATATATATATTGGGCTGTACCTGTAGCATGCGCTGTCGGCCAACAGCCGACTGCAGCAACGCAGTCGGCGGTGCTGCGTGCAGCAGCGTAGCCGGCGCTACCTATGGCACCGGCGTGGGCCAGCGCCATTGCTTCGGGCAGCGCCGGTGGGCACCGCGAAGGGAGAAGAAATAAAGAAAATTTTAGGGTTTCAATTTTTTTTTTTTTTGGTTGATTTTGGGGGCGGGGGCTTCCTCTGTAAATTAGAAAATTTGAGGCTCATGTTTGCAATTAGGGTTAAGTTTATAAAATTAAGGTTTCAGTCCCTAACCTTTAAGTTATATTCAGATTTGGGCCTTTAAGTTTTAGATTTAATAATTCAGTTTTTAAGGTTTAAAAATTAATTAATTCAGGCCATTAAAGTTCTGAAATTTATAATTAAAGCCCTCAAACTTTAATTATTAATTCAAATTGGCCCCCAAAGTTTATAATTAATTCAAATTGACCTCCAAAGTTTCAAAATTTCAAAATTTGATCCCTAAAGTTTTGAATTGGTCAATTTTGGCCCCTAAAGTTTTTAAATTTATTTTAACTGATCCTCTAAAGTTTTGAATTAATTAATTATGGTCCCTAAAGTTTCAAGTTTATTAATTTCAACCCCTAAAGTTTGGAATTAATTAATTTAACCCCCTTAAAGTTTTGAATTATTAATCTTAAGGCCCCTAAAGTTTAAAACTAAATCAAATATGCAAAATTTGTGATTTTCTTTCTCAAATTTTGGTACTAAGGACTGTTTTAAGAGATATAATATTCAAAAATTGGTTAATTGAAGCAACATGTTGCCGAAGCAACCTCTCTTGTGGAAATTGACTAATTTAGAATATTAAAAGGTGTTTGTGCATGTGTTATTCATTGGAATATTGGTCGGCCTAAAGGAATGTCAATATTTAGCCGAATACACTTGCACCTATGGTGATAAATGTGTGACAATTATTTGATTTAATGTGTGATCAATAAATCGATCCAAAGAAAGGTTTGTTGACTGACACGTTGTTTTATCGTCAATGTTTGATCACTACGCCAAGAGTACTGCTTACAAGTCAATATCTCTGTCCAAATACTAGATATTGATGATATCTTGTGATGGACCCTACCACTATTTGAGATTATAATTATTTGCATATTAAAGATATTCATGTGAGCTATTCATAATAAACGTTCTCTAATTCAGTTTCAAGTTCTGCTACTAATATCTCTGCTAGTATCAATTCAATTCCAATGTTAAATGGCACAAACTTCAGGGCGTGGCAAGAGAACGTGATGATTGTTCTCGGAGTCATGGACCTGACCTTGCTTTACGGGTCGATCAACCTGCTGCACTTACTGATAAGAGTACCTCTAATGACAAGAGGGAGATGAAAAAGTGGGAATGATCAAACCGCATAAGCTTAATGGTCATGAAGCGTGCTATTCTAGAAGCATTCCAGGGCACTATATCCAATAAGGTGACTACGGCTAAGGGTTTCCTTGAGAATCTTGAGAAGAGGTTTGCCAAGAATGAAAAGGTTGAAACAAGTACACTTTTGGCGAACTTTGTCTCAATGAAGTATAAAGGGAAAGAAAACATTCGGGAGTACATTATGGAAATGTCTTACATTGCTTCAAAACTAAAGGCACTCAAGTTGGATTTATCTGAAAACTCGTTAGTGCACTTGGTTTTGATATCCCTTCCGGCACATTTCAGTCAATTCAAGGTGAGCTACAACTGTCAAAAGGACTCATGGTCCCTTAATGAGCTTATCTCACACTGTGTCCAGGAAGAGAAAAGACTGAAGTATGAGAATACAGAAAGTGCTCATTTGGCCACCACCTTCAAGGATAAAAGGAACAAGAAAAGGAAGATTAATAAGGAAGCTGCGAGTACGACATCGCAAAAGAAACATCATAAGGAACTAACTGAAGGTAGTTGTTTCTTCTATGGAGTTGCAGGTCATAAGAAGAAGAATTGCACCAATTACCACGCATGACATGTAAAGAAAGGTATTCTTTTTCGTTTGGTTTGTTCTGAAGTTAATTTAACTTCGGTACCTAGACATACATGGTGGATAGATTCTGGTGCAACAACTCACATCAGTATATCTATGCAGGGTTGCCTGAGTTGTCGAAAATCAAGTGATGGTGAAAGATACATCTATGCTGGAGATGACAAGAAGGTGGAAGTAGAGGCAATAGGAAAATTTAGATTATTGTTAAAGATTGAATTTTATTTGGATCTTGTTGAGACATTTATTGTACCATTTTTTAGAAGGAATTTGATTTCTATTTCTATTTTGGACAAATTTGGTTATATTTGTTAATTTGAAAATGGAATATTTAGTTTGTTTCATGATTCAAAATTGGTTGGTACCGATTCTTTATCAGGGGCTACGATAATCTTTATTCAATTGATACAATTGCTTCTTTTAATGAATCCCTGCATGTAAGTACTCGAGGTGTAAAGCAAAAATTAATCGGCGAGAACTCTGCCTCATTGTGGCACAAGAGATTAGGTCACATCTCCAAAAGGAGAATTGAGAGACTTGTGTCAGACGGGATTTTTGACCCTCTTGACTTCACAAATTATGATTTGTGTGTCAACTGTATAAAGGGAAAACAAACCAATAAAAGGAGATTTCAAGCCAATAGGATTTCGGACGTCTTAGAACTTATACATTCCCTATGGGTTCTTGGAATGGTCAACAATATTTTATAATGTTCATAGATGACTTTTCAAGATATGGCTACGTATATCTCATTCATGAAAAATTACAGTCACTGGATGTGTTCAAGAACTATAAAGCTGAAGTTGAGAACCAACTCGGCAAAAGGATTAAAGCGTCAGATCTGACCGTGGGGGTGAATATTATGGCAGATATGATAATTCAGGTGAACAGCGTCCAGGACCATTTTCTAAATTCCTAGAGGAATGCGGTATCATCCCACAGTACACTATGCTGGGTTCGCCCACTATGAATGGTGTTGCTGAGGGACGAAACAGAACGCTTAAGGACATGGTGAGGAGTATGATTAGTCATTCTACCTTACCAGAATCTCTCTGGGGTGAAGCATTAAAGACCGCAGCTTATATACTCAACAAAGTTCCAACTAAGGCCACCGATAAAACCCCATATGAGCTTTGGACGAGCAAGAAGCCTAATTTGAAACATATACATATTTAGGGGTGTCCAGTTGAGGTAAGGCCCTATGAGCCAAATGAAAAGAAACTGGACGCAAGGACCATCAATTACTATTTTATTGGATATTCTGAAAGGTCTAGGGGTTATAAGTTTTATGATCGCACAACTAAGGCAATTTTCGAGACAGGAAATGCTCGGTTCTTTGAGGATGTTGAGTTTGCAGGGGGGAGAAAAGGTTACTTGCTTTGTCTTTGAGGAGGAATATGTTGAAATTTTCTCAATTGCCATTGACAATGATCAGGTTTCTATCCCTGATATTGTTCAAAAAGCAACTCTGGATCAAGATATTGTCATACCTCCCTTTCAAGATCAACAAATTGTTCTAGAAGAACAAACTCTACAGCCTCAAGAACCAATGTCATTAAGAAGATCCACTAGAGAGAGGAGAAGTGCGGTTTCGAATGATTACATCGTATTTCTCCAAGAACATGAAGTTGCCGTTGGAATGGTGGAAGATGATCCGATCAACTTCCGTCAAGCCATGGAAAGTTCTAACTCTCAATGGTGATATTGATGAAATAATTTATATGGTACAATTAGAAAACTTTGTATCGGACGATGTAAAACAAATGGTTTGTAAATTAAAGAAATCCATCTATGGACTCAAATAGGCGTCTCGTCAATGGTATTACAAGTTTCATCAGGTGATCATCTCATTTGGTTTTGAGATGAATTTGGTCGATCCATCTATGGACTCAAATAGGCGTCTCGTCAATGGTATTACAAGTTTCATCAGGTGATCATCTCATTTGGTTTTGAGATGAATTTGGTCGATGATTGTCTATACTATAAGTTCAGTGGGAGCAAGTATATTTTTCTGGTTTTATATGTTGATAATATATTGCTTGCCAGCAACGATATAGGCTTATTGCACGAAATCAAGAGATTTCTAGCAAAGAATTTTGAGATGAAAAATCTTGGTGACGCCTCTTTTGTATTAGGAATTCAGATACATCGAGATCGTTCTCGGGGTATTCTTGGATTATCACAAAAGAGCTATATCGAAAAGAAGTTTAAAAGATATGGCATGCAAGATTGTAAACCAAGTGACACCCATGTGACTAAAAGAAACAAGTTCAGCTTAAGTCAGTGCCCTAAAAATGACTTGAAAATTAAAGAAGTACAGAAGATTCCTTATTCCTCAACTATAGGGAGTCTGATTTATGCTCAAATTTGTATGCATCCGGATATAGCGTATATTGTTGGGATGTTAGGAAGATATTTAAGTAACCCGGGAATGGATCATTAGAAAGCAGCCAAATGGGTCATGTGGCATTTACAGAGAACAAAAGACTACATGCTCACTACAGAAGATCGGATCAGTTGGAGATCATCGGTTATTCTGATTCCGATTTCGCGGGATGCCAAGATAGTAGGAGATCCACTTCAGGCTATATTTACCCGCTTGCTGGAGGTGCTATTTCTTGGAAGAGTGCTAAACAGACACTCATAGCTACTTCCACCATGACAGCGGAGTTTATAGCGTGTTATGATGCATCAAATCATGGAATATAACAGCGTAATTTTGTCACTGGGCTACGCATTGTGGACAATATAGAAAGACCACTTAAGATATTTTGTGACAATAAATCAACAGTGCTATATTCTAATAACAACAGGAGCTTGACGAAATCAAAACATATAGAGATCAAGCTCTTGGCTGTTAAAGAAAGAGTTCAGAGTTGACAGGTGTCAATAGAGCATATTGGAACAAACTCCATGGTTGCGGATCTGCTTACTAAGGGATTGATACCCAAGGTCTTTCATGAGCACACTTCTCATATGGGTATAGTGTCTCTTGAGGATATCTAGTTTCAGTGGGAGTTTGTATTTTTGTTTTTCATTTTGGACACATATACTGTTATTTTGGATACGGTTTAAGGTTAAAGTTATTTTCAGTTATAAAGTTATTTGGTTTATTATATCTGAACTTGTTTAAAATGATCTCACTAAAGCATTAAGGTGGACCAATTGGAAATAGGCATGTTACAGATCTTATCACATGTAATTTTCATACTACACATCCATGCTTGATCCATGTCATTCGGTTATATTGATATACATGACCATTGATGGGTTTAGCTACATGAAAGCAGCGAAAGCCGCTTTGATCCTATGTTGATATGATTGATGGAAGGGATTGTTTGGGGATACATTCGATAATGATAGCAAAATTCTGAGTACTCATTAGGTTATATTTAATGCACAATTATAAGGTGACACATATAGCCCAAGTGGGAGATTGTAAGGATTTTTAATCCATCGATGGGTTTATATGTGTGAATAATTGTGTGTTGAATTAACGGCTATCGAATTCGGTCGAGCCCAATTAAAGTGATCTAATAAGGCTTCGGTTTTGAGTTTTAATGTATCCAATTAAAGTATGAGTTTACATACGTGTAGACACCGAGCCCAAGTCCTAATTCTACGATGGACCGATTTAAGTCAAAGAACATCGCTATATAAATACGGTTATGGTCCCCAGATCACACGTACATATTATTCATTGATGCATTTATTCTCATCAAAGTGAGGTTGTTGATTGTAAGTAAATATCTAATCCATCTAAACATGCTTCAATAATTCGAAAGGCATATGGATCAAATGCGGAATAAAATGGAATCGAAAATATACCTCTAGCCATTGCTACTCACACACGTTCAAGGATTCAGATTTAGGTGCTTTTAAACCTGATTCAACCTCAATTAGATGGCGTATTTTCAACTGTAGGAGATTGAAAGGCTTAGGGACCCAACCGGTGGAAATATCTGAATATTTATATCCTCTATCCATCATAGAGCAGTTTTCAACCGAACAAAACGTGGGAAAGGCAGTTGGAATATGTGGACCACATTTAGATTCGATTTTGTCATTGAATGATCCATAACGTTCTCTTCAAAACCAAATGAAGTAACGACTTCATGGAACTTCAAATACCACTGACGGGAGGCTTGTTTCAATCCATATGTGGACTTATTAAGCTTGCAGACCAAGTGCTCACCATCACTAGAGGAGAATCCTTCTTGTTGTTTCATGTAAACCTCTTCCTCTAGATCACCATTGAGGAACGCCGTTTTCACATCCATTTGATGTAACTCAAAGTCAAAATGGGCTACCAATGCTATAATTACACGGAGAGAATCTTTCTTAGATACAGGAGAAAATGTCTCCGTGTAGTCAATTCCTTCCCTCTGAGTGAATCCTTTGGCAACAAGTCTTGCTTTATATCTTTCAATGTTGCCTAATGAGTTTTTCTTCGTCATCCTATAGCTACCATCAGGCAACTCAATAAGATCCCAGACCCCATTAGATGCCTTAGAATCTATCTCATCTTTCATAGCATCATACCATAAACTTGATTCTTTACAGCTTATGGCTTGTGAAAAAGTTTCAGGATCATTTTCGGCTCCAACATTGTAGTCCGATTCTTGCAGATACACTTCATAATCACTGGGAATTGCTGATTTTCTAATTCTAATAGATCTTCTTAACGTTGTATTATCATCTTCTTGATTGTTCAACCGGTTGTTCAACTGGTTGTTCAACAATTTCTTGTTGTTCCTCATTTACAACTTGATTTACTGGATCGATATCAGCAGTTTGTGGAACTTCAATAGCTGGTCGTCTAACACCCGTTTGAACTTGAGGGGTGTAAATGACAACCAATCTATCACTTGAACCAGTGGGTTGAGCTTCATGATAATCTTTGTCAGAAACTGTGTCTTGAAACTGACCACTCCCACTGATTAAGTCACTCTCAAGAAATTTTGCATTTTATGATTTCACAATCCTAGTACTATGAGATGGACAATAGAATCTATACCCTTTGGACCTTTCAGCATATCTAATAAAATACCCCCTAATGGTCCTTGGGTCTAGCTTTTTCTCTTGTGGGTTGTAAATTCTCACCTCAAACGGACATCCCCAAACACGTATATGCCTCAAACTCGATTTCCAACCCTTGAATAACTCAAAAGGTGTCTTTTGGATAGCCTTGGTCAGAGCTCGGTTTAATATATACGTAGTCGTCTTTAGAGCTTCAGTCCACAAAGATTCAGGGAGTTTCAAGTTACTCCACATACTTCTCACCATGTCCATTAAAGTTTGATTTCTTCTTTCCGCCACACCATTCTGATCTGGAGAACCAGGCATAGTGTACTGGGCAACAATCCCACATTCTTGAAGAAACTTTGCAAATGGACCAGGCACTTGTCCACTCTCTGTGTATCTACCATAGTACTCTCCACCTCTATCTGATCTCACAATCTTAATTTGCTTTCCACATTGATTCTCTTCTTCAGCCTTAAAAACTTTAAAGGCATCCAAAGCTTCGTCCTTGGAATGAAGTAAGTAGAGATACATATATCGTGAATAATCGTCTATGAAGGTGATGAAATATTTTGGACCATTTGTGTCCATGTCTGGACAGCAAATATCTATATGTATGATTTCCAATAGGTTTGTGCTCCTCTTTGCACCCTTTTTAGACTTGTTAGTTTGCTTACCCTTTATGCAATCTACATAAGGCTCAAAATCAGCAAAATCCAAAGTATTAAGTAGCCCTTCATTTACCGATCTTTTAATTCTCTCAATGGAGATGTGTCCCAATCTTCGGTGCCACAACATAGAGGATTCCTCATTTATAACACATCGTTTAATACCAACATTTCTATGAACGTGCATAGTAACATAGTTTTCATCATTTTGTAAATTAAGATGAAAAAGATTATCAGACAAAGTACCAAAACCAACAATTTCAGATTTGTTAGATAAACTAAAACCAGAATCTAAAAAATTAGATGAATATCCAACCGATACAAGTCTGGAAACGGAAATCAAATTTCTAGAAAAACCAGGAACATAAAAAGGTTCTTTCTAAAGACAAAATGAAACCACTACTTAAAACTAGCTTGCACGTTCCAATAGCCTCCACACGTGAGGGCATCTTATTTCCAGAATAGATGCTTTGCTCACTTTCCACTGGCTTCCGCAGGTTGTGTAATTCCTACAAGGAATTGGTCACATGGATTGAAGAACCAGAGTCAATCCACCAAGTGTTATGATTAACATCTATCATATTGGATTCATAACAAATAAGTGAAAGTTGAGTACCTTTCTTGTCAAGCCAGTTCTTGAACTTGGAGCAATTTTTCTTTATGTGCCCCTTCTTTTTGCAAAAGAAGCACCTTAACTCCTTCTTGATGTTCGACTGGGGAGGAATCTTGCCCTTTCCCTTTTGTTTGGCTTGATCCTTTTTCTTTCCAGGAACTGTCAAGTTCACCTTCTCACCTCTTCCATTGCCAACCTTCCCTCCTCTTGAACACACATGGTCAACATTTCATTAATTGACCATTTGTCCTCATGTGTGTTATAAGAGATCTTAAAGGGACCATATTGCTGGGGCAGAGTGCACAGAATGAAGTGAACCAGGAAAGTATCTGACATCTCAACTTGCAACGCTTTTAGTTGAGCCGCTATATCCCTCATGCGCATGATATGATCACGCACGCCTCTCATCCCGGTGAGCTTCATGGATGAGAGCTGCATAATTAGGGTGCTTGTTAATGCCTTGTCTGAAGTCGCAAATTGATCATCAATTGCCTTCAGCAATTCTCGGACATTGTCGTATTGCTCGATAGAACCCCTAATCCCAGCAGATATGTTGATCTTTATGAACATGATTGAAAGGCGATTAGATCGCTCCCATTTTTCATAAAGATCCACTTGGTCTGGAATGTTGGTTTCAGTAATTTTAGGTGGTTTGTCTTTCCTAATAGCATAGTCAATATCCATCCACCCTAAGTGAATGAGAATCCTCTCCTTCTAAACCTTATAGTTGTCACCCTTAAGTTTAGGAACATCGCATTTTATATCAGAGAAATTAATTGGTTGAATAACTGCAACATTTCAAACATACATGCTCATTATTCAAAATTTAAGACTAAAACAAATATCATGTTTTACCAATGTAAATCATGTTTTTATCTATGAATCTAGTGATATAAAACTTGCCTGTGGGCTAAAGTCCTCCTCAATTAGATTCATCTAATAACCTCATGATAAAACTATCAAATTATGTTCATTTTCTTAATTCCCATGGGTAGATTAAGAAATATAATATGATATTTCATCCCAATTAATCATACAAATATAACAAAATACCTATGGGTAGATTTTATTATATCACATATGATTAACTACAATTAATGTCTTTATTCAATATGTGATTCTATACAATTAATAAATAATTTTGCATAATTAAAGATTATGTGGCTACTCCTCAATTAATTAAAATTATATGAATCACACGACATTAAATTTAATTCACAAAATATGCTCATATACATTGCACAAAATCATAAGCAGTATGAGCAAAAAAATTAAGGTTTTAATGTACTAGATTATTTAACTCAATATTGCATGTATAACATAACAATAAAAATTATACATACAAATAACAAATAAATAATTTAGCACATAGAACAAAACCACAAAATACATATTTACAGACTGTACATTTCCAATTCTCGGAAACAGAGAATGACTTGAATAATTTTACTACATTGAACAAATCCATAAAAATATATTTTATAACTCTGTCTATGGAACTGGAAACGAAAAATGAAATTAGTCCCATAAAAGGTCAAAGATAATGGCTGTAGAGAATGATTTCTTTGCTTTCTTCCATAAAGGACAAACAAAAAGCAAGAGTCTGTTTCTGCATGTCTCTGAATTTATTATTATTATTTTTTAAGGTTGTCTTCTACCTCCAGCCGGGTCATTTTGACCCTGTTGCAACCCGAATAAAACCCAACGGTTTCTTAGCCTTCCGAACACTAAAAAATTACGTTTCAAATCTCAAAAATGTTAGAAATCTAATTTTTTGATGATTTCTAACCTTATTTTTCATCAAGACAAAGATTTGAACTGTAAGGAAAAATATTACATAAACACTGTAAATTTTCTGGAAAAATTGCAGAGACAAAAATAAGCAAGGCAGAGGTTTTTAAGGCTCTGATACCAATTGTAAGTAAATATCTAATCCATCTAAACATGCTTCAATAATCCAAAAGGCATAAGGATCAAATGCCGAATAAAATGGAATCGAAAACATACCTCTAGCCATTGCTACTCACACACGTTCAAGGATTCAGATTTAGGTGCTTCTAAACCTGACTCAACCTCAATTAGATGGCGTATTTTCAACTGTAGGAGATTGAAAGGCTTAGGGACCCAACCGGTGGAAACATCTGAATATATATATGCTCTATCCATCATAGAGCAGTTTTCAACCGAACAAAATGTGGGAAAGGCAGTTGGAATATGTGGACCACATTTAGATTCGATTTTGTCATTGAAATACCGAACTTCATGGAAGAAAAACTAACAGTTGTTGAACTCTAGGTAGGCTGAAGTCTATTGGTAGAAAAAATGTCTGTATGCTGAAATTTCTGCCGGTAGTTTTGCAATTGAATTTCATTCATGTTTTGAGTTCTTAGTAAAATTTTGGTTAAAAGTATTTTCACAATCATGGCCAATTATTCAATTAGTGGTGTCCAAAGCTTGGTTTTTTGGTGCACATAATGCAGGTTGGACAGTTTGTCACTTGCCTCATTGAAGCGAAAGACGAGTTACAGCACAAGTATGTTATCAATTTTTGCTTTACATTCATAAAATTTGAAATTTGAATCAGATACCTGAGTTTACATTATGGTAGTATAAATCTTTATGAGCGCGGCTGGGAGTGTGAGCTAGAAATGGATAGCTAATCACAAGGTTTTAATAATTTTGAGTAGTTTCTGCCGTGAGTACCAATCTAAAAATATTTTTTGTGTAACTCATGAACAGATCTGAGGTCGTCAAGAGGAAGTTCACAATAACCAAGGCCTTATTATGCAAGGCGGATAGGTCTTCATTTGACCGTCTATGTCAACAGGTAGGTTCACGGGTTTTTTGAGTTATATTAATTTGTCTTGACAACTTGTTTCTTGTTCGGATGATTTTAACTGTTTGTTTCGTGTAGATATACAAGCTAGAATTAGAACAAAAAAGACTAGAAGAGGATGCTTTTGTATATAACTGGTTTCAACAACAGATTAAGCGCTCGCCTGCATACAAGATGGTATCTTCTTCTTCTTTTTCTCCCTCAGTTAATAAATTGAATTGAATATGGGTATATGTATTAGGGAACAACAGTGGTGAATTTGCACCTAGCACTTGTTTGGTTTTTGCTAAAAATTGGATTTTTAGTATATTTTAATAAAAGTTGATGAAATATGTTGTTGAAAGTAGATAAGTTGTGGTTCCATGAAATCTGTGGTTGAAAATGGGACTGGGAAAAAATGAGCTTCGAGAAATAGGGAACAAACATGAGCTTAATGTGGTAGGATCGATTTATAGTACAGTTTGGTGTAGACAGTCACTCACCTAACTTGTATCATGGTTTCATAACTATGTCCATCTTTATTGGTCCCAAAATATCCATTGAACTTTCACTTATGTTGCGTTGACGCACTTCAGCATGAAAAATCCATTTATCCATTATTTTTATTATCTAACTGGGCAAAAATGCATCTTGTTGGACAAGTAGTGCCTTCTTTTTTTGTTTATTTCGACAATTTGTCCAACGGTATGCATTTCTATCTAGGTAGACCGTGCATGCAACTTTTTCAAGCCACACCATCAATTCAAGGTTCAATGAATAACTTGGAACGGAAAATGGTCGATGACTAAAGTCTAACAACTCTATAAGTTGGGTGATTAATAGTGTTTTTTACCTCAGATTTAACTCTGGTGATTTTTATGGTTGGAGAATAGAGTACTAATCAACATAAAATATAACATTTGAGCTCGTCTTGGGCTGCATCAGCATGCCTATTTCCGGAATGATTGTCGTCCCATTAAAGATTTTCATCTCGTTTTGAAGATGCTTGAACTTGGTGCTTGCATGGATATGAAAGCAAACTCTGGTGAGCTTGTGGAGAGTACAGATGCCGACCTCTCGGATATATCCTTTGAAGAGTTGCTAGCACAGGAAAAGGAGGACGTATTTTGGTTGTTTCTCCACTTAGAACTTGTTGATTATTGAAGACTTTTGGTTTTCTCCACATGATGAAATATGAAGAGTGTTAGAGAGGAAGATGAAGAGATGGATGCATTCACCATCATTATTAGTCATTATTAATGGATGCATTCATCATCATTATTAGTCATTATTAGTCTTAGTAATTGTGTGACTCTTAGTAGTCTTATGCTATCCTATAAATAGGTTTGTCATGTACTCAAATCAAATAAGTCATATATATAAAAAAAAGTTTCTCTCAAAATATCCTTTGTTCTGTTCTTATTACTGAACTGATCCGGTCTTGATAGAATCTATCCTTATTTCCGCTGCATACTAAAATCACAATCAGAACAACATTTGGTATCAGAGCACTCCTGATCTTAAAGGCCTGTGAGAAAGAGGAAAAACGGCAAATTCTACTCTAACTTCAATGCCTATCCCCATGATGTTTGGAGGCGAAAACTATGAGTATTGATCTGTCAGAATGAGGGCTTTCTTGATGGCACATGATCTATGGGAGATTGTTGAAGAAGGTTATATTCCACAGGAGTTGGATGCAGACCCTACTGTGAATCAAATGAGGCAAGAGAAGGATCGTAGAATAAAAAATATGAAGGCTCTTACCTTCTTGCACTCTTCTGTCACTGAGACAATTTTTTCCAAGATTGTGACTGTTACAACAGCAAAAGAGGCTTGTGATAAATTACAAGAAGAGTACAAAGGGTCTGAGCAAGTGAGAGCAGTAAGATTGCAAACTTTGAGCAGAGAGTTTGAAAATCTAAGAATGAAGGATGCTGAATCCATAAAGGACTACTCTTCTAGAGTGGCTAATGTAGTGGATCAGCTTAAATTGAATGGAGAGGACGTACCAGACAAAAGAGTGGTGCAAAAAATGTTGATTACCTTACCCGAAAAGTTTGATGCAGTTACCACGGCTATAGAGCATACAAAGGATCTGTCAAGTCTTTCTTTAACTGAACTTACAGGTGCTTTGTTAGCCTATGAGCAAAGGTTAACGTCAAGATCTGAGGTAACTATTGAAGGAGCTCTTGCGGCAAAGTCTAAACCGCAAAGTTCAAGTGAAGGTGGAGGAAAACAACACCAAGAAGGGAAGAAGAAATGCAAAGGAGACTCATTTTCTCCTTGTATTCATTGTGGAAAAACCAACCATCTTGAGAAGAAGTGTTGGAAGACAAAGCAATGCAAATTTTGCAAGCAAGTGGGCCATATTGAAAAGTTTTGTAGAGCCAAAAAGCAGAATCTAAATCAGCCACAATATCAACAAAGAAATCAAAATCAGCAAGCAGCATTTGCACATGAAACGAATGGTGAAAACCATTTGTTTGTAGTTGTTCATGGAGCTGAATTGAGTAGCAAGGAAACATGGTTTGTAGACAGTGGTTGCACCAATCATATGACTAATATGGAGCAAATTTTTCGCAATTTAGACACAAATGTGAAGGCCACGGTGAAAATTGGAAGCGGAGGAGTCCTACCAGCCAAAGGTAAGGGTACTATTGCTATCCAAACAAAGAAAGGTACAAGATATATTGATGAAGTACTTTTAGTGCCTGGCTTGGATTCAAATTTACTAAGTGTGGGTCAAATGCTTGAAAAGAAATATGCTGTGCATTTTCGAGATATGAAATGCAAAATCTATGATCCTCATGATGTTGAAATTGCTAGTTTGCCTATGCATAATAGAAGTTTTAGCATTCAATGGCATAGCTTACTTGCAAATATGTCTAGAGTTGATGTGGATGAATCTGATTTGTGGCATAGAAGATATGGTCATTATAATTACAAGTCTTTGTCATATGTGCATTCTCATGGCATGGTGAGAGATTTGCCTAAATTCATGAATCTGGAGGAGTATGTAAGAGCTGTAGTTTGGGGAAAATGCATAGAGAGTCATTTTCTAATGATGGTGCATGGAGGGCATCTGGAAAATTGCAACTTGTGCATACTGATATTTGTGGTCCCATGAAAACTCCATCCTTGAGTCATAATTTGTATTTTGTGCTATTCATTGATGACTTTACAAGAATGTGTTGGGTGTACTTCATGAGAAACAAGTCAGATGTGTTCAATGTGTTCAAAAAATTTAAGAATATGGTAGAGGCATAATCTGGATGTAAAATTCAGACCTTGAGATCAGATAATGGCAAGGAGTATACATCTACTAACTTCAATCAATTCTGTGAGGATTATGGAGTTCATCGGCAGCTTACCATTCCCTACACTCCGCAACAAAATGGAGTGGCAGAAAGGAAAAATAGATCTGTCATGGAGATGGCTAGATGTATGCTAGCTGAGAAGGGACTTCCAAATTCGTTTTGGGCAGAAGCAGTTTATACTTCCGTTTATTTGCAAAATAGGTTGTTTACAAAAGCTGTAAAAAATATGACACCTATTGAGGCATGGTGTGGAATGAAACCTATAGCCAAGCATTTGAAAGTTTTTGGGTCTTTGTGCTATGTTCATGTCCCAGATCAGAAAAGAAGCAAGTTGGAGCAAAAGGCTGTGAAGGGGATCTTTATTGGCTATAGTTCACAGATAAAGGGCTATGAAATCTATCTTCCAGAAACTGGAAAAGTTGTGATATCCCGTGATGTAAAATTTGATGAAAGTTCTAAGTGGAATTTTAATGAAACCAATACACAGCAACAGGTAGCAGTTTTTCCTCCTATCCCAGTGGAAACTTCAACTCCAACACTAGTAGTTCAGTTTTCCGAGATAGAATCTATCGCACCTACTGCAGAAAATTCTGAATCTTCAAGATCTAGTTCGGCTCCTAGAGGAACCAGATCTTTGAATGAGATTTATCAGAGGTGTAATATGGCAGTGGTTGAACCCAGCAGTTATGAAGAGGCACAACAACATTCTGAATGGGTTGATGCAATGGAAACTGAAATGGAGATGATTCATAAAAATTAGACTTGGGAATTGGTACCTCGTCCTGATGAAAGAAAAGTGATTGGAGTGAAGTGGATTTATAAGGCAAAAATGAATCCAAATGGCACAGTGAACAAATACAAGCAAGGTTAGTTGCTAGAGGATTTGCACAAGAAAGTGGTGTTGATTATTTTGAGACCTTTGCACCGGTTGCAAGGTTTGACACCATCAGATTATTGATTGCACTAGCAGCACAAAAGAAGTGGAAGATACATCAGTTGGATATAAAATCCGCATTTCTCAATGGTGAACTGGAGGAGGATGTTTTTGTTGAACAACCTGAAGGTTTCCAGTCTAGAATCTATCCTGATCATGTATGCAAGCTGAAAAAGGCCTTGTATGGTTTGAAACAGGCGCCAAGAGCTTGGTACAGCAAAATAGATGGTTATCTATGCGCTAAAGGATTCAGGAGGAGTGAAAATGAACATACTCTTTATGTGAAGAGTGATGAAAATTCTGATATCTTGATTCTATCCATGTATGTGGATGATTTACTCATCACAGGAAACAGTAAAAAAGCAAATTGATTTGTTTGCTGATAAATTGAAGGAAGAATTTGAGATGACAAATCTTGGAGAGATGAAGTATTTTTTGGGCATTGAGGTTGAGCAAACAGAAAATGGTATTTTCATTTCACAAAAGAAATATGCAAGTGATATCTTGAAGAGGTTCAAGATGCAGCAGTGTAAACCAGTTGATACACCAGTTGCGTTGAACACAAAATTATCCAAAGAAGATGGAGACCAGCCAATCAATGAGAAGGAATATAGGAGTCTTGTTGGAAGTTTACTGTACTTGACAGTAACAAGACCAGATTTGATGTTTGCGGCAAGCTTACTTTCTAGATTCATGAGTAAGCCATCACAAACACATTTTGGAGTTGCCAAAAGGGTCCTTAGGTATATCAAAGGAACAATAAATCATGTCATCTATTTTGCTGGAGGAGTTGGCTCAAATTTGATTGGATATTCAGATAGTGATTGGACAGGTTCCGTGGATCATATGAAGAGCACGAGTGGTTATCTATTTACACTTGGTTCGGGAGCATTCTGTTGGAATTCAAAGAAGCAAGAAGTAGTGGCACAATCCACAGCAGAAGCTGAATATATTGCAGCATCATCAGCTGTAAATCATACCGTTTGGTTGAGGAAAATTCTTAATGATCTTCCGAAAAGTCAAGATGATCCTACAACTATCATGGTGGATAATCAATCAGCCATTGCTGTTGCAAAGAATGCAGTTGATCATGGAAGAACCAAGCATATTAAAGTGAAGTTCCATGCTATCAGACAAGCTGAGAAAGAAGGAGAAGTTCATCTCCAATATTGTCCAGGTGAATCTCAAATTGCAGATATGTTCACTAAAGCATTGCCCAAATCCAGGTTTGAAGACTTAAGATTGAAGATTGGAGTTTTACCCAAAAGCTTCAAGGAGGAGAATGTTGATTATTGAAGACTTTTGATTTTCTCCACATGATGAAATATGAAGAGTGTTAGATAGGAAGATGAAGAGATGGATGCATTCACCATCATTATTAGTCATTATTAATGGATGCATTCATCATCATTATTAGTCATTATTAGTCTTAGTAATTGTGTGACTCTTAGTAGTCTTATGCTATCCTATGAATAGGTTTGTCATGTACTCAAATCAAATAAGTCATATATATAAAAAAAAGTTTCTCTCAAAATATCTTTTGTTCTGTTCTTATTACTGAACTGATCCGGTCTTGATAGAATCTATCCTTATTTCCGCTGCATACTAAAATCACAATCAGAACAACAGAACTGAGTTCATAATGATTTTCATCAACTGTTTACAGACTATAAACTTATCATGTGCAGGCAGAGAAATGGGAGACTTAAACCATGTTCCGGCTGAGACAACAATTTTGGCTAACAGATCCCGATTCCACTAACGTTAGTATGTAAATCAAGTACCAAAACCGTGCACTTGTGCAGAAATTTTGTAGCTGCCTGCGCATTTTTGTGCTGATTTTGAATGGAAACCTTAATCTTGTTAACTTTAAAATCTTAATAGGTTCATTGGTGTGCTCTATATTGCTATCTTTTTGCTAACAATGATGAAAGGGCGAACAAACATATTAAAGTATGTTGACAACTGTAGATTTGGGATTGTAGTGCCTTTTGAGACTATCTCAGTAGATAATTAAATGTAATTAAAAATCAAATTTTAATAATCAATTGCGTGTTTGAAATTAGAGCTAATACTTAATTAAAGTAAAATAAGTAAATAACCATTCCTTATGAGTTCACTATTCTATTCATCATTTATTATTTGTATACAATAGAGGATAAAATATCCTTATTTTCAGATGAAATAAATAAGGAAAAAACAAACATGTTTGTGTTTAATATACTTGTGAGACAATTCCAAAATTCTGAATGCTAAATTTATGTTATTGTAGCTCATGCAAAAATAGACTAGCTCTTTAATGAGTTAAAAAATTCTACAAGTGAGGGTCATATGCAGAAATAGACAAGTTCTTTAATGAGTTTCAAAATTCCAGCCCATCTATCTTTCTTACAAAAGAAAATGGAACAAAATCTCATATGGTGAATCCCACATGACCTATGGATCAAAATCTCTTATCAATTTTGATATAGACAACATGGCAGGAATTGATTGAAAGATTGAAAAAGAATTAAAAAAAACAATCCAATCATCTACGACCACATCAGCGTAGGTAAAAATTTTGTCAAAAATTCCATGTACTCATGACTTTTTCCATTTTATTTCACCTTGAAAATGAAAAGTTTTAACTTATGAACTCTATCGCTTACTTTGTTTACAGCCACTTTCAAGTGACTACAGTGCTCCTGATTATCCATTTACATTATATTATCACAATCATATTTCGTTCTTCTTTTATCTTTGACATAGAAACTAAAGAACATAACCGAGGAATTAACAAGAGCTATAAAATGACTCTAGATAATACGATGGAGTTATATCATTTATAGAGTACATTTGACATCATGCCCTATTCCAAAAATGGGAGGAAAAAAGGAATGCCCGAAAAAACGATTATTGCGGTATTAAATACAAATTTCAACTAATATATAGCAAAAGAATATGTGATCTACGTTAATCACACAAATTATGCATATTGTATTGTGAAAAAACAAATTATATTAATTTAGGTTCAACTTCGATAAAAAACGAAATTTCTTTCTCTGTGTCGTTTGTTCGTATAAAATGAAATAAATCCATTCAACTTTATGATTTTATTTATTATTGCTTCATCAAATATTCCTCATTTCAGTCCCCAACATGTAACAATTCCACTTTAGCACATTACATAAATAAATATATGATAAATTTCTTTGGATTGAAATATATATTTGTATTTTTTCTTCCGACAATTTTCTTTTTATTAATTTTTCACTATAAATTAGAATAGTACAGCTTTATGAAAATGGACGTCAAACGGAGAGTATAAATATGAAACTAACTACCTGAGATCTTTATTACGGTGATCTTCTTCTCCTCGATTAACCAAATCGGTTAACCATTGATCGAATCATTTGATTAATCTTGCAAATGGGTTCGCTTCTGATCCATTTTCTACGTTTTTTGGGTTTTGCATTATGTTTATTTATAATATTATTCATTAACGTGTATCGTGAATACTGAGTTTAATGATCGGTATTTTATTTTCTGCCAATCATTACCCCGGGATTGAAATTATTACATTTCGATAACGTTATTAATTTATTTTTTTTATTATTCTACATGCGTACGTTTCATGTTTTGTGCTGAAACTGCTTTTCAGTTATTGGTTTCTCGTTTAAATAAAGGTAAAAATTTCGTGGTTTCCGCTCGTTGCATTGTTAGATTTCGGGTTAATTTCGTATTAAAATTGTGTTTACTGGTTTGTTGGCAGGGTGATTAGTTACGATTGAATTGATATTGATTTGATAGCTAAGTACTAGTTTATTGATGAATATTGCACACCGTTTAACCGGCTTGGAGTTTATGCATGGTTGCTAAGGATCTTTTAAATTATTCTTGAATTACTTACAAAAGAAAGAATTTTGAATTGATCGAGTGAACGTGGACAGGATAAGCATTTGGCTCGACTGATCTTTTGTCATTACTAGATTCAGTTAAGGTTAATTCATTTCTTTACTTTTGAATCTTATAAATTCATTAAAACTTTCAATCCGTTTTTGCTAATATTTCCACTCGTTTGACAGTCTTATATATCCTAGCAGAAAATAATTGGAAATATTATTATTATTATTATTGTTGTTGTTGTTGTTGTTGTTGTTGTTGTTGTTGTTGTTGTTTATCTATTTATTGATGGGGTTATGTATTGGCTTTTAATGCTCAACGATGTATAGTATCCAATTAACCATGAGTGTTTGTGTTATACTTTTGCACACGGTTTGTTTCTGAAATTAATAGTTCAATCCAAGCTCTGCTTATGGTACTGTTAATTCAATTTCTGTTTTTTCCATTCAGATAAAAGCGATGGATGTTGCTCAACTCACCTAATAGATGGAGATGGTAATTTCAATGTTGATGGAATGGATAGTTTCTCGAAGGAAGTTAAACTTGCTGAGTGTGGACTTTCTTATGCCGTTGTCTCCATCATGGGCCCTCAAAGCAGTGGTATGAATTTTGAGCTGTAAAGATACTCTTTTGCTGTTTCATCCATTTGGCATTTACTGGACTTTGTGAGGCTCGATTAACATATATTTTAAAACTTAAAACCATTTACTTCAGACCTTTTTCTTCTAATATCCACTTCTTTGGGGTATTTAATTTTCATATCTTAGCAATCCAAAGATTCATGTTCCTTAACTTGTCAATGTTGTGCTAATCATGTCTTTGTCTATGCCCGCTTTTATGTTTCTTCTATGATTTTGACAGGGAAGAGTACATTGTTAAATCACCTGTTTAATACTAATTTCAAGGAGATGGATGCTTTTAAGGGGAGGCACGTACTTGTTAAACACTGATATTTCTTATTTTTTGCTTGTTATTGAATTGAAGCCAACTAACACAAATTTCCTCAGGTCTCAAACTACAAAAGGTATTTGGATGGCACGGTGTGTTGGAATTGAACCTTGCACTCTTGTGATGGATTTAGAGGGCACTGATGGAAGAGAACGAGGAGAGGTACCGATGAAGCACCTGCGCTTTAAAACTTCATATTTTCATGATGAGTTGTGGATTCTCGATCATTATTTTATATTCTTTTGCAATTACATGTCATTATATCACTTAGCCTGCATACAATCTGCTCGTAGCTTGTGTACCAAATAATTAAATGGTTCCTGAACATGTATCTTTACTCTCCTTGAGGCCATGTAAGTTAACTATTGATCAATCAAAATCTTTCAGTCCATCACATTTTGTCAGCTAAGTCATTTTTCTGGTTAAATAGATCCCCCGAGAGGCAGACGGTATATTTTACGAAACATATTAAATGATATGGATCAACAAATATTTAGCCTCGTATAACCATTATTATAGTATGAAATACTGTGACATTATGATTGTTGGATCAAATGGAAGTTCTGTTACGTTCCAGTAGTATCTAGGAGTTCATATTTACTGCGTACATGCTAGGGCAGCTTATTAGC
Organism: Olea europaea var. sylvestris; assembly: GCF_002742605.1. NCBI lineage: Eukaryota > Viridiplantae > Streptophyta > Magnoliopsida > Lamiales > Oleaceae > Olea > Olea europaea. The sequence continues at coordinate 27,658,218 of NC_036248.1, read as the reverse complement.
TCTTAAGTTATCTTTCCTTTTTTGATATCTTTTTAAATTTTATTTCCAAAACATTAAGAAACGCACAAATTTGGAGTTAGTTGACCTTTCTCTTCTATTATGATGTTTTTGCTCTATTACAGGATGACACTGCATTTGAAAAGCAGAGTTCTCTTTTTAGCCTTGCTGTTTCTGATATAGTGTTGATAAATATGTAAGATTGTTGTGTTGGTTCAAAAATTATGTTTATATCTATGACAATATAATGAAGTTTTTTGGGTTGTTATATAGTTTATTTTAATAAAACCAACCCAATTCAGGTGGTGTCATGACATTGGTCGTGAGCAGGCTGCAAATAAGCCACTCTTAAAAACTGTATTCCAGGTAACTCGTGCACCTGCTCTATGCAGACAATAATTCGAAACACAAGATGCCTTACTGATTTATATTTATGATTGACAGGTTATGATGAGATTATTTAGTCCACGTAAAACGACTTTGATGTTTGTCATTCGTGATAAAACAAGGGTACCCTCTTCAACTTTTTAAATGATGAATGTGGTTTAAAAACTTAATTTGGTCCTATGGAATGGTCCTTTGATCTGTGATATCATTTTTTTCATATAGACGCCTTTGGAAAATCTGGAACCTGTTCTAAGGGAAGACATTCAGAGGGTATGGCATATGGTGAATTATTATTGTATCTTAATGCGTTTTGATTACTAATCTTTGGACAATCACTATTCCTCTACCCTTTTCTGAAGATATGGGATGGCGTTCCCAAGCCTCAAGCTCACAAAGAAACTCTGTTAAGTGAATTTTTTAATGTAAGTTGCAGACTGTTTGAATAACTATATCATGTACTTACCTTGATGTCACATAACATCCCCTTAAATGAGTGAATGGCAGGTTGAAGTTGTGGCTCTTTCCAGTTTTGAAGAGAAGGAAGAACAATTTAAAGAACAGGTTCTGGTTCTGTTTGAATTTGTTATAGAATGTAAATAAATATAGGATTATATGTGTAATTATAGGGAATCCCAAATTAGTAAACTTCCTAATATAGAATTCCAAATTCTGCACATATTGATGTATCCTTTCTTATGAAAGAAATCAACGAAACTATTTTCTTCTTTATATAATGGTATCAGAGCCAATAATATAAATTAAGTTTCGTTCTTTTAGGATTTATCTTGGGGTTTAGGAAACCCGTTTTTTCATTTTGGTGGTCTCGATTTTGGGAGTTTCCGTTTGGGTATAGTATTTACCTCTTCCGGTGACGGTCGGCCTTGTCCTTGGGACTGTGGGTCTCTTCGTCCGTAGACCTTGGCTACCTGGTCTTGGATTCTCCGTCGACCTCTGTTACTTCCGATTCTCGGCAAAGTCAGACTTCTCCTTGTAGTGGCTATCGTCGATCGGTAATCTCTGCAACAATTGCGGTTGATTTAGGTTTGACTGTTTTGGTCAGTGACGATCATGATTCATCCTTCAAGCTTAAGGTACTTTTAGCCCGTTTGCTTGATTGGAATTGGGCTTTATTGGGCGTGTTAAATATATTGGTTTCAGAAATATTTGTGGTTGGGCTTTATCTAGTGGGCTAGTTTACTTTAACTTTGGGCTACAATTATTTGTGATTCTCTTTTGTTGCATCTTTGGCTTATTATTTGGATTTTATGTCTTGCTTCCATGGCTGATAAACAAAAAAATTCAGTAGTGACTGATGTGATTCTAGTAATGTCCAAAATCACGGAGCATAAATTGGTTGGTTCAAATTATTTAGATTGGTGTAAAACAGATCGAATTTACTTGCGAAGTATTTTTATGGACAATCATCTTACTGAATATTCACCAACGAATAATACTAGCCAGACATGTCTAAGAGATGATGCTAGATTATTCTTGCAAATTCGAAATTCCATTGATACTGAGATAGTCAGTCTTATTAATCACTGTGAGTATGTTAAAGAATTGATGGAATATTTAGAATTTATGTACTCAGAGAAAGGGAATGTGTCACGTATTTATGAAGTCTATAAGGGTTTTTATCGTGCTGAACAACATGATCAGCCTCTTCAATCTTATTTTATGAATTTCAAAAAGATCCACGAAGAGCTGAATGTCTTGCTACCTTTTAGTTCTGATGTGAAAGTTCAATAAACTCAGCGGGAGCAAATGGCCGTGATGAGTTTTCTAGATGGCCTTAATTCTCAGTTTGAGACTGCTAAATCCCAGATCCAATCCAGTGCTGAGATTTCATATCTGCAAGAGGCATTTACTAGAGTACTTCGCACAGATACTAGCGCTTTAGTTACTTCATCTGTTCAATCGTCTACTACTGTCATGAGCCTGGATATACCAAATACTCGTGTCGAAAATTGCACAATAAATCTCAGAAGTCTCACTCAGCCCATGTTGTAGCTACCACTGTTACACCCATCTCATCATCTGAGTAAACCATTACCGTTTCTACAGATGAATTTGCTAAATTCACTCAGTACCAAGAAGCATTGAAGAATTCATCTCACTCTATCTCTGCCATTGTCGAGACAGGTAAACTTAATACATGTTTTCTCTCCTCTTCGTCAAAATGGGTCATTGATTCTGGTGCAATGGATCATATGACAGGTAATCCTAGCCTTTTCTCCACTTTTCAGTCATATACATCCCCTTCCATTGTTACCTTAGCTTATGGTTCTATTTCTTCTATTCTTGGTTCTGACACTATTAATCCAACTCCATTAATTTCTTTATCCTCTGTCTTAAATCTACCACGGTTTTCTTTCAATTTAATGTCTGTTAGCAAACTTACTCGAACGTTAAGTGCTGTGTCTTATTTTTTCTTGATCACTATCTTTTTCACGATCTTATGATGAAGAAGGTTATTGGTAAAGGATATGAATCAGGCGGTCTCTACATTCTGGATACCCAGGTGCCAAAGTCAATTGCCTATTCGGGTGTCTTAACTCCATTTGAGGCACACTGTCGATTTGAACATCCATCTTTATCTTTGTTGAAGAAATTATGTCCTTAGTTTCAAAATATATCGTCTTTAAATTGTGAGTCGTGTTAGTTTGCAAAACATCATCGTCTGTCCTCAGTTAAAAGAGCTAGTTTTCCTTTTGAGTTAGTTCATTAAGGTGTTTAGGGTCCTTGTCCTGTCGTGTCCAAGACTGGATTTTGGTATTTTGTTACATTTGTTTATGATTTTTCTCGCGTGACTTGGCTTTATTTAATGAAAAATCATTCTGAACTATTTTCTCATTTTAATGCCTTTTGTGCTGAAATTAAAACACAGTTTAATGTTTCTGTACATACATTGAGCATAATATTTTTCCGATTCTTTTCAAACTTACATGCTTCAGAATGATATTCTTCATCAATCTTCATGTGTTGACACCTCCTCTCAGAATGGTGTAGCTAAAAGAAAAAATAGACATCTTCTTGAGACAGCTAGAGCACTTTTGCTCCAAATGTATGTCCCTAGACAATTTTGGGCTGGTGCAGTCTCCGCAGCTTATTTCTTGATTAATCGGATGCCCTCTTCCGTTCTTCATGGTGAGACTACTTACAGTGTCCTTTTTCCTACTAAACCTCTGTTCCATATTGAACCTAGGATATTTGGTAGTACTTGTTATGCTCGTGATATTCGTCCTCAGGTGACTAAATTAGATCCCAAATCGTTAAAATGTATTTTCCTGGATTATTCTCGTCTACAAAAGGGTATCGTTGCTACTGTTCGAGTCTTAACAAGTATCTTGTGTCAACCGATGTTACTTTTCTGGAATATATTCTTTTCTTTCCCACTTCTTATACTCCTTTCAGTAAGGGAGAGGATGATGATCTGATGATCTGTTGATCTATCATGTCACTTACCAATCAAGTAGAATTACTTCTACACCTACTACTCCCACACCACCATCACCTATTCACCACGTATATTCCAGACGACGAGACCCTCCTACTACATGTTCTGTACCTGAATCTTCTTCGATATTGGATCCAGTCTCTAGCGATCTTGATCTACCTATCGCTCTTCGCAAAGGTAAACGTAAGTGCACTTATCCTATTTCATCATTTGTTTCTTGTAATCGCTTGTCTTCATCTTCTTGTTCTTTCGTTGCTTCTCTTGACTTTGTGACTCTTCCGAAAACTGTTCATGAAGTCTTATCCAAACCTGGTTGGCGTGATGCTATGGTCGAGGAGATGAATGCTTTGGAAAATAATGGTACTTGGGATTTAGTAGATTTACCTGCAGGAAAAAAGGCTATTGGATGTAAGTGGGTGTTTGCAGTTAAAGTCAATCCTGATGGATCAGTGGCTAGGCTTAAAGCCCGCCTTGTTGCTAAAGACTATGCTCAGACTTATGGTGTGGATTATTCTGATATTTTCTCTCTTGTAGCCAAGTTAACGTCAGTTCACTTGTTCATTTCTTTGGTAGCTACTCATGATTGGCCTTTACATGAGTAGATATAAAAAAATGCTTTCTTGCATGGTGACCTTCAGGAGGAAGTTTATATGGAGCAACCACCTGGGTTTGTTGCTCAGGGGGAGTATGGGAAAGTATGTCAGCTTCGAAAGTATGGGAAAGTGTGTCATCTTCGAAAGTCCTTATATGGTTTAAAACAGAGTCCACGTGCACGGTTTGAAAAATTCAGTCAAACAATGGAAAAGTTTGGAATGCAAAAGAGTAAGTCTGACCACTCAGTCTTCTACCAGCAGTCTGAATCCGGCATTATTCTCCTTGTTGTGTATGTCGATGATATTGTTATTACTGGCAGTGATACTGTGGGAATTTTATCTCTAAAGTCCTTTCTTCACGCCCGGTTTCACACGAAAGACTTATGGGTTTTGAAGTATTTCTTGGGAGTTGAGATGATAAGAAGCAAGAAAGGCATCTTCTTGTCTCAGAGAAAATATGTGCTTGATTTATTAACTGAGACAGGAAAGTTGGGAGCTAAGCCAAGCAGTGCTCCAATGCTTTCCAATTTGCAACTTACTAAAAATAGAGATTTATTTGAAGATCCTGAAAAGTATAGAAGATTGGTTGGAAAATTGAAGTATCTTACAGTAACTCGTCCTGATATCGCGTATTCTATTAGTATGGTAAGTCAATTCATGTCTTCTCCAACAGTTCACCATTGGGCAGCTTTAGAACAGATCTTGTGTTATTTAAAGGGAGCTCCTGGACGTGAGATACTGTACAGAAATCATGAACATACCCATATTGAATGCTTCTCAGATGCAGATTGGGCAGGTTCTAAGTTGATTGAAGATCCACTACTGGCTATTGTGTTTTTGTTGCAGCAAATTTGGTCCCATGGAAAAATAAGAAGTAGAATGTTGTGTCTCGATCTAGCGCAGAATTAGAATATAGAGCCATGGCACAATGTATGTGTGAGATAATGTGGATATATCAGCTCTTGACCGAAGTTGGTATTAAGGTTTCAATACCAGCGAAGTTGTGGTGTGACAATCAAGCTGCTATTCTTATTGCTTCTAATCTGGTGTTTCATGAACGAACTAAACATATTGAGATTGACTGTCACTTCGTTCGAGAGAAGGTACAGCAGAATTTAATCTATACAGGATATCTGAAAACTGGAGAACAATTAGGAAATATTTTCATAAAGGCTTTAAATAAGGTTCGGATTGATTATATTTGTAACAAGTTGGGTATGATTAATATCTATGCTCCAGTTTGAGGGGGAGTGTTATAGAATGTAAATAAATATAGGATTATATGCGTAATTATAGGGAATCCCTAATTAGTAAACTTCCTAATATAGAATTCCTAATTCTGTATATATTGATGTATCCTTTCTTATGAAAGAAATCAATGAAACTATTTTCTTCTTTATATCAGAATTCTTTAAAATGATACTCAAGTTTTAACATGCATGTATTTTTGACTGCTCTGAGATCATTCTTTTACCCGTTGTCTACTCCTGGATTTGTTTTCTGAGAGATGTAAGCTCTTTCAATTAGTGAATTCTGGGATCTAAGTTTTTGGTGTTGGTTTGTGTTTCAATAAAGGTGGATGGTCTAAGAAAGCGATTCTTTCATTCTATTGCCCCTGGTGGGCTTGCTGGGGATAGAAGGGCTGTAGTTCCAGCTTCAGGCTTTTCATTTAGTGCACAACAGATATGGAAGATCATTAAGGAGAACAAGGACCTTGATCTACCTGCTCACAAGGTTGTGATCTTAACATCTACTTGTAAGGTTATAAATAAACAATTCAGTAATTTTATCATTGACATATTACCTTTTGACCCATATCTAGGTGATGGTGGCCACTGTACGCTGTGAAGAGATTGCTAATGAAAAGTTCTCTTCGTTTATTGCAAATAAGGTATATCATCTCAAAGATGTTTAAATGTTTTATTTGATGCATGATACTGATTATTTGATCCATATTATTTAGGAATGGCGTCAACTAGAAGAGACTGTACAGGCTCAGCTGGTGCCAGGCTTTGGGAGGAAGCTCAGCTCAATTCTTGATGCTTGTCTATCAGAGTAAGTCGATAAATGTCTGCATTTACATCCTTCCAGTAGATTGGCAACAATCATCTTTAAACATAATGATTTGGAAGATGTATGTGGCTACATATTAGAGGTTGCAATTTACTGTTAGAGTAATTGAGATGTGTGCAATGCTTCTTTTCTGAATCATCTTTTCCTTGTTGGGATAAAGCATAGATAGGTTGGAGGAAGACAGACGTGAAGATGTTTCAACAAAATACTAAGCAACATTCTGTGTATCTTAGTCACAATGTACGGAATGAGAATAATATCCTTGTCATACAAAAAAGGTTCAAATTTTTGGCAGATCTGTCTGGTAGTTTGATGGCAGTTTCCCGGGTGAAAATGGGCATTCCCCCCCGTCTTTTGATTAAAGGAAATAGGAC